>NC_137230.1:1879700-1922200 GCF_949987685.1 Ammodytes marinus | reverse complement strand
ATTTTAATTTTGTTGATTGAATTTTTGTTAAGGAATCAGACATTTTCATACAGAAGATATGCATATTACACAACATAGAAAATACATGATTGACAAATACCTCATGATTGACAAATACCTCATGATTAAAAATACCTCGTGATTGGGATAAAATGTCCGCGAAGGAGTTTAATCCCACCCAGTGGAACCCATAGAGATTGCATTGTGAAGCCTGCAGTTTGAAAAAAAATAAGTTTTACATTGAAGTCTATGAGAACGCTCGGGGCGATTTTCAACCAGCCTGAAATCGCCCCAGAGTGACGGCACAGAACACAGACGCTGATTGTACAATGATATTCAGACTTAGATGCAGGTACAAACTGTATTGAAATCATACATTATGATTATAGATAAAAAATTAATAAATGTTTCATCATTATTATTATCATTATTATATTTTAGTTTTTTGCTGGTGTGGCTCAAAGAGGGCGTCGCCCTATCGCCCTCTATGGGCGAGCCGCCGCTGATCCCACCCCTTCTCCATTAATCATTGTTATACTTCCTCAGTCATGATTATTATAAGTCAAACCATCTCGAAATATGGATACAGTTCAAATTTTTAAATATGCCCTTGGGAATTTTCACGTGTAGCATCTCAGGCTATTGCCAGGAACAGTGATGCCAGTAACGCGTTACTAAGTAACGCGTTACTGGCATCGGACCACTTTTTTCAGTGACGAGTAATCTAACGCGTTACTATTTCCAAAATCATCAAAGTCACTGTGCATTACTATTTTTGTCATTTTCGTTAGTGAAACATTTTACATAGTGCACAAATTGCTGCGATAGCGATTTAATGTAAATAAATGTGCGCGCGTGTCTCTAAACGCTCCAATCGCTCCTCTCTTCCCTTTGGTAGCGCCCCTCGTCTAAGTCAAATCAAATCAAATCAGTTTTATTTGTATAGCCCAATATCACAAATAGACATTTGCCTCAGTGGGCTTCACATTCCATACAGTGCGACACCCTGCCCTTAGACCCTTAGCTCGGCTGAGAAAAAGCTCCCAGTACAAAACCTTTATCAGGATTAAAAAATTGAGAAACCTCAGGGAGAGTTGACAGAGTAAGGGATCCCTCTCCCAGGACGGACATACTGCAATAGATGTCATAAGTAGAGAAAATCATAAAAGGGGTCGAACCATTGACCAGATGTTTACATGGTAATACTAAATTAAAATATGAATAGTGAATAGTGTGGATGCAGGAGGGCTTCAGATGCTGCCAGAGGGGGGACCTGATCCACACCGTCTCGTCTCCACCAGGGAAAACTGGAAGACAGCAGTGAGTGAAGCAAAATGAACATAAATAATGAACAGGCATGTGAGTAAAAAGAGTACTATACTGCTGGACGGTGAATCAGCAGTATAGTACTGCGTTTCCATGGGACAACTATACCGAATTTGCCACTTGTCTGAGTATACATGGCCTATCAAAGATTGGATAAATGGCTGGTGCATAGCTGTCTCTGCTACGCTAGGTGGCGCAGTAGCCCTTTAACAAGTGGTCTCCAACCTTTTTTCAACTGAGAGCTACTTTGAAAAAATTAAAGTGGCCAAGAGCTACTTTGCTAAATTGACATCAATGTCTATATATTAGACTTGTTTTTGTGGCGCAACAGTGTTTCCCCCAGGAAATGTCTTAGTCAAGGTGGTCACCGCCCAGGTGTGGAGGAGGCGCGGTGCAAAGCGGCGTGCCGAAAATTTTGGGGGTATTTTGCTCAAAGATGCCAATACGCACTACAGAAATAAACAACTGCTTATTTGAATAAAACAGACAACTGACCTTACAGTTGTAACTTTTTAAAGTTCCTTTTTGGATGGGGGCTGTTGTGAGATTATTGTGGACAATTAGGTCTACTGTGATGTGATAGCCTATAAGCCTATAATTCATTATTAATGGTTATTATTAGCCTACTTGCTTGATTTCTTTGTAAATACAGAGGTTATTGGTCCTTTTGGAACAAGTATTTCCCAATTTAAAACGTAAAAATAAATCAGCATTGAACATTTTGAAAATAAATACTGTATGGCTCCACAGCAGGCTGTTTTACAAATAACTCAATAGTTAAAATAATAAATACAATGTGTTTTCCCCTTAAAGGTGAAGTAAGCGATTTATTTATGTTAATATAAGTGTTGAATTCATACAGTGATCACTTATATATTAAACCGGCACCTGTCTCACTGACGGTGCACTCGCAGAGCGACAGATGGGTGAATGTGTATGCGCCTACAATGGCGGAGCAGTTAAAAATCCTTCCCAATGTCTGTTTTGATGGTTTTTATCATGTTTTATCACACTTACTCATCTGAGATGATGCTAGATAATTCGCTGCTTGAAGACCCAGTGCATTAATGTGATGACGTGGGGACGAGGGAGGGGACTGCTAACTGCAGTCACTGACAGGAAGTTAGCTAAACTGACCATTCCGCTTACTGAACCTTTAAAATGACTAAATACATTTATCCGACAGTAACAGTGTGGCACTTCTGTAAACTTACTGAAACTTGCCTGGGCCATCACTCTCATGCATTCTTCAAACTTTTCTCTGCGCTGTCTGAGCTGATGGTTGTGTTGCGATGTGGAATCTAAAATGTTCTAGTTTTGCACAGCACTTCTTTCTGTTCAGCTCACACACACACACACACGCCCCCTTAAACTGGGTGATCGCCCACTTTGACTCGGCAAGTGAAGTGAAGACAGGGAAAAAAGAGAGACAGAGACGACGATCACCTCAGGCGCAATTTTCACTCGTGGACCTAACCAATAAAAATGTTTTCATATGCAGCTGTCTGCACTGGGGCTTATGCCTCAGCTGATCACGAGTATCAATAACATTATCAATAATGTAGGATGTGTCCCTCAGTTCCCAGTGCGATGCTGACGTCCGCACGTAATCGGTGATTAATGAATGAAGAGTAAAACAAACATTTATCATATGATTATGAGACCCAAGGCAATTGCCTACCTTTGCGCAATGGTTAAGTTCGCCTCTGGGCGCGCACACACACACACGCACACGCGTGCGCACACACTTCTTTCACTAAATTGAAACATGTATTTTTCAAAATCAACATTTAGGCCATTATTCTCATATCTGATATCCTGGTCATGAATTGTGATTAAAAATGGATAAAAACGTGTTTTAGTAAAATATATAATGTAGATGAGAGGATGATTATTAAAAAAACAGGTCACTTTTAGTTTTTCGTGTTTTGATTTCCAAACGGATATGGATTGAACGGAAGGTACACGGATTTATTACGTCGTCTCCTTCCACTTCCTTTTGAAATCCGTGGCAGGGATTCTCCAGCAAGCGCAGAACGAGAACTCCGTAATGTGATATGCGATCCCTGTATACATGCAGGTAGAATGCCGACTATGAACAAGTTATCTAGTGCCTCGTTTCCACCGAGTAGAGCGGGTCGGATCGGAGCGGTTCGGTCCGGGTAGTTTGGCCTTTCATTTGCCAAAAGTTGGGTAGGGTACGGTTTAAGCGCACCTAACCGCTCTGAGCCGCTCCTAATCTCAGTACTCCTCCGTAGGGGTACTAGCCGCCTGAAAGGGTGCCTAAAAGGCGGAGCTACACACTGCCGTCATTTGATTGGTCGAAATAATCATTTCCGCCATGTTTAGTCATCTCGGCAAGATTGAAGAGAGTATTGTGTTTTGGCGAAAATGTGAGCACAGCACTGTTTATTGTGTGGTGTTTTTCCTCGTCAATAAATTAATCAGTTGGTTACACTGTGTCCCACTGCTAGTCACGTAGCTGCCGCAGCCAGCGCTGTTCGCTCACTGTCTCTATGAGTTGCACCGAGCCGTCTCTGTGTGTTTACGCCATAGATAGTAGTAAATACACGCTCACAACAACACGGGGGGAATAAATAAAGAAGCGGCTGGTTTGACCGAGCAAAAACGAGAGACCGCTGGCTTGACCACAGTTGGTCGAAAGAATCATTTCCGCCGTGTGTAGTCACCTCGGCTAGAGTGAAGAGAGTCTTGTGTTTTGGCGAAAATGTGAGCGCGGCACTGTTTATTGTGTGGTGTTTTTCCTCGTCATTAAATTAATCAGTTGGCTACACTGTGTCCCACTGCTACGATGTCACGTAGCTGCCGCAGCCAGCACTGTTCGCTCACTGTCTGTATCAGTTGCACCGAGCCGTCTCTGTGCTCACAACAACACGGGGGGAATAAATAAAGAAGCGGCTGGTTTGACCAAGCAAAAACAAGAGACCGCTGGCTTGACCACAGTTGTTCCACAGCCTGATAGTTTGACCCACATTCTGGCGGCGGCTATCGCAGTCCAGCCTAAACCCGCCCTACCAGTAAGGGTAGGGTCATAAACCCCGCCCTACCAGTAAGGGTAGGGTCGGTGGTGGAAACACCACAGAGATTCTTAAAAGTGAGCTGTCCCGCTCTGAGCCGCTCCGACCCGACCCGCTCTACTCGGTGGAAACGAGGCACAAGTGTTCTTATCCGACTTCGCTTGTCCGTTAATGTTCCCATTTTTTTGCTAAATAGATCAGATAAAAGGTGTTAACATGCATTTTACAAGTCCTGTTGAAGTCTTATTCATTCATTTACTCGATTATGAATCTGTATGTAAACGCAGACTTCTGATGTGAGGCACTAGCAGCAGGGGAGAGTCCGTTCCTAGGACGGGCGATTTCGCTAAGAACTGCGGGTCAGTCGCAGCATGGAGAGGTCTCTCCTGCTCTGACATGCAGTGTGTGTGTGTGTGTGTGTGTGTGTGTGAGAGAGAGAGGGTGCGTGTGTGCGTGTGTGCGTGTGTGCGTGTGTGAGTGTGTGTGTGTGTGTGTGTGCAGCAGCATTACGGCCGAGCTGAACTGTGGCAGAAAACAAACTATATGGGGATATTTATGATTCGGTGACGTTGAAGAGATAGAAGTGTTTAAAACTTGGAAACTCAAACTTATAGTCGCTATGTCACGTGGCCACACACGCCCAGTCTATCAACACATGAGACAGCAAAGAGAAAAGTCAGATAAATGCATGAGAGTGAAGGGCCAAGCAAGTTAAGTTAAAGACACTGCTACTGTCTTTGCACTTTGGAGGAATGCATTTATTTGGGGGGAAACACTTTTTTTTTATAAACATTTTTAAACCATAATTTTTATTATTTTGAAAACAGTATGCCTATAGGCTACTAGCATACAAGCTTTATTTTTTATATTTTAAATGATTCTTAATATGTGCATGTTTTAAATTGAGATATACAGGCTTCAAAACCTGTAAAGTAAATTGTAAAGTAACTTGTAATCTAACTTAGTTACTTTTAAAATCAAGTAATCAGTAAAGTAACTAAGTTACTTTTTAAAGGTAACTGTGGCAACACTGGCCAGGAATAAGAAGAGTACTAGAATAATGTATCAAATAAAAGTAGAAATGAGGTCGGTTAAAACGTTACTGCATAGTAACATTCTTTATACTTTATTTGATGTTACCAATAAATGAAATAACATCGTTATGGAACAAAATGAAGAGCAACACGTAGGGCTGTGACAATAACCGTGATCACTCTTGTTTTTCTCTTTTTACTAATGCGTGTAACAGTAGTGCATCGGCCTATGGTTTGTATGATATGTAAACATAAATTACTCTTTAAAAAAGTATTTGTCATCTACTGCCATAATATGCTCATGGCTTTCATTAGGCTATTGTAAGGCTAAATCACTCTGCATTTCCACTAAACCCTCTCATAAGTTGAAACACAGGTGGGAGGACAGTTCATTACAAATGTGGTGGTGGCGGGGGTTCTTTAGTAATGAAAATTAGCCTATTCCTAGGCTAACATATTTAAAGAAGACGTATATAACATTTCTGTAAAAGTTCTAGTTAAGGGGGGCGCCCTTAGCTCAGTTGGTAGGGCGTCCCCCCCCTGGGCCGGGCCCGGCAGCAGACCCGGGTTCGATTCCAGCCCGCGGTCGTTCTCTGCATGTCACTCCCCTCTCTTCCCCATTTCACCTCTGTCTCTCTGCACTATCAATAAAGCAAAGAAATGCCCAAAAAATTACTTAAAAAAAAAAAAAAAGTTCTAGTTAAAAACTTCTGATTGATTTTGTATGGAGCAAGCAATGTTGAGTCATATTAATGAAAATGTTAAGGATATAACCGCAATAGCACAATGATATGTTGAGTGTTCTTTAATATTTCTTTAGGACCATCTGGCAAGTTATGATGTCAATGCTAATGACCATGACCCTACACCACGGTATGACTCCCGCAATGAAAACATGTAAGAAGAAAAGCACCAATGTCTGCACTCTGACACAGTCAACTTAAATCGGTAACACTTTATATTAAGGTACACCTATTCTTTATTAACTAGCTGCTTATTTGCATGCATATTTGTTGCATATTTGCTCTTAATTAGGCATTAGAAAGCACTAATTAATGCCTTAATCTGAATGACTTTATTCTACATCTAATAGGCCTTTAACTACGAATTTTCTCTCAATGACCTCCCTGATTACTGGTTATTAACAGAAAGTAAGGAAGTTGTTGTACATGAAGTACAATCTTCTTTATAAGCTTTGCTCAGTATGTGTCTAATAAGGTGGTAGTACCACAAGAATAATCATTCTCCCTGAATTTTCACTTAATAAATAATGTTCCGGTTTCACAGACAAGGCTTAAGCCTAGTCCGAGACTAAAATGCCTGTTGAGCTGGATTAATTCAAAGCTACTTGCACAGACTCAGTTTAAAATAGTCCTAGATTAAAGATATTCTGGATTAAACAAAGCAAATTGCAAGACGGACGACTAGAGCTACTCTAGGTCTAAATTTGACCTTAGATTAATCCTCCAAAGAGGCAGGTTTAACTTCAGTTTAGTGGTGTTTGTAAGAGAGCATGGACTATTTGGAATATCTAAATGAAGACCAACTCCCACTGCAGAGGCCAGCCAGAAGAGTACTTGTGGATAGGTCTTATCCAAAACATTTATTTGATGAACTTACATTTGGAGACCGCTTTCAATATGGAAAATGCACTGGAAATAACAACTTTGCTTGAGTTTATTAGATGGATGCATTTAAATTGAAGATGTATTCAGTATAATAAAATGAGTGTCTAAAACAATTCTGTTTTCAAATGTGGTTGTTGTGATTTAAAATACTGACACACATGAATAACAAAATGACAAAACACAACATGAACACCTTTTATTTTCTACTTATATCTTCACTGTGATTAGTAATCACAATTGTCTCAGTACTGTATCTTGTTTGAATCATAGCTCTCTCTTCCAACTTCATTTCGGGCCGGTTTCACAGACAGGGCCTAGATTAAGCCAGGAGTAGGCCTTAATGTGGACTAGTTAAACTGGGACGTTTAAGTCACTTTCATGGATATGGCTTAAGTTTGTCTTAGTCAGTCTGAGACTATGAAGTCCTGGGGCCTGTTGCATAAAACTAGGATAAGGGATTAACCTAGGATATTTCGGTTATCCTGGCTTGCGTTAGCCATGATCCAGTTGCATAAAAGCGGAGGGACAGAATTTACCATGGAGATGTATCCTTTACGTTTAGATTAAGATGCAATGATATAAATTATAATAATTTATGTGATAGTCTGTTAATATTGCAGGCTATATTTATACAATTGATTATCGATGGCAGATGACGTTGCAAGTGTGGGTCAAATAAATTCACTTTGTACTTATCACTATATCGAGGTGCATCTAAAACAAAATTCAATATCAATGAAAATTTCCTTTTTTCTGTAATTGAATTCAAAAAGTGAAACTTAAATATATTCTAGAAATTCATTACACATGGAGTGAAATTAATCTAGAATAAACATACTTTTCAGAAGGTCGACATTTCTGTATTATAAATCCTTTTTCTGATTGGTTGTATGTAACATTCTAATATTTTGAGATACTGGATTTTTTATTCCATGATCAACCAATCATCCAAAAAAAGGCCTGACATATTTCACTTTTTGAATGGACTTTCCATGATATTACATTTTTTAGATGCACCTGCAGACTGCTCACTGTCAACTATGGTATCATAAAACAATGCAGGGACATCAAGAACAGTCGGCAGAGAATACATCTCCTGTATGAAATGAACTGCCCTCTCACTTACGGTTTAAACTAGCAAGGCATTGTGGGAAAATGGGCCGTCTTTTCCATTTTTCCATCAGTAAATCTGTGTTCGATCTTTGGGTCTACTTCTGAAAGCTGTGGGCTGGCACTTAACAGAATTACTTACACCTGGCTTGACAAAGCAGCCCCTTTACATCCTGGATTGGCGTTTATGCAACTGACTGATCCAAAGTGCCCAGGCTAGACTTTGTCAAGGCTGGCTTTATCAATCATCCTGGATATCTTTATTCCACTTTTATGCAACAGGCCCCAGGAGTAAGGTAAGTAAGCCTGATTGTGAACACCTGCCCATGAGCACGTGCTGCTGGTCCAACGGTGATCATAAAAACCTGGAGTGGAGCAGAAACACCATTGCTTGTGAGAAAAAACAATGGCAGAGGCTAAAGAATCCCGTCAAACTTTAATAGATTTGAAAAAAATCTCTTAAAAAAATAGTTTGAAACCATCCGGTTATTGAATCTAAAAGCCATACAGCTGGGACTGAGCAAATAAATAGTTGGGCCGCAATTTGCAACAAATTCAATACTAATGAAAATGTTACTAAGAGAACAATACACCAACTTCAGGTTATCTTCATTATTATCGGTATTTCACATCTTTCTCATTTATAATTTTTACATTATATTTAATGATATCTGCACTGATAGACTCTGTGGACAAACCCGAATCTCGCTTCAAAGAAGAGCTGGCCACAACCTTTCAACAAAGGACAAAAAAGATGACGGGCCTATTTCAGGTAGCTGGTTTTGAGGCAACCCAGAGCTTGTTCGCTCTGAGTTAGTGGAAACTCTGGGTTTTCCGTTTCAAGAAGCAGGTTCAGCGCAACCGAGAGTCAGTTACTGCGGCAACATACGCCATGGGTCTAACCTGCTGGATAGGTGGTTAGACCTACCCTGAGTTTGTTTTCACTTTACGCTGCAGCTCCGACTGAAGAAAGAGTGTCACTGTCACAATGTGACCCTGTACAGTTTGAAGCAAAATCACTCCATAGAAATCTCCATCGGAATGTTTTTATCATTTCCTGATGATTTTACGTTTGACCGATCATTTATCTGATCAGTAGCCTTGTTCTCAGCCCTCGGTCCGTTCATATAGGCGGCCAACTTACACATCCTGACATGCTCTACATTCAGATTAATGTGTGTATTGTATGCTTTTTAACGTCTGTGCCACTGAACAGATTTATGTCAGGTGGATTCATGTAAAGGCCTTTGCACACCGGGCGCGTTTTATTCGTGCGATTAATCCGTTAATTAACGAACGTATACAGAGTCAATACAAGCTTCCACACCAGCGCCGTCAATTCGCATCGTGAATTTGCGTTTTTTATTTTTTCGAACCGATTTCGATTTTTCCTAGACGTCGCTTCTAAAGTGAGACGCGACAAAATTCACATTTCAAAACATTCGCTTTTACGTTGCGTTTATTCGCGTCGCGCCCGGTGTGCAAAGGCTTTAACGCTGCGGCTGCACGCGATTGTTACTGTTCACTTGTGCGATCCTAAAGTCACAGACGAGCCTCGTTAAATAGCCTAATATGAATATAAAAATTATATAATAATTTAAACTGTGATCACTTGAGGAAAATGGATCTGGTAATAAATCAATCAGGCTCTTCAATGGAAACTGTCACCTTATGTGTCAGACGTTAATGTCTTTCACTCCCCATTTAAAAGAAGCGACAGTCTGTTTACTGCACAGTGGGCTATTAGGCTATAGCTTCCCAACATATTATACAGCGAATATAAAACACTGTCAGAAATGCTGTGCCGCGCCAGCTTTATTACTTTACTGCTGATATGCGTAACTTTTTAAAATAGACTATGGCTTCTCATACGGAAGCGAAATTATTGCTCTGTTTTTTTCTGAATTGCCGAGGAGATGAGATCAGAGTTATGTGACAATATCCCCGTTAATTCTTCTCCATAGGCTACCATAAACTCATTCGTTAATATTTCTAACTCAGTGGGAGGAGCGGAGAAGTTTTTTTTAATTTTTTTTTTGAGAAGTGGAGAAGTGGGAGGATCACGCATTTGTTTCTTCTGTTTCCATGGTGAATCATGTTATCAGCGATCCATTGACGATGGCTTTTACGCACACGCTCCACCCAGAGTGAACACGCTCAGAGTTTATTGACCCAACGCTGATCCACTGTTCTGAAACCGAAAACCCAGAGTTACTCATCAACCCTGCGCTCTGAGTTGACCAACTCAGAGCGCAGGGTTAAACTCAGAGTATGTAAAACTATGGAAGTAAATGAGTGTCATCGGATTTTGAAAATAAAAAGCCATTGAATTTTAAGCACTGAATATTTATGCATTGAAATAACGTATCTGAATTTAACTCATTACATTTTAAACAACACATTTTCACCTTTATTTTACAATGTTCTCAAATTCAAAATCAAATATTCAACGTTAAAAAATTCAACGTGCCAAATTCAACTGCAAAATCCCATGTATGAAATTCAGAGTAAAACTTTGGGGACCCAAGGAAGAGCAATCGATCATAGATGCTAGATCACGTTCAAACAAAGAGAGTAAGTGGGAATATTAGCTCGTTGCCTTGGATACCCCTGACTGATGCAGGAAGGCAAATCAGGTTTTAGCCATGTCAAACGGCAACGCAAGTAACGATGGTGCTTCGGTGAGTACAAACATGTTTCTATATATATGCTAGCCATTATATTCTTCCCTATATTCAGATACGTTATTTCAATGCAAAATATTCAGTGCTTAAAATTCAATGGCTTTTTATTTTCAAAATCCGATGACACTCATTTACTTCCATATAAAACCAGCTACCTGAAATAGGCCCGACGTTGCATGAAAGTTAGCCTGAGAATTCCATGAACAGAAAATGCAATATCTGAAGGAAGTATGACATGAAAATGAAAATTCTACAGGTGGAATTGGACATGAAGTTGGAAGAGAGAGCTATTATTCAAACAAGATACAGTACTGAGACAATTGTGATTACTAATCACAGTGAAGATATAAGTAGAAAATAAAAGGTGTTCATGTTGTGTTTTGTCATTTTGTTATTCACGTGTGTCAGTATTTTAAATCACAACAACCACATTTGAAAACAGAATTGTTTTAGACACTCATTGTATTGTGCTGAATACATCTTCAATTTAAATGCATCCATCTAATAAACTCAAGCAAAGTTGTTATTTTCAGTGCATTTTCCATATTGAAAGCGGTCTCCAAATGTAAATTCATCAAATAAATGTTTTGGATAAGACCTATCCACAAGTACTCTTCTGGCTGGCCTCTGCAGTGGGAGTTGGTCTTCATTTAGATATTCCAAATAGTCCATGCTCTCTTACAAACACCACTAAACTGAAGTTAAACCTGCCTCTTTGGAGGATTAATTTAAACTCAAATTTAGACCTAGAGTAGCTCTATTAAACATACTTTTTTTTAAGAGATTTTTTTCAAATTCATTAAAGTTTATTGACGGGATTTTTTTAGCCTCTGCCATTGTTTTTTCTCACAAGCAATGGTGTTTCTGCTCCACTCTGGGTTTTTATGATCACCGTTGGACCAGCAGCATGTGCTCAAGGGCAGGTGTTTACAATCAGGCTTACTTACCTTACTCCACGGGCCTGTTGCATAAAACTAGGATAAGGGATTAACCTAGGATATTTCGGTTATCCTGGCTTGCGTTAGCCATGATCCGGTTGCATAAAAGCGGAGGGACATAAGTTACCATGGTGAGTTATCCTTTACGTTTAGCCTGGTCCCGACCAGGCTAAACGTAAAGGATACACTTATTCTGTTGCCTGATTGGCTCAGTCAGCTGTCACTCCGATCTGAAATCAAGGTGTTTAACAGTTATTCCATGATCTTCTGTGTATTGCTTTATTTTCATTAGCCTGTTTTAAAGTACCATGTAAAAGACTGCATTGTCATTTAGTTAAATAGTTCTTTTTTTATTTAAACCTGAACCATTTATAATTAACTTAATTATAATTACATTAAGATGAGCTGATATAAATTATAATAATTTATGTGATAGTCTGTTAATATTGCAGGCTATATTTATACAATTGATTATCGATGGCAGATGACGTTGCAAATGTGGGTCAAATAAATTCACTTTGTACTTATAACTATATCGAGGTGCATCTAAAATGAAATTCAATATCAATGAAAATTTCCTTTTTTCTGTAATTTAATTCAAAAAGTGAAACTTAAATATATTCTAGAAATTCATTACACATGAAGTGAAATTAATCTAGAATAAACATACTTTTCAGAAGGTCGACATTTCTGTATTATAAATCCTTTTTCTGATTGGTTGTATGTAATATTCTAATATTTTGAGATACTGGATTTTTTATTCCATGATCAATCAATCATCCAAAAAAAAGGCCTGACATATTTCACTTTGAGTAATGAATCTATGAAAGTTTAACTTTTTGAATGGACTTTCCATGATATTCAATTTTTTTATATGCGCCTGCAGACTGCTCACTGTCAACTATTTTATCATAAAACAATGCAGGGACATCAAGACCAGTCAGCAGAGAATACAGTTGCTCTATGAAATGAACAGCCCCCTCACTTACGGTTTAAACTAGCAAGGCATTGTGGGAAAATGGGCCGTCTTTTCCATTTTTACATCAGTAAATCTGTGTTCAATCTCTGGGGCTGTGTCTTGATTCAGAGACCACGCACTTGGTAGGACGCAGTCTCGCGGTCTATGAAGGCTATAGCCTATGAAGGCCGATTTTAAGGCCAGTTTTAAGGCCAACGAGCCTTGTTAAACGAGACGGTCTCCGCAGGTCTCCGTTTACGAGCATTTCCGGTTTACGTAACAAGCCGTTACCTTGCGTGACGACTCGCCGCTCCTGTGCTGCCTAGCAACCCTGATTGCTGCCAACGGAGACAGCCCTGTCAGCGGAGGAAAAAAGAAAAATAAGTTGTCTACCAGACGAAAAGAAAAAAAAGTACAAGAAAAAAAGAAAGGAAGATAAAAGTTAAGAAGATGGAGCAACACGTTGCTGTTTTGTTATTTTTTATTTTATTTTATGCAATCTCTGAAAAAAACGCAATGAATCTTGGGATATGTTGGGCCACGAAGGATACATCTGATGCAGCCTTCAAAACTGCTTCAAAACCGTGAAACGAAGGCTGCATTTCACGACCGCATATGAGGAGCCTTGCAAGGAGCCTTGCAAATGGGACAGCCTTTGCGCGCCGCTATGACGCAATCGGTCTTCAAATGCAGCCTACGAGGCCGGTTCCAAGACCGCAACCCCTGAATCAAGACACAGCCTGGGTCTACTTCTGAAAGCTGTGGGCTGGCACTTAACAGAATTACTTACACCTGGTTTGACAAAGCGGCCCCTTTACATCCTGGATTGGCGTTTATGCAACTGACTGATCCAAAGTGCCCAGGCTAGACTTTGTCAAGGCTGGCTTTATCAATCATCCTGGATGTCTTTATTCCACTTTTATGCAATAGGCCCCAGGACTTCAGAGGCTGTGTCTTGATTCAGGGGTTGCGGTCTTGGAACCGGCCTCGTAGGCTGCATTTGAAGACCGATTGCGTCATAGCGGCGCGCAAAGGCTGTCCCATTTGCAAGGCTCCTTGCAAGGCTCCTCATATGCGGTCGTGAAATGCAGCCTTCGTTTCACGGTTTTGAAGCAGTTTTGAAGGCTGCATCAGATGTATCCTTCGTGGCCCAACATATCCCAAGATTCATTGCGTTTTTTTCAGAGATTGCATAAAATAAAATAAAAAATAACAAAACAGCAACGTGTTGCTCCATCTTCTTAACTTTTATCTTCCTTTCTTTTTTTCTTGTACTTTTTTTTCTTTTCGTCTGGTAGACAACTTATTTTTCTTTTTTCCTCCGCTGACACGGCTGTCTCCGTTGGCAGCAATCAGGGTTGCTAGGCAGCACAGGAGCGGCGAGTCGTCACGCAAGGTAACGGCTTGTTACGTAAACCGGAAATGCTCGTAAACGGAGACCTGCGGAGACCGTCTCGTTTAACAAGGCTCGTTGGCCTTAAAACCGGCCTTAGAATCGGCCTTCATAGGCTATAGCCTTCATAGACCGCGAGACTGCGTCCTACCAAGTGCGTGGTCTCTGAATCAAGACACAGCCATAGTCTCAGACTAACTAAGCCAAACTTAAGCCATATCCATGAAAGTGACTTAAACGTCCCAGTTTAACTAGTCCACATTAAGGCCTACTCCTGGCTTAATCTAGGCCCTGTCTGTGAAACCGGCCCAACGTGTTCCCCATTCTAAAGTGGGTTCATGTTGACTATTAGTTTGGAACTTACCCTCCTGAAGTCGAAAATTCCAACAAGAAGAATGTTGGTAACTGATTTCAGATGGTTACTATATTCCTCTTCTTGTATGTATTGGCTCATAAAGGGCTCTGAACATTCATACGCCTGACTTTGCCTGATGCATGTGAGAGTAGAAGATAAGGTTATCCATTTTTGTAGTTTGTTGGTTTTCAATAGATCCCATCATCTGTAGGCAGTGAAGGACAGCCATAAGAAGCCTCTATTCTCAGGTGTGTACACTTTCTGCGAAAGGAGGTGGAGTAAAGGAAGAGAATGGAAAGAGAGAAACCTCTCTCTGTAGCTTGTGTGAACACATCTCCTTTTAAATGATATATGAAAGGAATATTGGTGTGTAAAATATGCCTTCTCAACATTATTTACACTATCTGTTATTGGATTTCACATATCCCTCCTAGATATGTTTGAAGCATGACCATGGCATTGAAGAGAATCCCAGCTGTATGTCAGCTTGTCATTTCTATGTTTGCTCTCTCTTTACCTGTAGACATGGAACTCGCTGTGCAGGTGAAGTTGCAGCAGTTGCCAATAACTCCCATTGCATTGTTGGGATAGCCTATAATGCCCACATTGGAGGTAGAGTTGTCTGTCCTTTTCTGAACATTTTTCCAGAATCATTGTTGGTTTACTCAACGTTTTAACTTATTCTTGTATTGCTCACGTGTGTTTTAGTTAACTCCCTAAAATTGCTTTTAACGATTATATTTACTTTATTGAAAGCTATGTTGAAATTAGACATTTTTTGCAGTTGCAAAAATCTATGAAAAGATGAGATTTGTCTCAGTCTGTCTTTTAACTGAACTAGTGGAAGTGAAGACTGAAACCTGATGTTTGCTGCTTGCGGCTTTTAGTTTGGCTCATAAGAACTGCATGCTACTGTTCTGTATGGGACCATTGTGCTCCAAGATGAAAAACAATTATCTGTGTAGTGTAATTAAGTTGTGAGGAAGACTGGGGCACTTCACTCTATTTGAAAATGTTCTTAACGTATTGAGATGGATGTTACCTTGGATACAGGGATTCGGATGCTGGATGGTGATGTGACTGACTTGGTAGAAGCCAAGTCTCTGGGGATCCGGCCTGACTACATCCACATCTACAGCGCCAGCTGGGGGCCTAAGGACGATGGCAGGACAGTGGATGGCCCAGGCCCACTCACCAAGAAGGCTTTTGAGCAAGGCATCAAGAAGGTTTGTATCCGTCTCCGAGCAGAAGTTATGATTGATGTTTGGAGAGAAGGATGTTGCACAAGCTGCTGAAGATAATGGACAGCCCCTACACAGTGGGAGGCTCTTCAGGTTGACTGTAATAAGGACCAGTACAGAAGGTCATTCCTGCCACTGGCTAGAACATCTAGAATTACTCCCTTTTGTGCCAGTAGAGGGGACTCAATCAGAGGAAGTTTTTTAAATGTTTAATGAAAATTTGATTTAAAACTATTTAATTTCCCTGGGTATAAATAAAGTATCTATCTATCTATCTATCTATCTATCTATCTATCTATCTATCTATCTATCTATCTATCTATCTATCTATCTATCTATCTATCTATCGTCACCATACAGTATATTTATGTCCCACACAGGGACGAAAAGGCCTGGGCTCCATCTTTGTGTGGGCAGCAGGTAATGGCGGTCGACAGGACGACCACTGTTCATGTGACGGCTACACCAGCAGTATCTACACTGTGTCTGTGTCCAGCACCACAGAGAATGGGAAGCGGCCCTGGTACCTGGAGGCATGCAGCTCCATCCTGGCCACCACATACAGCAGTGGAGACTTTCATGAGAGGAAGATTGTAAGTCAAGAGTGTGTAGTGCATGTGGCCATCCCTGCTCAGGTGGCCTTTGCATTCCGCTCCTCTTTTTGTGTTAAAGGAAAATGTCAACATTTTTCTGCTGGTTTATTCACCACGTTCTATATTTTTACACATTATGTCATAGTGGAAGGAAACCAGCCGTCATGGGCGGTTCTTGGTTTCTTTCTAGTATGTATTTTATTTTTATGTATTTTATTTCAAAATTACAAAATATACAATGCAAAATAATGTGGTTAACAATTCCCAACAAGCACACATGAGCTTTTAGTGGTGTTGACCTACTCCCCTTGACCTCCAGTGTTTGAGCTAAGCTAACCTGGATGATCTACATACGAGCCTGGACGAGCCTCGTAGCCTAATATGATAGGCCTATAGAAATATTTTAATAATTTAAACTATGATCACTTGAGGAACATGGATTTGGTTATAAATCTTTCAGGCTCTTCAATGAAAAATGTCGCCTAGTTTGTCTGAAGTTAAAATCTTTCACTCCCCTTTAAAAGAAGCAACAGTCTGTTTATTGCACATGATTATAGAACCGCTTGCCTACATATTATAGTCTACAGCGAATATATAACGCTGTCTGCAATTTTGTGCCGCACCAGCTCATAGGCCTACTTTTGCTGCTGCTGATATAGGGTAACTTTTTAAAATAGCCTATTGCTTCTCATATGGAGGCGTAAAGAAAAATGTAATGTTTGCCCCGTTTTTTCTGATTTACCAATGTGATTAGATCGGAGTTATGATATAAAACCCCCGTTCATTTTTCTCCCGACCATAAGCCTATTGTTCATACATTAATATGTCTCACTCTATTGGGAGGAGTGGAGAAGTGGGAGGATCAAGCATTTGTTTCTCCTGTTTCCATGGTGAATCATGTTATCAGCGATCCATTTACGAACACGTTCCACCCAGAGTGAACACGCTCAGAGTTTATTGACCCAACGCTGATCCACTGTTCTGAAACCCAAAACCCAGAGTTGCTCATCTCAGAGTTGGTCAACTCAGAGTGCAGGGTTGAGCTCAGAGATTGTAAACCCTGCTTTCTGAAATAAGCCCCTGGTCTTTTGACAACCAGTAGTGGCTGGTTGTTGTAATCCATTGAAAGAAAAACATTTTCCCGAATCAGGACTTCAGCATACTATTTTAACTCTAACCCTGAATGTCATATGCGGAAAGGGCACGTATTCCAAAGATATCAAGCCTATATGTCCAAAGGTTGTAAACTGTGTGTGTGTGTGTGTGTGTCTACAGTGTATGTGTCTACAGTTTATGTGTGTGTGTGTGTGTGTGTGTGTGTGTGTGTGTGTGTGTGTGTGTGTGTGTATGGACACAAAGTTTAGCAGAGGTTGTCAATCTGGCCACCACTTTTATATTTTAAAGATTATTTTTGGGCATTTTTCACTTTACTGGACAGAGATACAGAGTTGAAATGAGGCAAAGAGGGGAGGACTGAGCCTCTAGGGGGACGCTCTAACCACTACACCACCAGCGTTACACCCACTGTTAGATTTGTTTAGGGATTCAAATTTGTCTTGTGTTCGCTCGCAGACTAGCTACTGAAATTGAAACATTGTCAGTGAGAATAATAAAGGGGGTGTATCACCTTCCTGTAACATAGCTTGTTTATGTGTATTACATGTGAAGTCAGATCTCTAAAGTGGGTAACTATACTGTGTGTGTGCTCCCTTGCAGGTAACCACTGACCTAAGGCATCGCTGCACTGACGCTCACACTGGCACCTCTGTCTCTGCTCCCATTGTGGCTGGAATCATAGCTCTCGCCCTGGAGGCCAAGTCAGTTCATTCTATCAGTTTACTCATCATCAGTGTTGGGCTCCATACTAAAAAAAGTAATATATATAACTCATAACTTGTTACTCTTTTCAAAAGTAATATTATTACTCCATGCCAAAAGTAGAATACCTGTACTTTCAGTTACATCACACAAATGTGGTCCTTAGCTCACTCCTACAAATACAGACTGGCTTTACCGCAGCCATCTGTGCCTGTGAATACACAGTTTAAATCTTATTCTCACAGATCTGTATGAACCTTTATACAACTTTGTTGTTTAATAAAGCATCTGTAAACAGTACTGCAAACAAAGAGACATAAAAAGAGGCCAACATCTGTGCCCTCTTTTAACGAATCCATTATATCTAAGGTAGCAAGGAGAATTTGGTCAGTATGTGACCTCCTTAAAGGAGGCCCCTTAAAGGGCGCCCCCTTTAAGGAGACTAGTTTGAATAGAGATAATGCGGGCCGGAGGTTGGGGTTGAATGGTTGAAGGGTTGAAGGGTTGTCAGCAAGGGCATGGTTTGGCAGGTATGTATGTGGGGGACAGGAGAGTGACCTTTAACATCAATGGACTCACATTACCTTAAGTAATATGTCTTTATTCAATGAATGATCCCAATAAAACAAATGCGACAAAATATTAATCAAATACTCACAAGATGGAAAATTACAGGTGTGTCTAGTCTTCTGAGTCCCAGGTTGTTCCAACTGGTTCTGATTGTCCTTTGAATGTTAATTAAAACATTATGAATTATATGTTGTATTTGATCAGAGTTACTTTCAAGTGTTAAGAAAAAAATTGCTTAATTGACCAAACCCCATGATACTGTTACTAGTCCGACATTAGTTTTGGAATATTTGGTTTTCAAGCTAGCTGTCGGGATTCTAACTGTTACAACTGTTACATGTGTTGTTATGGTAGTTTCAGAGTGGAAAAAGTAAGTGGATCAGTTTACCCCACAGCTGGGGTAAAGTGAGACACAAGACACCTTTTTTAAAACAATAAGTTTTTCACTGCCCTTCGTCCTGAATAAATCCTGATCATTTCCATTGCTAGGAAACATCCTAAGTTAATGGGAAATGTGTACATTTTACTGATAAATCTTTTCAGCTCGCTTAGAGGGGTGCAATTGTAAAAAGTGTCTCACTTTACCCCACTCTCCTAGCCTGGCACCGCCCGCCTACCTACTTCCGCTTAATTTTCATTTCCCTTCAGTAGTCAGTCTGGGTGTGCGGTATATTAGTGGGTTTTCTCCTGTAGATTTTGTACTGGTCCAATCAGCGAACAGAGGGAGTGGCTGAGAACAATGACGTTGAATTTCAGTTGCAGAAGCCGGCGCATGACATACGTCACAACCAAATGTTATGCTATTGGTTGGCAGATCCATAGTGGCACTGGGCAGTTCCAATAGTTATAGACCTTCTGTACAAATGAAATGAAGTACGATGGTCTGGTAGGACCAGGCTACACAGCACCGGCAACTGAGTAACAAACATATTGTTTACCGTGAGCAGTGTTGCCACAGTTACTTTAAAAAAGTAACTTAGTTACTTTACTAGTTACTTGGTTTTAAAAGTAACTAAGTTAGATTACTGATTACTTTTTTTAAAGTACAGTAACTACGTTAGATTACAAGTTACTTTAAAAGTTACTTTACAGGTTTTGAAGCCTGTATATCTCAATTTAAAACATGCACATATTAAGAATCATTGAAAATATATCAAATAAAGCTTGTAGGTTAGTAGCCTATAGGCATACTGTTTTCAAAATAATAAAAATTATGGTTTAAAAAATGTAATAAAAAAAAACGTTTTTCCCCCCATGAAAATAAATGCATTCATCCAAAGTGCAAAGACAGTAGCAGTGTCTTTAAACTTAACTTGCTTGGCCCTTCACTCATTTGACTTTTCTCTGCGATGTCTCATGTGTTGATAGACACATGGGGGCCTCTACGAATAGTCCAATCTCCTAACCTATAAACCTCCTTTCCTATGCCTTAACCCCTAAACGTCATCGGGATTAAGTAGAGATGAATAGGTGCTTCCTATCGAACATAGGAAAAGACAGCACTGTTTCGAATGAATTCGACTCCACTTTTCTTAACCGACGTCATTGGGTGACGGCGAGTATTGCTGACGTGAGTCACTAGCGTGAAACTACACTATTCTCTGAAAATGGACTACAACAAGCGCTCGTTTGATCCATGCGTTCTTTTCATATTGATTTTAATCAGGTTGTCGCCAACAGAGTGAGAATCACTTAGATCGGACTTGGCCAAGAATATTTAAGGCCACTGAAGCCCAATTCACATGTGGAAAAAAAGAGGCTACACTTATGTTGATGTTGAAATGAACTGCCCCAGTAGCCTAGTCTTCATTAAATGTGAAGTTGGCATTTTCTTTTCTTATGGTGTAAATGATGTGCTACGAAAATAACTATTATGATGTTGGTCTTTTATGAATTCTTTATTATCTTTGGGGGGGGGGGTATTTTGTTTTAGCCAAGTTAAATCTTCCTCTCTTCTCCTCTCCTCTCTTCTGTTTTACCTCTCGTTCGTATTCGTGTAGTCGGTAAACTCCGGCGGTGGCTTGTTGCTTTAAATCTTGCCGCCGTAAAGGATTATGGGATACCACTATCTCCTTTCCTTTCGCATAGGTTGGTCCGGAGTAACCTATGCTAAAGGAGGGTTAAAGGATGAATCGAGGCTCCTTTCCTATGCCTTTCCTAAGCATTTGGAGAATTCGAATCACCTATCCGCCGAGTACTTCCGGTTCATCTCGATAGGAAAGGAAATTTCCTATGCAAAAAAGAGAATCCGTAGAGGTCCTGGGTGTGTGGGGCCACCGGTCGCCACATGACTATAAGTTTCCAAGTTTTAAACACTTCTATCTCTTCAACGTCACAGTACCTGAATCCTAAATATCCTCATAGCAGACACTAGCCTATATTTCATGGGGGGGGGGGGAAACGTTTGTTTTCCGCCACAGTTCAGCTTAGACTTGGCCGTAATGCTGCTGCACACACACACACACACACACACACACACACACACACACACACACACACACACACAGGCACACACACACACTGCATGTCAGAGACGAGGGGCGCTACCAAAAAGACGAGAGCAGCGGTTGGAGCAGTTGGAGCGTTTAGAGACACATGCGCGCACATTTATTTACATTAAATCGCAATCGCAGTCATTTGTGCAGTTATGTAAAATGTTTCACTAAGGAAAATGACAGAAAAAGTAACGCACAGTGACTTTGATGAGTAACTTTAATCTGAGTATTGGTTTGGAGATAGTAACGCGTTAGATTACTCGTTACTGAAAAAAGAGGTCCGATGCCTTATGCCACGTTTCCACCGAGTAGAGCGGGTCGGATCGGAGCGGTTCGGTCCGGGTAGTTTGGCTTTTCATTTGCCAAAAGTTGGGTAGGGTACGGTTTAAGCGCACCTAACCGCTCTGAGCCGCTCCCGATCTCAGTACTCCTCCGTAGGGGTACTAGCCGCCTGAAAGCGGGCCGAAAATAATCATTTCCGCCATGTGTAGTCATCTCGGCAAGAGTGAAGAGAGTCTTGTGTATTGGCGAAAATGTGAGCACAGCAATGTTTATTGTGTGGTGTTTTTCCTCGTCAATAAATTAATCAGTTGGTTACACTGTGTCCCACTAGTCACGTAGCTGCCGCAGCCAGCGCTGTTCGCTCACTGTCTCTATCAGTTGCAACTTGCACCGAGCCGTCTCTGTGTGTTTTCGCCATAGATAGTAGGCTAGTAAATTCACGCTCACAACAACACGGGGGGAATAAATAAAGAAACGGCTGGTTTGACCAAGCAAAAACGAGAGATCGCTGGCTTGTGAGCGCGGCACTGTTTATTGTGTGGTGTTTTTCCTCGTCATTAAATGAATCAGTTGGCTACACTGTGTCCCACTGCTACGATGTCACGTAGCTGCCGCAGCCAGCGCTGTTCTCTCACTGTCTCTATCAGTTGCAACTTGCACCGAGCCGTCTCTGTGCTCACAACAACACGGGGGGAATAAATAAAGAAGCGGCTGGTTTGACCAAGCAAAAACGAGAGACCGCTGGCTTGACCACAGTTGTTCCACAGCCCGATAGTTTAACCCACATTCTGGCGGCGGCTATCGCAGTCCAGCCTAAACCCCGCCCCACCAGTAAGGGTAGGGTCCGCGGTGGAAACAACACCGAGATTCTTAAAAGTGAGCTGTCCCGCTCTGAGCCGCTCTGATCCGACCCGCTCTACTCGGTGGAAACGAGGCATTAGTAACGCGTTACCGGCATCACTGCCTGTGAGCAGGGTAGACAGCTGTATATTAAAATGAAAGCATTTCTGTTGGTGAAGCCCGAGTAAAAGTTCTGCTGTCGCGGCCTGCGCCCAGTTTATAGTGATGATATCTGACAATCGCAGAAAAAATACAGATAAAATCATAAAATTGCCTCCTCCCCCTGCCTATCATTTATTATAGATGGTGACACCGATTTCACTGTCGGTCAACCCAATAGGCTGCTGCAAAACTCGGATATGACAAATATTTATCAGCATGCAAGTTCATTGATTAATATAAGAAAGGGGGGAGGGGTGCCACCTAATCGTGTGCTAACTTTTTCACCAGTGCTACTAGTGAAAAAAAGTTAGTCTAGAGCCCTGACTCAATAGCTTAGGTTAAACAATGTTGTGCATCATTCTCCAACAAGTTAAAGTCATAACTAAAGATATGAATTCCAGCTGGACCAGTGTTACTAATGCTTAGTTTCAACCAAGCCCCAACCTCAGCGATTCTTACCAGCATCCAATAAGGAAGTGACCAAAATTGTAATACCTTCCGGTGGCCACTGGAGGTAGTACCAAGACTGAGCAATTTTTCTTTGACTCACTTGTTAGACAGGCCGTTGGATGCCGTGTGAATAACTGAGGTCAGCACGGATGATACATCCATATTATATACTATCTATGGTTTCAACCAAGCAGGGTGGGGCGGGTCGGGTCAGTGCAGTTGCTAACACTAGATCTGGCTAGTGTTTCCACCGCCGACCCTATCCTTTTTTAGGTAGGCGGGGTTTATGACCTTAATCTTTAGGTAGGCGGGGTTAATGACCCTATCCTTTAGGTAGGAGGGGTTTATGACCCTATCCTTTAGGTAGGCGGGGTTTATGACCCTATCCTTTAGGTAGGAGGGGTTTATGATCCTATCCTTTAGGTAGGAGGGGTTTATGACCCTATCCTTTAGGTAGGCGGGGTTAATGACCCTATCCTTTAGGTAGGAGGGGTTTATGACCCTATCCTTTAGGTAGGCGGGGTTTATGACCCTATCCTTTAGGTAGGAGGGGTTTATGACCCTATCCTTTATGTAGGAGGGGTTTATGACCCTATCCTTTAGGTAGGCGGGGTTTATGACCTTAATCTTTAGGTAGGAGGGGTTTATGATCCTATCCTTTAGGTAGGAGGGGTTTGGGGTTTATGATCCTATCCTTTAGGTAGGCGGGGTTTATGACCCTATCCTTTAGGTAGGAGGGGTTTATGATCCTATCCTTTAGGTAGGAGGGGTTTATGACCCTATCCTTTAGGTAGGCGGGGTTTGGGGTTTATGATCCTATCCTTTAGGTAGGCGGGGTTGATGACCCTATCCTTTAGGTAGGAGGGGTTTATGACCCTATCCTTTAGGTAGGCGGGGTTTGGGGTTTATGATCCTATCCTTTAGGTAGGCGGGGTTTATGACCCTATCCTTTAGGTAGGCGGGGTTTATGATCCTATCCTTTAGGTAGGCGGGGTTTATGACCCTATCCTTTAGGTAGGCGGGGTTTGGGGTTTATGATCCTATCCTTTAGGTAGGCGGGGTTTATGACCCTATCCTTTAGGTAGGCGGGGTTTATGACCTTAATCTTTAGGTAGGAGGGGTTTATGAGCCTATCCTTTAGGTAGGAGGGGTTTATGATCCTATCCTTTAGGTAGGCAGGGTTTATGATCCTACCCTTTAGGTAGGCGGGGTTTATGATCCTATCCTTTAGGTAGGCGGGGTTTATGACCCTATCCTTTAGGTAGGCGGGGTTTATGACCTTAATCTTTAGGTAGGAGGGGTTTATGAGCCTATCCTTTAGGTAGGCTGGGTTTATGAGCCTATCCTTTAGGTAGGCAGGGTTTATGATCCTATCCTTTAGGTAGGCAGGGTTTATGATCCTATCCTTTAGGTAGGCGGGGTTTATGACCCTATCCTTTAGGTAGGCAGGGTTTATGACACTATCCTTTAGGTAGGCGGGGTTTATGATCCTACCCTTTAGGTAGGCAGGGTTTATGACCCTACCCTTTAGGTAGGCGGGGTTTATGATCCTATCCTTTAGGTAGGAGGGGTTTATGACCCTACCCTTTAGGTAGGCGGGGTTTATGAGCCTATCCTTTAGGTAGGCGGGGTTTGGGGTTTATGATCCTATCCTTTAGGTAGGAGGGGTTTATGACCCTATCCTTTAGGTAGGCGGGGTTTATGATCCTATCCTTTAGGTAGGCAGGGTTTATGATCCTATCCTTTAGGTAGGCGGGGTTTATGACCCTATCCTTTAGGTAGGCGGGGTTTATGAACCTATCCTTTAGGTAGGCGGGGTTTATGACCCTATCCTTTAGGTAGGCGGGGTTTATGAACCTATCCTTTAGGTGGGTGGTGTTAAGGCTGGACGGCGATAGCTGCCGCCAGAATATGGGTTAACGTATCGGACCGTGGAACGACTGCAGTCAAGCCAGCCTCTTCTCGTTTTTGCTTGGTCAAACCAGCCGCTCCTATATTTATTCCCCCCGAGTTGTGAGCATATTACGTGGGTAATTGCAGAGAGAAGGCTCGGGGCGAGCCGACAGAGACAGTGAGCGAACAGCGCTGGCCACGGCAGCTACGTTACTATGGTGACATCGTCGCAGCGGGACACAGTGTAGCCCACTGATTAATTTAATGAAGAGGAAAAACCCCACACATTAAACTGCTGCTCCGACATTTTTCGCCAAACACAAGACTCTCTTGACTCTTGCCGAGGTGACTACACACAACGATTTAATGCGGAAATTATTCTTTCGACTAATCAACGGACGACAAAATGCGTAGCTCCACCTTTCAGCACCCTTTCAGACGGCTGGTACCCCAATCATGGACCTTTTTCCTATGAAAGCTGCTCAGTGGCGCAGGAAGACATTGTGGATAGAATTTCTTCTGCATCAATGGAGCCACGCCCTAGCGCATGACGAGCAGTGTACGTTTCATGATGTTCCGGATGTAGAAATATTCTCGTTCTGTAGCATTGTAAGCTAGAGGTCTGAGCGAGCAAAGTCGCATTGTTTACCGACCATGGAAGTATAAGTTACTATCCCCCGATGGTTCTCTATATGTGATCTTTAAATTACACTCCGTTGTTGTAAAGTAATATAGTGGTTAACAAGTTCTAAACGGACATTCCTCCTGCCATCTGGGCAACAATGATAAGCTAATGTAAGCTAAACCAACTAGTGGGCTAGCACTGTTTGATAGCGTGTGCTGCTAGTTAGTGAGCAACGTTCCTAAATCAACCATCAACATCATTCATGTTAAGTAAAATAAATAGATTAGATTAGATTAGATTCAACTTTATTGTCATAGCACAAGTAAGGACAACCAGTACAACGAAATGCAGTTTAGCATCTAACCAGTAGTGCACTCAATAAAAAGTTTTTTGTTAAAGCAGCGCTATAAGAATAATAATAATAATACATAAGACACAGATTGCAGCTGGTCAACAAAGTTAAAAATATCCATGTCCATTTTTAAGTGCATATAGCTCTGAGGGTCCATACAAGGCACTATGGATATAAAGTGCAAGTAATACATAAATGGTTAATACATAAATCTCATGCAGTTGATCCGCATTGATTTTAAAGTGCATATAGTTCTGAAGGGTCCATAGAATGCAGTATGAATATGAAGTGCATATTGAAGTGCATAAGTAAGTGCACAAGTAAAGTGCATAGGTGGTTTGAGGTAGTCAGACTGTCCATAGTCCATGTTCAAGAAAGGGGGGGGCTAGTGTAGGGTCTTAGTGTTGAGCAGTGTTGTAGCGTTGTGGAAAAAGCTGTTTCTGAGCCTGCTGGTGCGACTCCTGAGGCTCCTGTAACGTCTCCTGGACGGTAGGATAGAGAACAGTCCATGACTGGGGTGTGTGTGGTCCTTGATGATTTTGTTTGCACGTTGCAGACACCGTGATTGATGAAGGTCAGTGAGGGCAGGGAGTGATGTGCCAATTATTTTTGGAGCAGTTTTTACGACTCGCTGTAGGGCTTTCCTATCAGCCATAGTGCAGTTATCATACCACACCGTGAAGCAGTTGGTGAGGATGCTCTCAACGGTGCAGCGGTAGAAGTTCCGGAGGATCTGAGGGAAGAGTCCAGCTTTTTTCAGTTTTCTGAGGAAGAAGAGGCGTTGTTGAGCTTTCTTGATCAGAGTGGAGGTGTTGAGTGACCAGGTGAAGTCTTGTGAAATATGGACACCCAGGAACTTGAAGCTGGTGACCTGTTCCACTTCAGCCCCGTTGATGTGAATGGGTGTGTGGATGCTTGCCTTTGATTTCCGGAAGTCAACTATGAGTTCATTGGTTTCGGTGGTGTTGAGCGCAAGATTGTTACTAGCGCACCAAGCTGCCAAGTGCTGGACTTCCTCCCTGTAGGATTCATCATTATTCCTGATCAGGCCGCGCACTGTTGTGTCGTCTGCAAATTTGATGATGGAGTTGGTGTTGTGAATGGGGGAGCAGTCATGGGTGAAGAGGGTGTACAGTAAAGGGCTGAGCACACACCCTTGTGGCACACCAGTGTGTAGAGGAAGTGTAGTGGAGGAGAGGTTGTTTAACCTCACCGTCTGTGGTCTGTTGATCAGAAAGTCCAATATCCAGTTGCAGGTGGATATGCTGATGCCAAGCTTGTGTAGTTTCATGATCAGATCAGATGGTGTGATTGTGTTGAAAGCTGAGCTGAAGTCGATGAATAGCAACCTAGCATAGGAATTGCTATTGTCCAGATGGGTGAGGGCAGAGTGAAGGGCTGTGGATATGGCATCCTCAGTCGATCTGTTGGCACGGTATGCATACTGGTGGGGGTCTAGTGTAGGACGAAGGCTGGGCTTGAGGTGGGCTAAGATTAGCTTCTCAAAGCACTTGGTGATGATGGGGGTCAATGCTACCGGTCGATAGTCATTCGGACACGCTGGGTTAGATTGCTTGGATTGCTTGGGCACGGGGACGATGGTGGTCTTGAGGCACACGGGAACAACCAGTGACAGGTTAAATATGTCGGTGAAGACTCCAGATAGTTGCTCAGCGCACATTCTCCACACGCGCCCAGGGATGCCATCCGGGCCAGCTGCCTTCCTTACATTCACCCTGCTCAGCACTGACTGCACGTCAGAGGCAGTGAATCTGGGGTTGTTCTCCAGGTGATGGGGTAGTTTTGACAGGCGTAGTGCTGTTGTCACGGTCAAAGCAGGCATAAAAGTGATTAAGCTCGTTAGCAAAGTCGGTAGTGGTGGTAAGGGGGGGTTGAGTTTGCTCTTCTGTAATCTGTGATGGCATGTATCCCTTGCCACATACGGCTTCTGCGTTGCCGGATCGAAAAGCAATGTTGCGGGCCCTTAACAGTAGACGGACGTCCTTGTTCATCCAAGGCTTCTGATTGGGGTATATCTTCATCTGCTTATGAGTTGTGACATCATTTACGCCTGTATTAATATATTCTAGAACAGAGGAGGTATATGTCTCAATGTCCAGCTGAGAGTAAGAGGTGTAATTGGTGGCCAAGCCATAGAGCGGCCTCTGCACCCTCGGGCCAAATCTCAGACACGAGAAGTTAGCAGACATGTTAAGCTTACTATCAATGTTATAAAATACAGAGCCGTGCACTGAGCCCTCTCTGAGGCCGGGCCAAAACAACATTTGTTTCAGTATGACTACTTTCAGCTGCCCACCCCTCCTTCTCCTGCAAAACAAAATGCTAATAACTGAAAATAAAACAGCTAACAAAACTTTAATTTTATTAGTACACGGTCTAAAGATAATTATGAGCCTTTGATTGATATCCAGAATTTTTTTGCGGAGACACATTCCTCTTCCCCGCTTGTATTGGAGTGAAAGGGAATATCTGCTTCTGGGCCTGAATGAAACGGGGACCTGTCCACAGCCCGCAACAACTGCAATACCAGGCTTGGCCACTGAGCACTGCTGGACTGCGGAAGTAGGCGCTGCTCCTGGGGGCCTGACCCCAACAGAGGAGTACTGAAAATAGGAGAGTCTCAGAGCGGCTCAGCTCACTTATTTTGGGACCCTACCCAACTTTTGACAATAGTAACACCAATATAAGCGGACTGAGCCGCACAGAACCGAGCAGCTCCAATCGGTGGAAACAAGACAAAAGTCCTTTAGCCAAGCAGTTGCCTCTTGCTCTGCTGTAAGAAGGGTGACGAGTCCTCCTTTAAGTTTTTGTAGAGGACATGCTTCAATGATGTGATGCATTGTTTGCATAAGCACACTGTGGGGTTGGGCTGCTACCCCATTTGTGAAGGCTGGCCAAGCAGGGGCCATGTCCAGTCCTGAATCTATTCAGTGTCGTCCACTGCTTCCTTGGGAGATTGGTGCCAGGGACCGGTAGGGTGGGGTCTGACACCAGATGTTGATTTGGACTCCCATTCGTCCTTGGACTCCCATTCCTTTTTTCAAACTGATTGGATGGTGAGATCAGCTGGTGGTGGGTTCTTCCAAATTGGACGTCTAGATAGAAGTCGAACAGTGGGTGGATTGAAAATGTCAATGTGAATTGGAAGGTGAGGGGAGTCTTTTGTCTTTTGGAGCATCCTTTGAGTAAGGACTACTCGCCGGATGTGTGGAGGAGCTATGTTGGCTAGGACAGGGAGCCAGGGGAGTGGTGTTGAGCGGATTGTTCCTGTGATGGTCCTCATTGTAGAGTTCAGTTGGGTGTCCACATGGTGTGTGTGGGATGACCTGGACCAAACAGGGGCACAGTATTCCGCTGCAGAAAATGCAAGGGCTAGTGCTGAAGTACGCAGAGTGGGGGCTGCTGCCCCCCACTTTGAGCCAGCAAGCTTACTGAGGAGGTTGTTTCTGGACTTCACTTTTGCTGCTGTCCTTTTGAGGTGTTCTTTGAAGGATAGGATCCTGTCAAGGGTCACTCCGAGGTAGGTTGGAGTGGGGGCATACTTCAATTTGGTCCTGCTCAGATAGATGTTGGGTTCTCTTGTGGCTTCTGCATTGTGGAGGTGGAACACACTGGAGAAAGTTTTTCTGGGCTTGGTTTTAGGCGCCAGGTTTTGCAGTATTCGTGCAGTTTAGCAAGGTCTTCATTGAGCACTGCTTCTAATGTACCAAAATCTGGTGCTTGGAAGGTCAAACAGATGTCATCTGCATAGATGAATTTGCGGGATATGGCGGTGGGTAGGTCATTTGTGTAGAGGTTGAACAGGGTTGGGGCTAAGACTGACCCTTGCGGGAGCCCATTCTTCTGCCTTTTCCATGCACTCTTGTTCTGTCCAGGATGAACTCTGAACCTGCGGTTGGAGAGCAGAGATTGGATGATTTCTGATGCCCAGGCAGGGAGTGCTTTGGTGAGTTTTAGGAGGAGGCCTTTGTGCCACACAGTGTCGTATGCTGCGGTAAGGTCAAGGAACAATGCCCCGGTCTTCAGTTTTTTCTTGAAGCCGTTTTCAATGTGGGTTGTTAGGGCTAGTACTTGTTCTCCTGTGCTGCGGTAGAGACAATAGAGAGTTTCAAGTACAATGATTTATTTCTCCACCATTAATAATCAAAGTTCAATAGATGAATTATTATTATTAATGTGTGACAGTAGACAGTGTGCTATAGTAGTGAGTGGTTGACAGTGTGTTAGAAAGTCCATAAAATGAATGGATCTGTCCAATCTCTGCACCAATGATATCAGTGTGTCCTTCTGAAACCGCAACAGAAACTTGAACTTAAAAAATCAAAGCAATCGTCAAATTTAATGTCAGTATTTCCCTCTCCATCGTACGAGCTAACTTTAAGCTGCTGCTCTGTGCGAATGTGCGTTTGTGGTTTTTCAGAACATCATCAGTTTTGTGAGAATTAGAAAAAAACTCAGTCTGTTCCCTCAAACCTCCCAGTGAGCAGGTTAGTCTCACTGGGTCTGTTGCCGCAGTAACGGACTTTGAGTTGCGCTGAAGCTGCTTCCTGAAACGGAAAACCCAGAGCTTACATGCTCTGGGTTTACGATACACCCAGATAAGTACGAATCTCCTACCAGACCATTGTACTTCATTTCCTTCGTACAGAAGGTCTGGAATCGCTCAATTGACAAATGTTAACTCACTTGAAGGCTGGTGGCGGTTGAAGTTTAAAACTATTGGATCCGCCCAAGCCCACTCTGGATCTGCCAACCAATCGCATAATGTTATGTCATGCCCTGGCTTCTGAGTACAACTGAAACTGAAACGCACAACCTAAACACGTCATTGTTCTCAGCCACTCCCTCTGTTCGCTGATTGGACCGGTAAAAGAGAAAACCCGCGAATATACCGCGGACCCAGACTGACTGAAGGGAAATGAAAATTTGAGCGGAGTTAGGTAGGCGGGCGGTGCCAGGCTAAGTTTACACCAACTCTGAGTGAACAAACTCTGAGTTCTCCCAAATGACATTAACAATCCCTTTGTTCTGTGCAGCCTGTTGCTGACATGGAGGGACGTGCAACATCTGCTGGTGAACACATCCAGACCTTTACACCTGAAAGCTGACGACTGGAAAACCAACGCTGCTGGACACAGAGGCACACTGCATTCCTCTTATCCTACCATAGTGCATTGAAAGTTTCAGACTTGAAATATTTCAAACTATGCACATGTTTGGTTGTTTTTTTTAAATCAAGGGTGTCATGCAGTGTCTCTTTGTTTTGTTCTCTTCTCTCCCAGTCAGCCACCTGTATGGTTTTGGGCTGGTGGATGCTGAGGCCATGGTGCTGGAGGCTGCACAGTGGAGGACTGTTCCTCCTCAGCACACCTGCACTCACATGCCCGACACACAGAACAGGTGAGGTCAACTGCAGGAAGGTGATACATGTGAAAATGAAATGAAACTTGGCTACACACAAGAAGAGAACAGTACCATGAAGCCAACCTTTAAACCCCATTTATTCTAAGTCACTTCATGTATCTTAGGCTTAGCTTTCATCTATCAACATTTTTTAAATGCTTCAACAGAAGCTTTCAAGACGTATTGTCTCTGCACAAATCTTTTCTCCTCCTACAGTGTAACATCCCCTCAGTGTCTGACGTTAACACAACGTCAACTAACACTGTGAGTTAGATCTGTTAAGATGATGAAGCTTCTCTCTCTTACTGTATACTGTTTTCTATTGGGGGGACTATTGGAGGGGACATTTTCCTATATGTAAAGTCATATGTGTTATCTGAGGGATAAGTTGTTAGCTAACGCGGACTAATCTGTTATTGATGTAACTAAACTGCTATAGTTGAGAAGTTCTTCTTGTGGTGTTTTTGTCAGTTAACAAACAGCTTAAGGAGCTTCACCAGCCCTTTCTGGACAGGAGGAAGGCCCACCCTGATCTAATGTATCCAGAAAACAAAGAAGATGCTATCACACTTGTAAATTGGGAAGTATGAGGTTCTGGACCATTATTTAGTCACTCAGTCTCTCTTTAGCTGGTTTAAAGCTCTGTCTGAGCAGCATTCTTAGCAGCAAGTCAAGCTGGTTCTGGCTCTGCCAGACCTTCATTGACATCATTGTAGATGTGGAGAATGTGTGGTATCTGAGCCTCAGAATGGCATTTCTGCTTTTTGTGGATGATGTGATTGTGCAGGCTTGACCAGCCAAGCAGTGGGGATGAGGACTCATTTAAAAGAGCAAAAAATATACACAAATGCATATAGGTTTATCTTATTTTTAATCAGAGTTGTCAGTCAGATATCCGATACATAGATTGCAGCTGTTACACCTTTCCTGCTATTTGGCTCCCAGACTGTAGTTGAGGAGCACAGGGGAGACGTTCCCTCCAGGACTGATGTTATTTCGGGGGTAACACCCTTCACTTTACCGGCAGTGGGTCTTCTTACAGGTCGGATTATGGTCGGAATGATGAGGCGAACCGATTCTTGACAGGCTGGGTACTTTATTCTTGGTTTCACTCACGTTACAGTACACACTTGCACAGACACAGCCGTACTCGTTCTTTACTTCACTAAACAGACACGCGCTCTAACCACCACACCACGAGTGCCCCCCAATCTATTCAGTTTTCTAACAGTTATCATGGGCCTTGCTTGGTGTCTGTCCCAGGTACATCCATGCTGGCCAGAGTCTGAACAGCAGCATCACCACCTCTGGATGTTCAGAAGATCCGGAGAGCCACCTGGATCATCTGGAGCATGTGGTGGTGAAGGTCCGGATCCACCATCCACAACGAGGAGACCTGGAGATCCACCTCATATCTCCATCAGGGACCAGATCACAGTTACTGGCCAAGAGGTGAGAGCTAAGCTGTTCACTACATACCAATGCATGCTGCAGCTCCAAATGTATGTGAAACTCCCACACTTGCCCAGGTTTGTTTTGGTACACAGCAGTTCTCACATAATGGGTTGGTCTGCTCCGCACACAGTATCTGCTCGTTGAGTATGTACTGTCTCTCCTGTAAATTGGCCTGTGGTGGAGTGTAAAACCCCAACAACTGCAGGGGTGTAAAGTAGCGAATTACATTTACTCGCGTTCCTGTAATTGAGTAGTTTTTTCGTGTACTTGTAATTTTTTAAGTGATTTTTAAAACCTATACTTTTACTTTTACTTTGAGTATGTTTATTGTGAAGTATTGTACTTCGCTACATTTTATATCACCTGCGTTACTGAGTAAAAAAATAGATAGGGAAAAGAAAAGAAATATCGCGGGGGGCTTTTATTTTTACGGCACAATACCGGAAACTAACACAGTGAATGATCGACAGGAGGAGTTAACACATTGCGACTACATGATAACAACAAACATTGCTTCCCTTTATCATTAAAACAAAATAATCCTAGTTAAACTATCATTGTACCGCACGTGAAGAGGTGAAGGCTTTTAAATGCAGCAAACCTTTCATCCAGCCGTGCGATCGGCCCCTCCCTCACCTGATAGTTTAGCTTTCAGTTTAACAGTGCAGAGTAGGATGGAGACGGTGCGTGTTGCCGGGAGCTTTGAAAAACTTCCAGAAGACGGCAGAAAGGCAGCCTTTGGTCGAGAAGAAAGGTAAAACTAGACTAAAATAATGTGCAAGATATGTTACGCGCGGACACGCGAGTCAGATGACATACGCGACCGTGAGAGAGAGAGAGAGAGAAAAAAGGCATATTCGACCCAGCTGCACCTCAAAACATCACAACCAATTATTAGTTTACTCACTTTAAGTTGAATCCTAGTGGTCTATGACCAAGCAATAAAGGAATAAAAAACACAGGAAGTTTAAAGCTCCTTGACTCTTGCCACCACAACCACATCAATTAAGAACACTGTAGCCTACAATGCAACTTGCTTATCCAGCCAGCTCCATGAGATATAAATAAAATATGCCCTCACATTCCTGCTAGCAAAAGACGTGCCCTATCAACAACATTTGCAACGGTTTATTTTGATTTTGACACTTATTTAATTTAATTATTAAAAATATGTTTTACTTAGGTTATTTGCATTTTCCTTGTTTTCAGTTCAATTAGGATAGGGTATGTTTAAAGTCATGGTTTCAAATGTTAAATAAGTGTATGTTGCAGTTCTTAAATCAATGAATAATTGTCTATAATGATTGTGATTACACAATGTCAATCATGATTATGATTTTTGTCAAAATCGAGCAGCCTAACCTTGCAATGTCCATGGTTTAGATCAATTATACACAATTACATTATTAGAACTTCAGCTGCAGTCTGTTTAGGTCTGTAGACCGGTTAAATTCCCACATTAACAGACTATTTGCTCCATATTTGCTTATCTAAAGTATAATGACACAGTGTACATCCATACATGTGTGGTGACATGATTTGTTTAATTTGTGCACTTTAATTTGTAAAAGCTTTGCATTAATTAAACAAAACTAGTTTGTCTATATATATAATGCCCTACACTGAAGAGACCCCCGCCCCCTCCCGCTGTTAAAAAGTAACTAGTAACTTGTACTTTAAGTACATTTTAAATCAGCTACTTTTTTACTTTTACTTCAGTAGATTTTTAGACCAGTACTTTTACTTTTACTGAAGTAAAATTTCATCCAAGTAATCATACTTTTACTTGAGTAGAATATTTTTGTACTCTTTCCACCTCTGAACAACTGTTAATGTAAAAAGCCTGGTGGGCAAGTACAAGAGTTGGCAAGTTTATGAAGAAAGAATCCAAATCAGGAGAAGAGTGCTGTTAAAGGAATTATTTTATCAAAAAACCCAAGTGTTTTTAATAAAGAGATCTGAGTCAGGCAGGGTTCAAAGCAGGTGAAGTTTTTACTCGCAAACAGCCACAAGGGAATCAACATACGTCACAAGTGTAATTTCTCAAAACACTACAAGATGAGATATTTTTCCCTATTAGTGCATCTCCCAAACACTACGATCAGTTATTCTCCCCAGATGGTAAAACCAAGATAGAAAATACTGCTTCATAAACTAGTTTATCTATCCAATATCCAAGATATCAGAAGTTCTACAAAAAACATAAAACAAAGGAATTACCCTAATCCCTGATCAAAACAAAACAAATCAGCTGTTTATATCTACCTGATTCGAAGAATGCCTCGACTCGCTCAGTTTTGGTTCCCGGTTCCTTCACCTCCCTCTGTCCAAGTCGAGTCTGCTGACGGCCTCTCCTTGTAGCAAGTTGTTGGCTTTTCTGTCGAGGAGTCTTGGACTCCCCCGTCTCAGGTGCAGGCTCTTCTTGTCCAGAGGATGAGGATGTTGGAATCTGGCTTACTCGAAGGACCATTATGTTAAAGGAATTATTTTATCAAAAAACCCAAGTGTTTTTAATAAAGAGATCTGAGTCAGTGTGAAAGTGTGAAATCATGATTGAGACCACGAAATGAACAATGTACAGGGATTTTATGCATGAAAAAGGTGTATGCGAAAACACACTAGGTTTGTGTGTCCAGGTCATTGAGTTCCTTGCAAGATGAGTTTTAATTGCGCAGATATTCTTATCTGAGAACGGAATGTGGGAGTCTCTGTACTCCTTTCTGCAAGGACATTCACAGTACCTCTCTTGTGAGGTCAAACAAAGTTCATAGGAAAACAGTAGATGAATGTTTTACAGTACAATGTTATAATATTAACCTTTATAAATAAAGGTTAATAAAAAAATATATATAAGGAACAAAGTTTCGTTAACAAGTGCTGTCAAATCAGGGAGGGGGCACTCATAAGCAGCAGACCACAGGTTAGAATCCAGCCCGGGTCGTTCTCAGCATGTCATTCCCCTCCCTGCCACATTTCATCTCTGTCTCTCCAGAGCTATCTAGTAAAAAAAGCTTAAAGAGGACCTATGATACTTTTTGACTTTTATGACCTATAAACGTTGTTATAATGATTTATAGTCATGTTTAACCATACTGGGGCCGTATTCACAAAACATTTTAAGGCTAAGAGTAGGTCCTAACGTGCTGATTTAGGAGTAACTCTCAAAAATAAGGGGCGTTTCACTCCTAATTTTAGGACTCCTAACTTTTTAAGATAAGTGTAATTCACAAAGCATTTTAGCGCTAAAACTAGCTCCTGAATCTATAAAAAGCTAGGAGTCCTCGAGAGGACTCCTAAGTCACTAAGAGTAAATCACAGAAAACCATTTGATGGTGTTTTGGAGAGATTTAATGATAGTGAGCTTTATAAAAGGTACCTTTAATAGCTGTAAGGGTTTAATGATCTTAGTAAAGCTATATTTAGAAAGTATAGACACATTTATATTTATTATATTGTTATAAAAAATATTTATTAAGTTCCTTTTCCTGCAGTTGCTTTGGGTTTATGATGCACTGAAAGTTACTGTTGGTGTCACGTTTGGGTTTAATTTCCTACTAGAGTAGGCCTATATGTGTATATGTGGCGCTTCAATCTCCTCCATTCCACAGGTCCGCTACTGTATAGTTGCGCGTCTCGCCTTTTTCCTTCCGCATGCACTTTACGATTTCGCCGGCTGTTGTTTCTAAATTGTGAATTTCCTGGTTTGTCGCTGTCTGACTATTGCTGCATAGTCCGCCATTGAGAGAAATACAGTGAGAGTGCATGGCATGCAGCTGTTCAATGAGGATATTTTTTCCGATTCAAATCATTGTAAAATTTAAAATGAATAGACCTATGTGGCGCTATTGTAGGTTAATTGTGAACGAATGTGTGGGAAACCCTGCAGTATCTTGGTTTCATGTTAAATCAGTGTCACTTGTCATTAATTGTATATAAAAACTCTTTACTTTAATACAGCGACACGATATGGATATCTCCCACAGTGTTTCCATCATAAATTCACTCTTAGCTCTCATTCCCTCTCAGCCAATCACTGTGGGCATAGAAGGTATGAACATGACATCATCCATAGCTACAGGGTCAACCACGCCCTCTAGTCTTAGTTTAGGAGTCCCTCCCATTCCTTAGTAAAAGTTGGTCTTAGCAGCTTTGTGAATAGGTTTTAAGAAATGACTCCTTACTAAGAACTTTTAGTGCTCCTTAGGAGTACTCTTAGCGCTAAGATAAAATGTTTTGTGAATACGGCCCCTGAAGTGTCAAGTAATGACTTACATGCATTTAGACGTATTCCCCATGGACATATAAAGAAATGGACACCGTATTGAAAAATGGCGCCCATTCATTCCTATGAAAGCTGCTCATTGGCGCAGAGAAGCAACAAGGAAGCTGCCATATTGCTTTCATGTAAGCCCTGGCACGCCCAAGTGTATGACGTGGCGGCGCCATCGACCTATCAGGAAAGAGGGGGCGGCAACGGGCGGCAAGCGTAGCGGACTGGTAGCGGATGTAGAATCCTCATCCTGGTTCTGTAGCATTGTAAGCTAAAGCCGGGAACACACCGCACTGGCCGCCTGCGGCGGTTGGCCGCGTGGACGCAGGAGGCTCGCCGCTTGATAATTTGGGTCATATTGGGCCACATTCACCGCAGCCGCCACCGCGGCCGCCGGCCGCCACATCGAAGGCGGCGGTTGGCCGCGTGATCGAAAGAGGCTCGCCGCTTGATCATATTGGGCCATATATTCCTGACGCCGACGCCGAAATCAGACCCGTCACACTTACGGTGCAACAACAACAACATGGTCCCGCTGTGCCAAAAAATACAGATGTAGGTTCACTGTGTAACCAGCGGCAGTCATGTCACAAATAACATTAAAACAGCATGAAGACGCACCCCGATCGCAAATACACATTAACAGCAATTCAGCAACATACTAAACACATTAACACCAGCAGTGTGTGCTCAGCGGCAAAAATAAAGGCAAACATCAGCCTACCTGAAAGTGAAAGTGTGCCGGCTGACGGAGGACAACACCGGTGCTTCGCTGTACTATATTGGAATTCCACACGGACACCGCCGTCAAGTTTGGGTTCATATTATCCTCAGGAACAGCACACAGCTGGGTTAGTTTCACTATGCTAACCTTGGCTAAAGTACAACAAACAGATGCAAAATACACATATTTGCAGAATGTATTGGAAGCCCAATGTCCTCACTCCACACGCCCACCTTGTCTTGCAGACCACTGGGCAATCTCAACGCTGATTGGCTGTGGAGGCGCGGCGCCCGGCGGCGCCGCAGAAAAAGATTAACATTTTCATCTTTTTCTGCAGCGGCGTGTTCGCCGCACAAGCCTTCGATTCACGCTCCTCGATGACACAATTTCTATGCGCCGCTAATGGCCGTGCTCCCGATTCACGCGCCGCGCAAGCCCCCGCCGCTGGACGCCGATTATTGGGTGGACGCGCGGCCACGCGCTAGTACATTGACTTTGTATGTAATCTAGCCGCGCGGCCAGTGCCGTGTGTTCGCAGCTTAAAGGTTTTAGCCTTTTGCGAGCACAGTTGCTATAAATCACTACCCCCCTCCCCCCTCCGATGAGTCGCTATATGTGATATTTAAATTACACTCCGCTTTTGGAAAGTAATATAGTGGTTAACAATTTCTTAACGAAGATTCCTCTGTCATCTGGTCAACCATTATTACCTAATGAAAGCTAAACCTAGCACTGTTTTGATAGTGTGTGTTACATCTTTATAGGTCCATGGTGCTTAAGAGAAATTCATTTCATTTAACTTTTATTTATCCTCGAGAGACCAATTGAGGGGTGAAATCAACCAAACAAATATTCAAATGCTGTGAGCTTTTTAAAGTTTACTTATAAGACTAATGTTGCAGCTGTGAACGCAATTTCCTAATCAGAATAGGTCAGAATTATATTCATTTTATTTTCCTACCGTGAGCATTTTTGGTATAAAAATCACACAAGCTTATAATTCCATATACAGTTAAACAGTCATTAAACAACAGTTTTCTTTAGATAATTTTTTCCGTTTTTTTGACCTGATAAAAACACCTTGTATTAAAAAATTACCACTTGTTTTTTGATATATTTCTGTTTCTGAAACAAGAATCAAATGACCAAATATATACACACACACCCATCAGCTGGTGGACCCAGGGAACTCACAGATTCAGTCAAGATAATAAGAAACAAAGGAGTAGTCTGAAATTACCCACATGGAACAAATGGATCAATAAATGGTGAATCGCAATGATCGCAAGCAGAGGGACATGAGAGTTATTGAGCGCACACGTCAAACAGCTGAACTAGTCCTACAAATCCCTCTGCGACTCTAAGTGTTAAAAAGTCACCAAAATGCCAAAAAACTATCAACGTCCTTCATGTTAAGTAAAGGGAAAACCTCACACACGAGAAGGTAATGGAGCCGTGCACTGAGCATGGACCTATAAAGAAAGCACTGAGCCCTCTCGGAGACCGGGCCGAAAACCGAAACATTTGTTTCACTACGACTCTGTTCAGCTCTGCCCACGGCTGCCCACTCCCTCCTCCTCCCTCGAAAACAAACTGAAAGCCGTTAAAAGCCGTTGGGCTAATAAAACGCTTGATGTGGCGTTTTGAAATGAAAAAACTTCAGTTTTAATAGTATATGGTCTAAAGATAAGTTTGAGCCTATGATTGATATCCAGAACATTTTTGCGGCGACACAATCTTGTTCGCCGCTTGTATTGGTGTGGACGGGGAAATCTGCCTTAGGGCTACCATGAAAATAAGCTCCCATTCACAGCATGCAGTACCAATGGGTTGGCCACTAGTCCATGCTGGCTGCTCGGAGAAGGCAGCATCCTGGGGGCCTGGTATTCCCTGCTGACAGTCTGGGGTGGCTGTGCAGAGCACTAAACACTAGGGCAGCCGGTCGAGAAATCACGTGTTCAAATCGGTTCAGAATTTTCGGATATTCTTGTTGTCACGAAAAGCGGATGTTTCCATGTAGCCTATGGTAATGCTGCTCAGGCAAGCTCCGGCCATGCCCCCACCTTCCTGAAATCTCCCCGCGCTCTGCTGAAAATGTTCCGGAAGGAAGGTGACCAATCACAACGGAGTGGGGTTTGCAGGGGGGGGCGAGGGGGCGGAGAAGCACAAAGCCGAGTGTGGACAGAGACTGCAGTGCGCGCTCAGATGAGAGGAAGAGTTTCCCGAAAATCTACATGGTTTTTTGTGATGTGATTCGTGTCAGGTTGCTCTATAGCAGTTTTTAACAAGAAATTAAGACCAGAAAAGTAGTATAATAGGAGATCTTTAAAATGCCAGAAAAAGTATATATATATATATATATATATATGGATATCAATCATATATATATATATATATATATATATATATATATATATATATATATATATAAAAGAGTGCAGTCAAATCACTGTCTCATCATTGCACCAGCCTCTGTTAGAGTAGAGTAAACTGATACCTTCTAAAAACACTGTTTTTGACTAAGAACCAAAGATGTGAAAAGGTTACTGTGTATAGGGACACTGTTTGACCTGTTGTGTTTCCAGGCTGTTTGACAGCTCCAGTGAGGGCTTCAGGAACTGGGAGTTCATGACAGTTCATTTCTGGGGTGAGAGGGCACAGGGCACCTGGACCTTGGAGATTATTGATTCACCATCAAAGCAGCGCAACCCTGAGGTGCTGGGTAAGGTCTAACACCACATACACACTCCAGCACACAGTTATATTATGATTTAACATTACAACTGAAGTCAAAGCTTTATCCACACAATACCTAAAGCCTTTTCATCAATGTTACTTGGCACAGGCATCCTGAAAGAATGGACACTGATCCTTTATGGCACATCTCAGCACCCTCACCAGCCCAATAGTGTTCACAACTCCCAGTCCAGGATGTTGGAGTCCCCAGCCCCAGAGGCCATTCTGGAGGAGCCAGAGCTGGAGGAGGAGTACAATGGTGAGATAAGAAAAATATATATAAATATATTTTATCCAAATTTTTAAATTTTATGTTTTGCTAATGAGTTATCGATCCTGTCAATATCTTTCTGCAGTAACAAACTGCGAGGTCAAGCAAAACTTAGTTTGACGGAAGGCAACAATTTTTTGCTATAACCACGAGGGGCTCTGTCAAATCTAAAACAATTCTATTACTGTTATGGTTTAACAAACTGGCAGGACTGAGAACAATCAAATATATTAAACGTTTTGCAGGGAGTCTACACTTAATAAATAGTGAACCCTAATACAAACAGGTATGCTTTTAGTAGAGATAGATTACTTACATCAATACAACAATTATATATAGGCAAACTAAAAACTGAATATTTTACAATTATAAATAATGTCAAAGAATTGGCAGTAAACAAATTTTGTCTATTTAATTCTATGTCATTCTCTCTGTAGAACTAGTAATGTCATGTCATGTGGAGGTTTGGGAAAGACATGTGAAGGCTGTTTGCACTGTGGAGATGCTGTAATGGCTGTAGTTGTGTGTCTGTGGTTGATTCAGGGCCTTGCAGCAGTGAGTGTGGAGGGCAGGGCTGTGACGGACCAGATGCTGACCACTGCCTCAACTGTGTCCATTTCAGCCTGGGCAGCTTGAAAAGTGGCAGGTAAGAGTAAATAGAAGGAAATGCTACCAGAAATAAATGTCAAAAAATCGAAATATCGATATATCGCGATACTTAGTTTCCCGATATCATTATCGATTTTTATATCAAAATATTGATTTTTTTATTTATTAATTTTTTTATGATTAATTTTTTTTTTTTTGCTTTTCAAGGCTTTATTGACAGTGCAGAGATACAGATATAAAATGGGGCAGAGAGGGAATGAAATGCAGACAACCACGGGTCAGATTCAAACCCATGTCTGCTGTCAGGCCTGAGCCTCTAGGATACTGACTATTGAAGTTAAATCAGTTTTGTTTATAAGAACACTTAAGATTCACTGTGTCACAAAAGCACACTGATGTGTTTTCATTTTCATTGTGTCCTGTACAGTTAGTACAAGAGTGAATTGGATTTGTTATTTTGATGTTATGGTAGCTGCAGCAGTGTTTGATCATTTGCCAAAACCAAAAAAAAGGAAGAAAAATAGTAAAGGAAGTTGTGAATGAAATAGTTTTGACTTCATTTGTCTGTACAATTATCACTATATTGTGCTGTTATGTTTGACAAGGCAACTTGTTTATGGAATATCGCAATATATCGTGATATATCAAGATACGCAATACATCGTGATACATCGTGATATATCGTATCGTGACCAGTGTATCGTGATACGTATCGTATCGCGAAGTCCTTGACGATACCCAGCCCTATGACTTACATTTAGACGTATTCCCTGCTGACAGTCTGGGGTGGCTGTGCAGAGCGCTAAACACTAGGAACGCCGGTCGCGAATTCACTTGTTCAAATTTCCGGGATTTATTACGTAGAGAATCTGGATTTTTCCATGTATGGTAATGCTGCAACATGCTCAGGCACGCTCCGGCCATGCCCCCACCTGCCAACTACTATCTGCCAAAGTCTTCCGGAAGGTAACCAATCACAACGGAGTAGGGTTTGCAGGAGGGGGGTGAAGGGGCGGAGAAGCACAAAGCCAAGTGTGGACAGAGAATGCTGAAATCGCTGAGATGAGAGGAAGAGCTTCCCGAAAATGTACATGGTTTGTTGTGCTGTGATTGGTGTCAGGTTGCTCTATAGGAGTCATTAATGAGACATTACGAGCAGAAAAGTAGTATAATAGGAGATCTTTAACAGTACACTACTATGGGTAATGATAAAAAGATGACTTGTA
>NC_137230.1:1434700-1874700 GCF_949987685.1 Ammodytes marinus | reverse complement strand
GGCTGCAGTGCTGAAGATGTCTGATTGGTGGAGTTGCTGCGCGCTGCTGTAATAAAAAGTGAACAGCAACAGCAAAACATGGCCCCGGCCTATGGAGCAGACGCACAGCGCGCTCGGCAGCAATGCAACACTTCAGCTCAGTAGTCTCGCCTTTGATTTTTCTTATTCTTTTTACCGTCAGATGTCCGCTGTTCTCCGCTAAAATAAACAGAGAAATAATCTGTCCTCTGCCCGTGTTAACAGACCAGAGCAGTCACACCGGCACCTCACCAGCCCCACTATTCATCTCACCAGTCTACTCTTTTTATTTTGTTCTCCAGACGATCGCATCGCTCTGCTAAAATAGATAGAGAAATAATCTGTTGATTCACTGATTCTGTCTAAACTCAACATTTATTGAATGTAGTCTGTCATAAAATGACGTGCAGTGCAGATACTTTTACTGCTTCTCCATACGTCATGGGCCTGATATGCATAACCTCCCCTGGACTTCAGACCCAGGTGGAAACACACACAGCCATGTGGCCCAGGAACTAAAAGCTGGTGGTCGAGGACTTCCTGGAACCCTTTAGTAGTTCCTGGTAGTTTTGGTGGAAACGCGGCATATGATCATTTTGTTGCTTAAGTACACCTGAGAAGTTCTCTTTCTCTAAAATAAAGTGTAAGAAATGGGATTCCTGGGCACCCTTAGCTCACCCCCCCGGGTTCGAATCCTGCCCGGGTCAGTTCTCTGCATGGGTCCTCTTTGCCCCATTTCAACTCTGTCTCTACAATCTGTCTAATAAAGCAAAAATGCCCAAAGCATTATCTTTAAAAAAAATAAATGGGTTTCCTTCAAAGAGTTGTTGATTTGAGATTTGCTTTCTCTCTCCAGGTGTGAGGAACACTGTCTGAGCTGCAGCGGCCCAGGAACAACATGCACCAGATGCAAAGAGGGTTACAGTCTGCTCAGCAGGACTTGTATTGTGAATGTCTCATGTAATAATGGTGAGTTTGGAAGCATAACCCACATTCACTTGATTTACCAAGGGGTTCTCCTGTCACATTTTGCACCTCAACTGGCAAAACTGAAAGATCTCTAGGAACAACAAGAGTGTTCAATGTCACGAAGGTGACTGGCTCTCTTTGAACCTGCTTAGATTACCATGGTAACTGCACATCTAACCATCCTGTGAACAGGAAGTTCTGTTCAGAGTTTGAGATTGATATTTTGTACTTTGTACTAAAGACTTTGTATTGATCCTCCCTGTACTGGGACACATGGACCATGAGGGACACATGGACCATGACAGCAAAAGGGTTAGGTCACTTTGGTCAATGGAAACAAGCCAGTTGAACAGTCTTTGTGACTGAAGCTCCATCTGAACCCCAACAATCAATCCTCTTTCAGTCACTTTTCTTCTTGCAGTGATGGTATGTTAAGTGCTTCATTTCTCACTGCTCTCTATCTGAAGAAAGAAATGTGTCCAGAAAGTTAAAAAGGCTTCTTTCTGTAGTCACAGCTGAGCACTTCCTCTGCAAAGTATAGAGCTTATACAGCAGTTCATATCCTGGGAACCTGTACAGTGAGTTAAAGGCCCCAAACCAAATACTATCCAGTGTTACTCATTGCGCAGCTCGCATGGCAGTAAAAAATATACAGTGATATGATCAAGCAGTTATTACAGATATTTCATAAAAACATTCAAAACAAGCAGAGCTATGAAATATAACCTATTAAAAAACTCATGTGGCTGCTCTCTTACAAATAATCAATCAAATATAAATGAACAGCGGCATAACAAGGTAAGATATTTAAACTTGCGTGTCCCTACACTGACTGGTTGCCTGATTGGAGTTTTTTCCTGCAATACAAGGGAGAGTGTGCACTTGGATGGATTGGACTAGTGTACAGAAAAACAAACTTACGGTCAATAAATATGTTATGCATAACGTCGACCATAAGCATTCTCATGAATATGGAATATATTAAATCGTTTGCCAAAAAATCATCTTGTTTTATATCGCTAAATTGAACATTTAAGTTGGAGGACACTAACAACCTGGCACTCACTCCGCGTCAGTCTTTATGCACGCGCATGTAGGCGGGCTAGCACTGTCCAAGCTCACGTACACACACAGGCAGCAGGCTGCAGGAGGCACAGCGAGGGACAGAGGTTGTTGGAGAGCCGCTGAAAGAAACAGCTCAAACTAATTATATGTAACATTAATTACCGCTGTGAAGTTAGTTCCAAGTCGGATATTTAAAAAATGATTCCAGAAAATACTTGTAAACAGCTCACATAGGACACACAATGTTGAATTAGCCTCTTAAGTTTCCTCTCAAAGAGCACCAGGTTGATGCATTTTACTTCGAAAGTTAAAAAATGTATTCCAGGGGGTCATGCCATGAACACACTCATTTTCATGGATAATATGGAATTAATTTATTTCATTCTTAACTTATTCTTCATATAGCTATGTGACCCAGTGTCTCTGAATTATTCAAGAAAATAGTACACAGTCACACAGCTCTAAATGTTCCTCTCAAAGTGCATTCTAGTTTAAAAGGGACCACATTTTCTTCCAGGGGGCATGCCCTGGCAAACGTTCCTGACAGTAAAAAAGATGTTTTTTCGACTAAATTTCATAATATCTATGAACATTAAAAAAAATTGATAAAAGCAATTAACTTCTCGATTGGTAGTGGCAGCAGGCAGTAAACCTTTTGTGCGCACTCTTAATTAATTTGATTGCGCTGACCCTGTGTGTGTGTGTGTGTGTGTGTGTGTGTGTGTGTGTGTGTGTGTGTGTGTGTGTGTGTGTGTGTGTGTGTGTGTGTGTGTGTGTGTGTGTGTGTGACAGCTGACAAAGTGTTCTGTGAGATGGTCCAGTCCAACCGTCTCTGTGAGAAGAAGCTCTACCGTCAGTTCTGCTGCTGGACCTGTCTAATGAACGGATGAGCACACAACCAAAACTCTTCCTCAATCGCTGTTAAAAAGTATTTTAGATGAACTTACGTTAAACCATTTATAAAGAACATACGTTTTGTAATATTTATAAATGGTAGATAGCTCACTTTGAATACATCTCTTCAGTATTTATGCAAGTTGTTGAAGAGATCTGTTTAAAACTGACATTTCTATTGTGGAACCTGTACACACATTCTGTTGTGATCATGTATTAAACATGTACAAAACTATATTTTAATTCATGTATTTTTAAACAGTATGATAATGAATGTATTTTTAAACTGTATTATGATGAATGTATTTTTTTTTACCACAAGATGGTAAAGAATGGAGGTGACATATTTGATTCTGGTTTGACAAATATGTTTGACCATTTCTTTATCTCAGTTTGAGGTTTACATGTCCACCACGTCGTCCAGTCATGCTAGCGCTTCTTATTTTTGTGTACTTTTTCATTTTAGCATATTTCAGCTTTTAGCTAGCAGTCCGGTGCTGTTATCAATGGGAATGCTCTGATGATCCCAATAATTCAGCCATAAATAATGTGCTGCACAGAGGAATACAATTCTGAAATCAGAACAGAAAAAAGAAAGCTCCAAGTTATGTCCTATAAAATCATATTTAAAAATGCATAAACTTGAATAAAGGTTTGGCTAAGGTAGGCCTACCCTACACTACTGGAAAGGTTGGTTTTGGCATGCACTGACAAACTGACAATTTTGTTGTTTAGGTATGCAGACTTGTCATGCAGACAACCTTATCATCATTATGATGCTGAATGCTGAAGAGAATTATAATAATAATACCTTTTATTTGAGAGCGCCTGTCAAGTTACCCAAGGACACTTTACATACAGAGATAAAATAGAAAAAACACAATACACAAATGTTAAGTAATACACAAAAGTAGAATCAGGCCTATGAATATACACACATATAAGATTAATAACATCATCAATAGAAACATTAGAAACTAAATTAGAAAAATATAAAATAACAAATAAAAAAGAGGACAGAAAACAAGAGCCTGGTATGGGAGTGTGGCTCCTCCATGTGTTAGTAGAGGTTAGCAAGAATGAAAAGCTTTGCATCATCCACACCTCTCCCTCCCTTGTAGGCACATTGTAGCTCTGGAGTTATTCCCTCACAGATGACATGACAAAGGCCCTTCACAATCTTCTCAAAGGTGTTCATAGCAAGAGACGTTGAAGCTATTGCTCTGAAATCATGAAGTTGTTTGGGGTGAGTTGTCCTAGGGAAGGGGGCCGCAATTAAGTTTCCACATGGCCCTGACATTGCGATGGTTACAAATTTGGTTTATAGTCTGCGCCCGCAGAAATTGTCTGGACCAGGGGCCTTCCTAACATTTTTAGAGCCCCGTTTTAAGAGCTCTCTCACATTATCCTGCTCAATGACAATCTTGTAAACATAATGGACATATTCAAATTCTGTACAGACACATATACAGACGCATATCGGTGTGTGCAAGTTGTACACCTAATGTCATGACCCTTAATGAGAAAAAGTTAAAGAATTTCCTGTAGGAAAAAAAGACATTAACCAGTATTTTAGACAACGCAAAATACTGTGTTGACATTCTTGTCCACTAAAGCTGAGGAAAGCTTGTGAAGACATTTATATCTAAACTCAAAGGTAGGTGTAGAGTTTAAATGTGATATTTAAATATGATTCATTTCTTCATCATGGCTTTTGTTTTTCTTTTGTTGTGAAAAAATATAAAAATCAGAAACAACTGATTGAGCTTTCCATCCATACATCAATGCAGTCTATCACTATCTATAACTTTATATGACAGACAACTGACATTTTGCTTAAATCCCCTCTGTATGATAGACAGAGCCCTAGAGTTATTGTGAGAAGAACCAGACTTCAGACACATTCCCCTTTAAGTTTTCACCAGTATCACTTTGTGTCTGAAACATTCCTTATCCCCTGAAAACCAAGTCAGAAATGTAAATAGTACTTCTAGTACTAGAACTACTCTGTTCTTTCTCAGAAGATTTGACTTGTGAATGTAGAATGTTGTCATTTATAAAAAGGTACAGCAACAACTTGGATGAGCTTTATTGGTTCAATACTTTTATGTACATCAAGCATAATAACAGATATGTCTGCTCTGTTCAAGATCACTCCATCAATGAAACCAACAGTGAAGCCATGTTTCCTGTGTCAGTCCTTTGCGTCACAGTTAGTTTTCAGTTCTGGGGGATCTGTTTAGATTCAAGCTGCATTCCATTAGTAGTTGCACTTCCCCTCGTTCATTTACCCTCAGCCCTTGGTATGACGTACCAGCATACGTTGCACGGAGGGAACTTGGAGCGCGGAGGGAGAGTGGGCGGGGGAGGAGCGGAGGATTTAAATGGAACCCACTTGCCCTTGTAGTCGCAATGGACCGTCAGTTACATAGGTAGTTCTGAATGCAAATAATACAGAATTATAACATTCTGCTAAGGTAGCCTATATTGCAGAAAGCCATTTCCATAGCATAACAAACATTGAATTTCGACACGGTAACTCAGATTATCAAGATATTGTTACTTACACATGTAAATTGTTTGCTCCGACGTATTTTCTTATTTCTGTTAGTTTCAACCAAAAACATTTGTTTTAAATAGTCCTCTAATTGGCAGCCATCGGTGTTATAGCAGCAATGTGTAAACTGCAATACATTCACTGGATTGTTCCTATGGAAATAGGATAGCCTAATTGAGGCATTTTGGAATATATTTATATAAATATTTGTCCTGCGGGTGGCCGCGATGTCCCTAAAAGCATACAGTCTACCGGAAAATAAAAGGAGAAGAAGAAGAAGACGAACTGCAATGCACTGTGGGTGGTATCCACCTCGGAGTGACCATAGATGTTCACTTGATCACTCAGCCCTCCGAGGGTCTATCTCACGAAGTTCACTTCAGTTTCCAGACAATTGGAACGACACTTAAGATGGCAGCGGGGATTCCCCCGAGGGCAAGTGAATGAGGGCATGTTGAACGGGTATTGGAACGCAGGGTCAGTCCCCATGGTAGCCAGTGTGTGGTCAATAACTCAATGATGGCAGTATCTGCTGGTAGAGATCAGTCATGTTGATTTCCTGGAAGGCTGCAGACAGCTCTGAAAACGACTGGTTGCTCTTCACCACAAAACCCTCCACACTGAAAGACATGAAGAGAGCACACATTAATACTGCTGTGTGCTCCAACACTGCTTATATGGATCTGTTGTGTGTGTGTGTGTGTGTGTTCCATACCGTCCACAGGAGGGAGATGAAGGGCTTTCGATCAGCACCTTCATCATCCTCTCTTTGCATTTCTTGCCTGAAGAATCCACATCCACCTTCACCGTCTTCAGAAGACGACAGAACTCCTGCACAGACAACATTCACATCAGAGAAATGGACCATATCAGGTGACATGTCAAGATGGCTACTCACGTTACAGGGTACAGGAAGAAGTTACAGAGCAGTGCTTTTCCTATCAAACCCTAACAAACTAATGAAATGGATCATTAGTGGTGGTTCAGGTACCACCACTAATTATTCATTTCATTTTATTTTGTTTTATAATAAATGAATAAATATATAAATAAACTGGACATGGAAGTTTGAAACCATGTGGATGTAACGCCATGTGATCACATTAAACCACACATTTGAATACGCTCATGTGATGGCTGAAACAGAACGAGACATAATATCTAACTCATCTCACTAACTCCCATAATTCCCATTTGAGAAGGTTTTGTACATTGATAATACACAGCAGATCAAACTCAGGATAACAGCGGCACCAAGTGGTCAAGAGGAGCTAGATTATACTTCAAATCAAATATGACAGCAATGGAACTCTTCTTTATTCATGTCACCATCTAATAATAAGAATAATAATAAATTTTATTTGTAATGCACTCTATATTGCTAGAATCTCAAAGTGCTACAGAGAAGTATGACTGTACAGACCTCACTGTGCTTCACACAAGGTGAAACGCTTTGCCATTCATCCACTCCATATTTGGTCAGGGATGTAATGATGCATGAATGATTGGATGAATGCGCCGTGGCATGGAGGTGACCAGCCTGAGTCTCTGCTGAGGTGTTAAGGAAATGGGCATCTGCATACAACTTGTCAGATGAAGTGCTCTAGAATCTCCTGGTAGACTGTGGTGACTTTGGACTTGATAACACACAGTGGACCAACAGCAGCAGATGACTTGGTACTCCAACACCTCAGCAGTGCCACAGGCTGATCGCCTCTATGCCATTTATTTGATTTGATTTAAACTGGATTTATTTATATAGGCAATCTCATTGATACACAGGGTCTCATTTTCAAGGGATACTTCTTTTGTACAAAACAATACAACAGCATCAGTTACAGACAGACAGACAGACAGACAGACAGACTGACAGACTTACCAGTATAGGCTACATATACAGTATACAATATTTAAATGAAAGTGTCAAGTACAGGAAGACTTAAAATACTAAAAACAAGTATCTAATATGCTTTTTTCCATCGCCCATAAACTGAGTTTAAAATCCCCAAGCAGGACAGCTTCAGATCCCAACGCAGTGTGTTCCAGGTTGAAGGGGCAGAACATTTTTATTTTTTTTGCCATGCAGATACTGTATAATAAAATAATACATGCAAAATAAAATCCCAGTCCAAGTATTAAGTGCATGAATGAACATACTTATCAGAAGGTTGACATTTCTGCATTAGAAATCATTTGTTGTTATTGGTTTTATGTAATATTCTAATATTTCGAGATGCTGGATCTTTGATTTTCATGAGCTGTAAGCCGCAATCAGCTACATTTTACAAAAAAGGAAATATTTCACTTTATGTGTCATGAATCTACAATATATAAATGTTTAACCTTTCAAATGACTGGGAAACAATTAACTTTACCATGGATAATCTCATTTTTGGAGAGGCACCTGTATTTTGCAAGCCTGAGGAACCCAGTATGATCTCACAAGTTTCACATTTGTGAAGCTGGTCAAACAATGACCGGAATGACTTCTACATGAACCAATCAGGGGATGCTTTCTACTAACAGACAGAAAGTGGGGAGGGTCCGGTCTGACTGGAGGCTAGATTGACGACTACATGAACCAATCAGGGGCTGCCTTCCACTAACAGACAGAAAGTGGGGAGGGTCCGGTCTGACTGGAGGCTAGATTGATGACTACATGAACCAATCAGGGGCTGCCTTCCACTAACAGACAGAAAGTGGGGAGGATCCAGTCTGACTGGAGGCTAGATTGATGACTACATGAACCAATCAGGGGCTGCCTTCAGATGAGCCGGGCTCTTCCACACGGAGACTGGGGAAAGTCCAGACTGATCTGTGAGAAACTAGGCTCGTTCGACCTAACTTTCAGCTCGTCTGGAAAGTAGACGAGAGTAGCCGAGTGCAGTCGGGGGAGTGACGAAAATGCCTGACTGAAGCCGGACAGCTCCGAGTCGGAAGTAGCGTCCTTGTTGCGGATGCAGTTCGTTTTCTAGTTTTATTTTGAAGGCCTATTAGAAACATATTCGCAGGAGAGTCACACATGCTACAACCGATTAGAAGCAGAACACAACACAAAGACGAGTAAACACTTTAAAAGCGAGGGGCATTTTCAAAACAAGAAACGAGATATAAGCTAATATCCCCATTCCCCACACATCTTTATCTTTCTTGTTACTTTACTAGAACACCTACTTTTAAGTGATAAAGAATAATTTACAAGAATAATTTACAAATCCAAATAAAGGAGGTTTAGTATTTCTCCCTTCACATAACGAATATGATCGGCCTAAATAAAGAAGGTCTAAGAAAAGATCCCTTATTATTATTGTAGAGATGGATATGATGAACTGTATTATGATGTGTAACAAACAAACTACTTGTTGTAGTTTTGGTCTGGCTTTGCGACACTACATGTAAAATACAATTCCCAGACCATTTAGATCACTTGAAATAAGCCTATGATTTAATCTTAATGGTATAAAAATCACTTCACCAAGATCTTATGTGACTCAAGTTTGTGTTCACTTTTAAATATATCTATACAGGAGAGTTACACATCCAAATTATTTCTATGTCAAGGGTTCAGAGGTTTAACTCTGATTAAGTACATTTCTGCTTAAATGCATATTGTGGCGGCCTAATGATTAAACATAAATTAAAATCAAAAAGAATGGATCGTAATTTAATTTTGAGCGGTGATGTCAGACTTTTGCCTAACCAATTGGGGAAACGCATCAAAGGCACGAGGTTTAAACTCCCAATTAGCGCTCAGCTCCGCCTGTCAGCAAGACGTTTCCCATCAGACATTTCGCTCCCGCAGCCCGTGGGGAGCAACTGCAGCGACTTGCTCCAGTGTCTGTGTCCGTCTTGATACCGCGGGACTTCAAAGTCTCAAGCAGCCGAGCCGCAGCCAGCCACGGGTGCAAGTGGGACAAAAAGTCTAACCATAATGCAGTGCGCTCAGCAAGACGAGCGTCATAATTGCGCAGGTCTTAGCAAGACGGCGACAGGTCGAACGAGCCTACTGTGAAGCTGATGAGATCAGGCTGGTGTCACCAGAGCTAGCCTGGTGACACCAGTAGTTTGCAGCATACTGAACCCATCTGCAATATATTTGATATCAGAGCTGCAATGATACGGCCATAAAGTGATTGGTCAATCATGAGAAAAATCAAAGTGTTATGATAATATAGGAGTCGTCTTCTCTTATTTTTGAGCTTCTCAAAGTCTTATTTCTTGACATTATAAATGTATCTTGTAGTCACAGCAATGCAGTAAAGATGTGGTCATATGACAGTGACAGGACCTTAAAGATGAGTGAATGTTTTCCAGTAAGATGTGAGTGTGTACCTTGACATGTGTCCGTGCTCCCTGCAGCAGTAGCAGTATCCTGGGTCCCAGTAGGAGCCTCCCTCTGAGCAGCAGGGTGTGGCTCCAGCGCTCCACATGGGCTATGTACCGACTGGGACACCTGATGTGGTCCAGCAGCAGCACCGTGGTCCACTCCCCCTCCTCTTCCTCTCTCTCTGTCTCTCCTTCCTCCCCTCTGCTGCACTCTTCTGTCAGCTCCTCACACTGCTACTAGCAAAAACACACATTTGGTACATCATTAATAATTGTCTTCTAAGGTCCTTCACATGGCTGCACAATATAAAACTTAAAACAAAAATGTAAGGCAGTTTGTGTTTGGTGGAGTGTTGCTTTGTTGTTACAATGCTTCTTGGCAATACATTTTATTGGCTACCGTTGGAAAGCCCGTTTATTTCCCTTTTACAGTTTTTTCGATTGCTAACCCACAGTGAGCACAACTGGAGCTCAATGAGTACAGTCTGCAGCTCAATGAACTATAGTCTGCACTACCAACAGTCACTGGAGCTGAACAGTTCACTTCACCTGCAAAATAGGCTCAGCGCAGCAAACACTATGAACCAGCCTCATTGAGATAACACACACTGTTACTCAGAGTAGAAACACTAGCATAGATCACCAATACACAAATCCCAGACTTTTAATCTTCACAGTTTGAATCATTTGAGTGACTATTTTAGAACATACCAGTTGCTTCTGGTAAACAAGAAGGAATGGAAATCAGCAGTGTGCTACAATAGATCTATATTCTTATTCATATTTTACTTATAACGTTTCAAAATATATCATTATCAACCAGCACTCTATCTTTACAGTAATCTATTTTTTGTATTGCATTGTTGACAACAACCATGTCATCAATAGCATTTTGATGCACACCTAAAAATATCCTTCCTCTTTTTCCTGTTGGGGGCAACCTCTAGGTCCTATTGTAGATATATAGTTTACAGTAAAGACTGTTAGTAAATATCTGTGTAAATATTCTATAATTGCAATACAGATTTCAAATCCTATAATGTAACTGTATCATTCACTGTAGGGATGCAGCTCTCACTTGTTCGTTTGGTGGAACACTTCCATTACAGATTGGGTCGCACCCTCAACCCTGCCTCTCTCAATGAGAGACCATGATTCACAACAGGGTCTATCAGTGTTGCCCTTACTGTATTTCATCAGAAATTACAACTCCAGTGTTTCCCCCAGCGCTTTATAGTTAAGGCGGCCGCCTTAGCAAAACCGGCCCCCCGCCTTGACTACTGACCGACCAAAAAAAAAAAAAAAATTAAATCTTTATTTTTTTTATTTTTAGTGCTGCACAATTAATGTACTAGCAAGCGCGATGTGTGATTTTTCATGGTCAGAAATGCGCGAAAGGCCGTGATTTGCGGTAAATAAATGTGCACATATGTCTCCAAGCGTTTCTCTCTGCTCAGACTATCAGCTGCTCTGTGTCGGGGGCTCTGCGCGCGCGACCGTCCCGCGCTGCGCGCGACTACGGCATGTACGCGGGAAACGAGCAGCAGCAAACCGACATTTAACCTGTGGCGATAATAAACGCAGTGCGGTTCTATGGGGATATTTAGCTGAACAGAAAGAAGTGCTCTGCAAAGCTAGACTAGTTTAAAACTCCACATCACCGTGGCAACACAACTTATCGGCTCATACAGCGCAGAGAAAAGTCTGATACATGCATGAGAGTGATGGCCCAGGCACCTTTCAGTAAGTTTACAGAAGTGCACACTGTAACTGTCTTTGAAATGCCTTTAGTCATTTTAAGGGGAAAACACTTTGTATTATTTCAATAATTGAATTATTTTTCAAACAGCATGCTAGTGTAGCCATACAAGATTTATTTTTCTGAATTTTAAATGCTGCTTTATTTTTATGTTTTAAATTTGGAAATACATGTTCCAAAACAACCAATAACCTCTGTATTTAAAAAGAAATCAAGCAAGTAGGCTAATAATAACCATATATGAATTAATCGCATCACAGTATGCCTATTGTCCACAATAATCTCACAACAGCCCCCCATCCAAAAAGGAACTTTAAAAAGCACTTTGATACACATGTTAAGTGTATGGTCCATTATTTGTATTTAGTGTGTCTGCATGGTATTGCACCAAAACAGTAGAACTTTTCTTTAATTGTATTTTGTACCGTCTGCATGTTTGCACAAAATGTGCACATAGCAAACAAAATTGCACAACTGTAAGGTCAGTGTCATTCAAATAAACAGAACCATTTCTTTAGGGCGCATTGGCATCTTTGAGCAAAATACCCCCAAAATTTTCGCCGCGGCGCTTTGCGCCGCGCCTCCTGTGCGGCTTGACAGTGACCACCTTGACTAAGACATTTCCTGGGGGAAATACTGAACTCCATATCTTCTAATTCTTCTTCCAATCATTCACAATTCCCTGCCACTCTTCTCCCTCTACCAACCTGTCTTCCTGGGTCCATTTCCAAAAAAAAGGTATTTCTGAGCTTTCCCTATACACTGTAAATATGTTCACTAACCAGTCTAAAGCAAGTCACCTGCTTAGGCTTTCAGTTCAAATTGCGATCAGCATTGTTTGAAATGCACCAGGCTGATATCCACTCTGTTTTGAATGTGTGGTTTACAGTTGTGACAGCAGTGTGTTAGCATTTGAACAAAGTGCTGGAAATCCACAGTGTTGTGCAGGCTGTGGTTAAGACATGAGATAAGTGTGTAAAGTTTTGAAAATTGTGTTTAAGCAATGAAAAACGATCTAGAGTTTGGTCCACATGAGCTGCTGCTGTGCATAGTGTTGTTAGAGTTTTGCAAATGTAGCTCCAGTTGTGCCCACTGTTGTTTAGCGATCGAAAAAAAAACTGTAAATGGTGCCCTATTTGAAAGGAAAATGCATTTGTGGGTGAGCAGCAGAGTTGATTTGGTGGGTTGCGCCCATGAACAATGTGCAAAATCTTCTCTGCCAATACCAAACAGCTTATTAAAAATGTATCCTTATCGGGATATCAACATTCAAGGTATACGTATCGCAAAGACTGCTAGAACTGCAATAAATAGTGGCCAATTCAGTGTGCCATGCATTCACGTTCTGCATGTCGATGTAAATAGATTGGCCAATCAGATTTAGCCTACCAGAAAAGCTGTAAAGGGGGGCATGAAGATGTTTTGCTTAAAGAGGACCTTTTATGCTATTTTTCAGTCTAACTTTGGTTCTGCAGTTTAGCCTCTCTGCAAAAATGTTCTGTTTAGAGCCGAAACATAACTGCTGTTTGATTCTGGCCAATCAGAGCATCTGGTAACTGCATGACAACAGGCACCGCCCCCTAGTTTCACGTTACACTGAGCTGCAGGCAGATTTGAACAGACAGGGGGAGGGCGGGACAGGGACATGTCTGAAGGCGTGTAGCAGCATGACCATACATGGAAAATCCGCTTTGTGTGATGTCACACAATCCAGGAAAATAGACAATAGGGTGCCGCGAGTGTTGAGGCTGTGTACAGCCACCTGCAGCCACCCCAGACAGTAAGCAGGGAATTTGTCTAAAATGCATGTACGTAATTATCTGACACTTTGGTATCATTTAGCATGACTGTATAACATTATAACAGCATTTATAGCTCAGAAAATATAAAAAAGCACAATAGGTGCTCTTTAAGTGATCAATAAATAATTAACAATAATACCATGTTGTTGGAATATGGAAATAATGCATTTAATTTTTTTCATACATTTTTTGGGGGTTTATGTTGGAAGTGAACTCAAGCAGAAAGACATTAACACTGTACATATCAAAGTATTTGTTCATGTAACTTATTTATTACATAACATTGTGCCTTGATCTTGCCTCTTCATTATATATCCGTTGCATCCCCGGTCAGAATAACCCAAATAGCTGCTGATTTCCACACTAACACCTCGGCTGGATGTAGTAGAGACTCTAAATCTTTTTTCTACCAAACTAAATAGCAGAACGTATGGGTAGTGCAAAGCAGGCAGGGTTCGACATAACCCGCTGTCCCGGGGCCAGTAAAATCATATGCAGGGCAAGTTGATTGGCCAGTCACTGTCCCGCCCGGGCCAGTAACGGCCAATCACAGTTCAGTATCTTTTTGTAGACTACATCATGGTTCATTGAAATGCGCGTTGAGTCGTAATGAAAGCAGTGTTTATCAATATAATAAACATAATATAAAATATATTTTTTAATGAAAGGCCAGTGGACAAACGATGCGTGGGCGTTTTGACAGGCGGAGCAACAAGCGGGCGCACTCTCGCTCCGTTGGCAGAGCTGCCTACCGTCCGCCTGCGAGTCGACAAATCAATCGACTTACTCTGCCCCCTTTCTTTCTTCCCACAGCAGGTTGAGGTGCAGAAAATCAAGTGATAACTGCGCTTTTCCTTTAGCTGCCGCCGTAATGTTACAGTATTTGCATCAAAGCCCCAATGGTAATACAAATTAACTATTCATTAAACTGCCCAAATTCAAGAATAAAAACAATTATCAAACTTCTGGACTTTAAAATACTGGCCGACTCCTTCCACATACTTTCAGTTGTAGGCTTCAAATTCAATATGTCGGCCTGGTTTTATATTATGTGTATGAGCAATATCAATGTTTCATATCATTAACTAAAATTAAAATAACCAAATCTAAAGGGAATATCTATACTGTTACAGTATAGATATTCCCTTTGGATTTGGTTATTTTTCTAATACAGGTATTATAATTATTCACACTAAATTATGAAGGAGAAAAAAAGTGTGTGCAGGGCCAGTGAAAATATACATGGGACCAGTAAAACTCAGATCCACTGGCCCGGCGGGCCAGTAGGAAAAAAAAGTTATGTTGAACCCTGAGCAGGGCAGGTTTACCTGTAACCACTCCAATAGTGTGTGGACCATGGGCTCAGGTGGTAGGGCTGCAGCTTGCTCCAGCAGCTTGTGTCTGATGTGGAGACACTGAGACCTGGAGAGAGATGTGGAGGAGACAGAGACGTCCGGGGGACAGGAGGGGTAGAGGGGGGGCAAGTGGAACAACACACTCAGCCCTCTCTCTCCTCCAACATGGCTGTTAATGAGGACCACCAGCCCATCCTGTGCTACAAGGCAAACACACACACAGTTAAACCGGCACTACAGCACTAACACACAGTAGGCTCAACTGATTTAAAGGTGCAGTGTGAATGATTTATTGTAATTCTTTTAGAACAGACTTGGTAGAAATGGATATATATATATTGGTATATAATCTCTTGAAAATAAAAGTTGTTGTTTGTCTTTTATTACCTTAGAATGAGCCTTTTATATCATAAGAGTTGGGCACTGAGGCCGCCTTGTTGTTCTGTCATTTGTTATAGAGTAGCACAGAACGGACAGACTTAATGGTCTTACACATGTTTTATAGTTTGAGAGATTTCTTTAAAAAAAAAAATGTAATCCCGGTAAAGGGTTTTTTTACTGGGAGTTTTTTCTCAGCCGAGCTAAGGGTGTAAGGGCAGGGTGTTGTACTGTATCATATTGTATGGAATGTAAAGACCACTGAGGCAAATGTCTATTTGTGATATTGGGCTATACAAATAAAACTGATTTGATTTGAACTTTATTATTTATTCTGCCCATATTCTGCTAACTCACATAGTTATAGTTTATATTTATACAAAGTTTAAAGCTAAAACATAAGCTTATACAAAGTCTAAAGCTAAATAAGCATTTACAGCTATTGCTGTGCCCTCTGTGTGCTCTTTACTCCTGTGTGCTCTTTACTCCTGTGTGCTCTTATTCCTGCTCTAATGTGTGATGCAACACCGAAATTTCCCCACTGTGGGACGAATAAAGGATATCTTATCTTATTTATAGTGGGCTTCCTGGGGGAATGAAAAAGAGAAAGACTCCAGGCAGTGGTGGATGATGCCATATTTAGTAACTAGCTTATTGTCCTTGAAGGCCATTTTATATTCTGTAAATTCTCCCAAAGGGAGGGGTTAGCAAGGGAGGATTGACAATCTCATCACTAGATGACACTAAATATTCCATAGTACACACTGCACCTTTGATGGCCATATTTCTAAATCAAACTTGTCTCATAAGTAGCCTATTATCTAATTGGGAATGTTGGATTGACCTATATATTGGTGTAGCTGGCCATTAAGTTTCACTTAGGCTACGAAAGGATTAATTGTCATAGTCATTTACTTGTATGGAGCTAGGCTATACATTTTTCCTGTGTTCACCTACCAGACTGCTGAATGAGCTGGAACTCTCCTTCTCCGCAATAAATGGAAGATAAGACGGAAACTTCCTCAAGCGCAGCTTCCGACATACTAATGAATCAGCGGCTCCATTTAAACAAGCGACATTTCAGCAAATAACATGTAATTTACTGTCATATTTCAGTGTATGTGATGTTGCCGGATGTTGTTGCTAAACGTGTCCGCACCTCCTTAGCGTCCGGGTAGTTCCGCGTACCTCATTTATCAGTTCCTTCCAACTGACACTACAACTTTTAGTCACCCTTAACTTTTATGTGTGCCTGCCTCTTAAAAGTGGATGAAGAATTCGCATATTTCTCTATAGGTTTCCACACTGTTTAAAAAGCCCACCCAGTTACAAGTAAAAGTCCTCCCTGTAAAATATTCCTTCAGTAAAAGTGTGGGAGTGGGCTATAATGAGGACTGGCCCTCATTCTGCCTACTAACGTTTTCACAGATCAGCGCCTAAACCGTGCATACGAACGTTTCACGCATTAATCCGGGATTTGACAATGTTTTCGTACCCTGAATTTCTTCGTATTCTGAAAACAAATTTAGAGCTTCCTCAGACCATGCATACACACAATTTAAACACGTTTGACTGTCTTAAAAAATGTAAATAGCTACACACGTTTAAACTAAATGCATAGCATATTAAAACCATATACATTTTAAACGCTTATAGAATGTTTTTAACTGTTCATTTAATAATGTACTGGCCAGTGGCCAAATGTATTGAATAACCATGACATTTATGCAATTTCATCTTCATAAATTATTGTATTTGGTTTAATTAAAAAAAGGTTCCTATTCCTAGATTGCATTGCAGTATTATAAAAATGTCCACATTCAAATATAACAGTTGTTTTATTGTTTGCATTGCTATTTTCTTTCAAATAAAATGTAAGTGTACTGATTTCATCATGGTTGTTCATTATAACAATTAAAAAAAACAATTGAAAAATGTAATCTTAGGTTTATGATTCATCACTTTTTCCCTCATGTTTTGGCAAAATGCCACTGATGAACGTTTGTCAAATTATTCCAGCCATTCTTTCATTTTGGATTGAGGATTAGGTGGCCCCTGTCCCCTGCCCTTCCAATTTTTTTGCTTTGATATCAAACCATTTATTTTTCACCTGAGCCACGTATCTCAGTAGCCTGGCTCAGCCCGCCTACCTACTTCCGCCCAAATTTCCTTTTCCCTTCAGTAGGCAGTCTGGGGATGGGGCGTATTAGTGGGATCCTGCTCGTTCAGAGTTTTGCATGTCCAATCAGCGAACAGAGCGAGTGGCTGAGAACGATGACGTCGAAGTCGCCCTCCAGTTTCAGTTGAATGCTGCATTCCTTTATACTCTGAACTCGGAAATGTCCGACTTGGTAGTTCCCAGTTCAGACCTGTGTGTGTTCCAGTGCATCTGATCGGGAAAGTATGGACGCCTACAACCTTTCTCGTCCAAATAACTAAACGTTAGGCTCTAGCAAGTTACCGTTGCCAGGTACCGGTAGATCCTTAGACTACAATATGTAGTGAAGTCCGAAATTTCCGAGTTTCCAGTACAACTGGAACGCACTGTCAGAAGCCGGCTCATGACATACGTCACGACCAAACGTTATGCGATTGGTTGGCTGATCCAGAGTGGCACTGGGCAGATCCAATAGTTTTAAACTTCAATAGACACATGCTTCCAAGTGAGTGAACGTTTGCCAAATAGAGCAGTTCCAGACCTTCTGTACAAATTAAATGAAGTAGGATGGTCTGGTTGCACCAGGCTAGTATCTCAGGTGACACAACGTTTAAAGTTGACCACCTCCGTTATTAACCCCCCAGCGTCACCCCCTGGAGACGCTTGGGAAAGTCTTCCACCTCGGACACATCTGTGTCTATTTCTTCAGACCTGAAATGCTTCTTTTTTACTTTGCAGATGAGTGGGCTTCCAGCTTGCGTGGGACTGGGACGTTCTGCCCAGAATAGGCTGCAGAGATAGCGTTAACAATCCAATGGGATAAACCCTGTTTAGACACGGGAAGTCCCAGCTTTTTGCCATCAAAACAAACAAATAGTTGGGTGTGAGAGCGTCTCAGAGATTGTGTGCACCCATTATAAGCCCTTAGTGCCCTTACTGGACACAAAGTAGACAGGCTCACATCCCCCTGTGGAAATGCTGGATCAAGCTGAAAGGAGCTGATCTCATTCACTTGGTTAACTGTCTGAAGGTTTACCACCTTAAGCAAAAAAATATAGGGATTTGGCCAGAGAGACACCTTCCACCTCCAACATTCACTAACAGACAGAGCATTTCATTCCCTAACTCTCTTGGCAGAACATATAGCCAAGAGGAAAGTTGTTTTGTGAGACAGGGATTTCAGGTTGGCCTGTTCCATGGGTTCTATGGGTTACGTGGCGCAAAAGCCCCCTGTCCCACCAAGGACGTAAAACTTGAAGGCATGTATGTGTCACACAAAGTTTCACATGCTTGTCCCACTTGGAGTTGAGTTTGAAGGCATCAGCCACCTCTGCAGCGGCCCATCCTTGAGGAGGCCCAAAAGAACAACAGCCATTGTTCCGTTTGCATCACTATTAGCAGTTGTAGTAGGCTACCCCCCTTTTCTTTTACAGTCTATGAGTAGTGCAAATAAAGATGTTATACAGTGCTATCGAACAGAGAGCGAACTGCATGGCGAAAGTCAACAGGAAACCGGAGCTTGCAGGCGTCCCCCTGTTATTCAAATCCCGCTTGAGGGATAACTTCGGATTCCAGTAGAATTATGAAAACAGTGATAAACGTGTGGAACAATGTCGGCACACAGGTTATTGTTTCACCGCGATCGCCTATGTAGGAGCCAACCATGGACATATAAAGGGAGCCAACACGTCGAACATGCATACGCATTTGAAAAGGCATCATCCAGGTCTTACTATCACCGTTACTGTGAAGAAAAATCGAGCTGTGCAAAGACAGACAGTATTTTCTTTTTTATACTGAAAATACATAAGCTGTCATTTAATTAATGCTGCAGTTGCACTTTTATTTGATAATTGTTATATTTATAAGAGCACTTCAGAGCTTCAGAGAGCTGCAGTAACATTTTATTTTTTTAAAGTCAAAAATACCCTTAAAGATGACATACCCTTTTTTTACATACCAGCTTACAGAGCCTGCTGAGCAATAACACTGGCTTTTTTTTCACTGCAATTTTAGTTTATACTGCACATTCACTAGTATTTAATAAGTATTTTATTTATTAGAGAATTGCAGCAGTATTCTTTTTAGATTTGTTAGGCCTATGCATTGTATTTGTATGTTACACACTGTCAGCTAGTTACTGACAGCTAAAACTGTTCATTCTCCCTTAACTATGAACCGTACCGTACTGTACCGTACCGTGACTTTAAATGGTAAATGATAAATGGACTTGACTTATATAGCGCTTTCTAGCCGATTTTCTCAGCCCCAAAGCGCTTTACATATCTTACCACATTCACCCATTCATACACACACTCATACACCGATGGTAGAAGCTGCCATGCAAGGCGCTCTCTGAACCATCGGGAGCAATTTGGGGTTCCGAGGTACGTACCGAACCGTGACTTTAGTGTACCGTTACACCCCTAGAGATCACTGTTCTTGTGTCCTCTGAGACCTGGCTGGGAGATGGAGCCAGTCATCCAAATTTGGAAGGAGTTTTATTCCCAACATTTGGAGAGGTGACAAGGCAGCCCCGACCACTCTGGTAAACACCCTCGTAAGGCATACCTTGAATTGGTATGGCTGTCCCTGGAAGGCGAACCGAAGAAAAGGCATGTGGTCTGGAGAGATGGGCACATAAAAGTGTGTGTCCTTTAGATCTATGAACGTGAACCACTCTGCTTTTTCTACTGACTCCAAGATCTGACCTGTGTTCAGCATCTTGAATGGCATCACCTTTGTGAAGGCGTTGAAACGTCTCAGGTCTATGAGGGGGCGTAGGCTAACCCCCTCAATATTTTTCGGACTGCGGAAATACATTGAATAAAATCCAGCGAGCTGTTTGCTGGGATCGATTTTAATGATGGCATCCTTCTGCAGAAGGGTTAAAAATCTCCTTGGCTAAAACCTGAGCTGGACTGGGTACGCCGAGAAAGGAGGGGAACGACGCAGAAACTGAATTCTGTAACCCTATTGATAGTGTTGCCAGTCCAGGCACAGCTGGAGATTAGCTTTGGCACCCGCCTCCATACCCCTATGAGGCGCTGAACCTCTGGGGTGGCGTCTCCTTTGGGGTGCATCTCTAACCCGGGGGCGAGGCTGGTACCCCTGTCTGCGCTGAGATGGCTGTTTGGTACCACCCCTTGAGGGCGAGAACCCGGCAATCTCCCGCCTGCCATACCCCTTCTGAGCCCAAGGAGGTTGGTGAGGAGGTTGGGAGCTCCTTGGCAACCGTGGCCCTGCTGAAAGTGTGCAGAGACTGTTCGACCCTGGCCAAAAAACCTTTGGAGTCAGTGTGAAACACCTGACCTGGCACAATCGGCGCCAACCAGATCGGCCTTTGTGACATCATGGTAGATGACATGGTAGCCCCAATATCCCTTGTTAACTGGGAATGAGTGACAAGGTGTTACGCGCTCCCACCTTTCTGCTCCTCCCTCCTCTTGCCTCCTTCATTCTCTCTCTCTCTCAGGTGTTCTGGGGCCTGATTGGGGGCAGGTGCTCCCAATCCTGCAGAGTTTAAAGGCGTGGCCTGGGCGGCTGGCTCACTCTCTCTGCCTGCCTGACGGGATGACGGTCGGCTGCTGACCTGCTGCGGCGGCTTGTGGTTTATTTAGTTTATGGTTTGTTTACTTATGGGGGGCTGCTAGGTGGTATTATTTTGCTTTATTCGTAGTTTAGAGGGGCCGGGGTTATAGTTTAGTTGGAGGAGACTACAATACTGTAGTCCAACTGTGGCTGCCCCAGGTCTTCCTCCCGTTTACCCTTTTTCTTTTGCAGCCTCCTGCTCGAGTTGTGTTGTGGGATTGTTTTAAATAAATCAAATTATTACTTTGATTCATGGTTTTGGTCTGGTTTATTTGAATGTTTACTGGCCGGTGAACGAGCATGGGATGGCCGGCCGTAACACAAGGGCAGAATACATCAGAATCATGGTGTCCCGGTCTTCGGGATTTGCTGTTCTCCTCAGAGATGCCAATAGTATGGCGAGCGCATTACCTGACCACACTGCTCGTGTGGCCGCATTGTACGTCAGACACACCAATCGGTCAGTTTTATTGCACTTTTAGACTAGACAGCATGGAGTAGCAGTCACACGCTCAGGACCCAGAGATGTTAAGGCCACCATTTCCCTCTCAACTGGGAGCATACCATTGCTGGGAGCATACAGGACCTTGGCAAGCCTTTGAAGAATTGAGTGGCTCCACTAGGGGCAATCCATGCTTTTTTGAGCATCTCCAAATGATCTCCAGCCACAGTAACAGACACTGACTGCTGGGGCTGGGAGATGCCTGCCAACACTCCATCCAATGGAGCAGGAGCCACAGTTGGGAAATCGAGTCCCACAATTGTTGCTGTGCTCAATACCTTGGTGATAATGTCCATGGTTGAGGGCTCACTGTCACCTGTGTTACTCAGATTGGACACCCTTTCAACTTGCGAGGAATTAAACTGATCAGCTGCAACCTCCACATCAGCCTGCCCATGACTTCCAAATGGGGAAGTGGGAGCATATAGGGAGAGAACGTCAGCTTGACCACCATTCCCCTGCTGATAGGGAGGCAACCTGTCAGGGGAGGAACCCTTTGAGAGTCCTGGCTCTGGTGTAATCCTTTTCTGAGGACGCTGGGCCTCAATTCTATCCAACCTGTCTGACAAACCACGTATGGCGGCTAGGATTTGCGACTGAATGTGTCAGCCTGCTGACTCTGTTCACCCAGATATCCCTGGCACCCACCGGGCTATGTGTAACGGTTGGGAGCCTGCTTTTTTCCTGGGCCCCGCCCGTGCCTACGATCGGTAGTCAGTCGGGAGTGTGCTCATATAGGGCCACTAGCGGTGGCCATCAGAGGGGTCCATAGCACCCTGGCACAAGTGTGGGGCCATCTCTTCATTAGAGGGTTTCTGTTTATTTTTTTTTGCAAACAAACAATTTATAAACAATCAGCACAGCCCAATATAGCTGAAAAAGGGTAACTAATAAAAAGGCAGCTCCAAGCTGGCCACAACTAATTCAAATAAGTTGAAAGAATTGCAATGCTGAAAACACCCAATGTATGCACTGAACAGCAAGTGGGAAAACAGTCAGACACAACTCACTGCGAACAGGAGTTAAGGGCACACACTCAGTATCAGCACCTAATTAGGCCTACTGAAAATAAACAATTAACTCAAATCCCAATGTATCTAACATACAATCAAAACTGCTGCACCCACAGGTAAAAAGGGGAAGGGTATTTTACTTTATTATATTTAACTAATCAAATGTTTGTTAATGTTAATGTTCAAAACTCATCTCCCCCACACAATGTGCGCAAATGCACGAGGGGGGCGGAACTCAACAAACCCCACTCACTGTGGACAGCAAGCACACAGGGACTACATGATTTCAATCGATTAAGGCGAAAATATGTTCCTCTTGTTGGAGAAAAAACTGTGTGGTACAAACAGTACGATCTTCCGAACGTGAAGCTGCAAGCAACAGTAATTGCTTGAAACACAAAGCAAAAAGGTTAACACACTAGTAACCATCTTAAAGCTGGGGTGGAGGATTTGGGGAGAAAATGGCAGTTGGGATAGAGATTCGAATCCAAATATCTCAACCGCTCTACTTGTTCTCCTTCCCCTATGGTCCCTCCCTGACACGCTCTACACCAACAAAGTCGTGCCAAAGTGAATGGACAGTCCCAACAGCCAATTAGAACAGAGAATCGGAGCCTCGCTCTGATTGGTCAAAGTGTCAGCTCATGTTAACTTTGACCAATCAGAAATCATATACCCCAGCTTTAATGCGAGCGAGAACACCACATACAATCCTCAAGGACACAAGGCACCTGGATGAAAGTGACGGATGGTAACAGTAGAGTCCCAAACTTTTCTCTCACTCATTCATACTTACCGGTCTCAGATGAGGCGAGTAAAGCAAAGGGGAAGAGGCGTGGCCAACTGGACTTTCGTATAGATGGCAGGCTAAGCCTCCTAAGGTCAGTCACATGACTTAGTTGACATAAGGTCTTGAGGATAGGTTGAAGGATTGCATCATTTAAGGTAAAGACCGTGGTGATGGTTGAGTGAGGTCGAAATAGATCGGGCATGCGCCTGTCAGTTTAGAATGGTTCTGATAAGGTCAAATGAATTCTACTGACTGATGTAGCCTATCCATGGTGATGACACTGCAGTCTGGTTCAGTAATGGTGGATACATGAGTCAGTGGGATGCTCTTGGAAGCAGAACAAATTATAGGAAGCAGAAAACAATTAAGAATACTGGGGAATTTTATTGTCGTCAGAGGTTTCTTGTCCTAGAATGTCTTGTCAGGAGTTGAAGTGCAGCAATGATTGAGGGTTAACTTATTGCATCCTAGTGGGTACCTGCCTTCAGTTATGCATGTGGTTGTGTGTGTGTGTAGGGCTGCAACTAACGATTATTTTGATAATCGATTAATCTGTCGATTATTTTCTCGATTAATCGATTATTAATCGATTAGTGTTTTGGTCCGTAAAACGTCAGAAAATGGTGAAAAATTTTGATACATTTTCCAAAGCCCATGTTGACGTCCTCAAATGTATTGTTATGTCCAAAACACACAGATATTTCAGTTTACTGTCATAATAGGATTAAAGAAACTAGAAAATATTCACATTTGAGAAGCTGAAATCAGAGAATTTGGAATTTTTTTATTAAAACTTACTCAAAACGATTAATCGATTATCAAAATAGTTGGCGATTATTTTAGTTATCGATTAATAATCGATTCGTCGATTAATCGTTGCAGCTCTATGTGTGTGTGTGTGTGTGTGTGTGTGTGTGTGTGTGTGTGTGTGTGTGTGTGTGTGTGTAAGCAAGCATTCAGTAGTCTTTCAGGCAGTACGTGGTATACGTAGAGGGGGATATACAACAACAAATAAATATCCACGTGAACATGTAGCCTATGCCAACATGACAGAGTGAAACAAGAAGAACATACACACTTTAATGTTATATGGTCTAAAATGTTCACTACATTATCTCAACTCTTTGCACCTCAGACAAATCTGCATTTTATATCGACTGTGACTCAATTCCAGCCACATACTACAGTATAAGAAACATTACTTAAACACCATTCTATTATAATAAGGTCAAGTTATTATTAGCCCCTTCCTTAACCCCAGAGAAGCATACGCTTTTATTTCAAGTAGGCTCGACTACTTCAGTGCACCTTCCCAAAATGTATTCTAACCCGTTACAGCTAGGACACTCATAGTTTCACTGGAACAAAGGAAAGAGCATCTGCCTACCACTTTAGGTTTGAGGATATGTTTTGGGATTCTTCACTATGAATCTGTGTATTGCAATCCTGCTCTTAGCTCATCAATAGGCCTACATATCTATCATGATGGTTGTTCAATCTTATCTATAGGCTGCTTTTCTGTTTTTTTAAGTAACTTATATATTTATCACTTTGGTAGGCTACCACATTCTAATTAAGTAAATATTTGCAAATCATAAATTGGTTCTGTTTAATCATGTAGGCTATTAATGTGGCAATGACCACATAGGCCTATCATTTGACCCACACAAAGGCTAAAGGTTTATGTTTGTATTTGAGACTCTATTGCGTGTTAAAATATCTCATCACTAGCAACAGGACCAGCCCCACCCACCAGGAAGTGTTAGTGTAGTAACATGGGAGGATACTTTAATCTTCATCATCCAGTATAGGCCTATCTGAAAAGTATGATCGTCAAATGACATAAGACTGAATTATTTCCGGGCTTTGGCGTTGTGGACATTTTTCAGATGAAGTTTTGGATGAGACTTATGCTACCTCTGTGAATGTGAGAGGATGCTGCAGATGCAGATGTGTGTAGCACCTTATTGTCCCAGCTGCTAGCTGTGTGACCATCACAACAAACCTTCTAGTCTTGGTGTCGCGTGCTGGCTGACTGTGATGCCTCGGTGATGCACGCGGACGCTGCTGCTCGTTGCTCCTCCTCGACACATTGTCGATTCAAGAGTGGAAGAGACTTCAACCGGAAACCAAACTTTTTTCTTCGAACTTTTTTCTCTGAAGCAAAAGAGGAAAAAGAAGCGACCCTGTTACAGAAGCTACGCGGTTCCTTTATTTTCGTCGTGTAGACCTACGTGTGTTGTTGGAAATGTGTGAGCTGCCTGCTGCCAACAGGGGACACGTAAACGCTTTCTGGCGAGGATAAGGGCGACGTCGACTGATTTCAGGCTCCGCTACACTCACATAACGGATTCTGGTCCTTTATCATGGAAGATGTGAGTAGGCTACTCGGTCCAGCCCACCGGGAACTCTGCTTCGCTCTCAAGCAGTTTACTCTGTGTGAAATGAATCATCTTATAGGCTTAAACAATATAGGCCTAGGATATAATATCATATATTTTAATGACAGTGTATAGGCTACTTTAACATTCACTGTGATGATGTTATAGTGAAATAGGCTACTCTGCACGGCTGCGATCACCGTATTGAAGCAAAGTTTGTCCCATAGGGTTGTCAGCGGGATAATGTGACACCCTTAAAGAAAGATTATTTGGTTTGGGCTTTTAGAGAGACAGCAGACCGTGTTCAGCAGCCAGCAACAGGCTGGGCACCTGCCCACCTGTCAATCTGTGCCATCAACTTGTTGCTTAGAGTCTCATAAGGAAGGGGCGACGGAGAGCAGCGAATTCCTATTCCATTTTATCGTAGCACAATATGAATGGAAGTTTACAGAACGTTCACATAAACTCAGACCTATCTGAGTAAGATGGGTCTGTTGGTGAATTCGGCATCATTTGGCCTACAATGAAGTCCCATTCACCGCTTATGGGAATTGGCTTACCTAGTCTAGAGAGTATTGTTGTGTAACGGTTCATATCATCAGGAGAGTATTGTAACGACATGTAGGCCTAGGAGAACCCAAAGTGACATCAGCAAATGTTATAACAAAGTTTAAACGCGTGTCTGTTGATAACCAGTAAATTATTATGCTGTTGTCCTATTTAAAAACGATGTGTGATGCACTCATTCCAGTAATGGGTCTTGCAGGTTGTTTTATGGCATCTGCTCAAAAGAACAACACATTTGATCCTAAAATCATAAAAGGCCTTGAACTGATAGGCCTACATAAGCCACAGTGTATAACTGGTGAATCGATGGCCTAGCATGCCTCAGTGAAGATGTGGCATATTATGAGGAAGCCAGTTGGCTACTTACTAGAAAAAGGAAGTCAAATAGAGGCATACAATCCCTGCATTCCAAATCACTATACTCTGTCTTTTTACTACACTACATAATAAAGAACATAACTGATTTAGAGATTTTTTATTTTTTTCATTATGTCATGAAATGTCAAGAATAAAGTCGAATACTGCAAAATGCTATTGAAGTTAGTGGGGCATTTATGTATTTTCAGCATACTATTGACATGCATATTGGGACATCTTAAATCTTTTTCTGGCATACTAAATAGTAAGTATGGGGATTGGAACGCAGGGTAAATGTTACCTACATGAGCCTGCCTGGCTATACAGGGAAATGGTAGCAAACACTTGCATGGCGTAGGCCTACCCTGTCCTTTGATTGTAACATTGATCAAAAATGGGCACCTCCAAAACTGGTCAACTTTCCTATGATGTTAAGTCTGAAACAGTTATAACCCACGTTCAATCTGTACGTGAGCATACCTTCTCTCTTGTCTTCCTAAGCATCAATAATAATATAATCATAAAGTGAATTGTTAATCAAAACGCAATGTTGAAGATGCAAGCCAAATAAATGCAATCAATCAATTACAGTATTTTAAACATACAGCCTTGCCCTATGTTCTAGGCTTTTCTACAGATGAGCTCACTGTCATGTGAGTGATGATTCTGAAAGGTTGTACTCTTTCTGACTTGTTGCAGTACACAGCCCTACTAGACATTGTGCCTGGTCTTCAGTGTCCTCTCTATGAGGGGCATGTGTCTCAGCTCCATGAGTCATGCCCCTATCGGCAGCCCACTGACCCAGAGGACAAGCTGTGACGTACTGCCTCAGCCATTCAGCACAGAGTAAAACAGACTGCCACATTATGTGTCAGGGAGAAAGACAATTAACCCTCTCTCATCAGCGCACTGCTGTCCAGGCCTCTGCCATACAATGGTGTGTGTGTGTGTGTGTGTGTGTGTGTGTGTGTGTGTGTGTGTGTGTGTGTGTGTGTGTGTGTGTGTGTGTGTGTGTGTGTGTGTGTGTGTGTGTGTGTGTGTGTGTGTGTGTGTGTGTGTGTGTGTGTGTGTGTGTGTGTGTGTGTGTGTGTGCGTGTGCATCATCTTACTGGGGCTGGACATTTCTGGGAAAGTGCCTATATTAAAGGAGTTACTCAATAATGAATGCATGGTTGTGTTCCTGAACAAGTAGATTGCACACTTGACAGACAGAAAGGCCTCAAAAGATGGAAAGATGAGGCAACTGTTCCAACTTCAAGAAACACTCGTTTCTGCGTTTAAATGCAGACTTATAATCGGGTAAATAAACGAATAAGACTTCAACAGAGGGGTATACTACAAAGCAAACTCAACAGAGCCCGGCTCTCTTTTCTTGATCTGGTTCAACATAACACATACCCTCGCTCAGAGCTAACCGGTATCACGAAGGCAGTTATCAACCTCTTATGTTGAACGAGGGTTTCAGCTTCAGGCTCTGTGCGCGTCCCCATGAAAGGGGCCGTTTGACCCGTCATTTGACTCTGCTTCCGCACAGACTGGACTGATCTTGTGCCGCTAACTTTACACAAACGGACTGATTGCGAGCATCTGAGTAAAAAAAAAGCTGTGTCGCTGACTTCACTCAAGAGGAAGAGTTTGTCAGTCTGAATGATCACAGAACAGCAGAAAACAGAGAGCTTAAAAAAACTCATACTGCAAATAAGGAGAGAGTGGAATGTTGTCAGAAAATTATTGAATTGATTCATTTACTTTACAGATCGTTCTCGCAGTGCGTAACGTGACATAGCAATTAAACGTTCAACTCAGCTGATTTACACACTACACCATTTAAAGACCTACTTCACCGGTGGAAATATGACGGTGTATTGAACTCTGAGATCTCATGTGTGACATCACACATGGTAAAATGTAGGGTTAGATGGGCCAAGGGAATACTGAGGGAAGACTGAGGGGAAAAAAAACTCATTCATTATATTATAATAGCGATTTTATAATGATAGAACACTGGTTCCGTATGGGTGAATTATTCCTTTAATTGGTTTGCATTATTATAAATAGACTAATTTGCTATATTTATAACACTAGGCCTATAGTAAAAGAGATCCACCTTTAGTGATACTGAAAACTCTGGACTCAAAAGACCTCGCTCAGCCCTTAATCTCGCTTCGTAGTATACCCCTCAGGACTTGTAAAATGCATGTAAGCACCTTTATCCGATCTACTTCGCACAAAAATCGGCACATTAACGGACAAGCGACGTCGGATAAGAACACCTGGATAACCTGTTCATAGTCGGCATTCTACCTGCATGTATACAGGGATCGCATCTCATATCGGAGTTTGCGTTCTGCACTTGCTGGAGAATCCCTGCCGGGGATTTCACAAGGAAGTGGAAGGAAAAGATGTAATAAATAGAAGCAGGGGCGCAACTACCCACTTTCTGGGGGGTATGCAGACACTTAGCAGGCGCTTTTGTGATTTGAACATGTAAAATAAGCAATTTGGTGAACTCTGGTGAAGAGAATTAAAGACAAGACATTTTTTATTTCAGTTCAAATGAATAGTAAAATGAGCCAATCAGTTAGTCAGCCAACCTTCTTGACTTTACCCTACAACGTGTGAAGGTATATACTGAGAAAAACGTTAAAAAACAGCTCAGAAAAACAGTTAAATGCCGGGAAAAACCAGCTTGTTGATAAAACTTTTTTTTCAAGTGAATGAGAGAGAAAAGGCATTAGATAAGATATAAATAACTTAGAGCCTAAAATCTATCGCACCAAATTCCCTCACAATGAACTTTTAAGATTGTGGCAAACAGGATTTTCATTATCATTGCTACACAACCATCAATCAAACACATCTCTCTCTCTCTCTCTCTCTCTCTCGCTCTCTTTCTCTCTCTCTCTCTCACACACACACACACACACACACAACTCAGTCGTGTGCTGGAACGGTGCACAATATGATAATAGTGGGAAACAGGTGAGTGTGTTGTTTTGGCGCTGACCTTGCTATATTCACTACACTACCATTCAAAAACTGTGAAAACAGCAATCGTCAAAAACTTGAGGTGACACAATAATCTGCAGTGACAATCCGCGAGTCGCGGCCGATAATCAGTGTGTATTAATCAATACAAAATAGTGACTTAAAATGACCACGACAGAGGGAGGAGTGCCTGTTTGTGGGAGCAGATTAGGCAAACACTTGATTCGCTGTATTTTTATCTCCTACGGATCGTTTCATGTGCACACATCAGCCTACAACTTGCTCTGTGTGTGTATGCAGGAGCCGCGATTACTTCTCATCCAAACAGGAACGCTGGAAAAAGATGTTAGGTGGACACGGGCCCTTAGTCCCTAACCTGACTCTTACCCTAATCCAGGCTGTGCCACTTTATGTTCATGTCTAAATGTTTGACAAAGTTGGTCCATCTGGCACAGTATGTGGGAGGAAGGTTTTTACTAGATGTTATTGGTTTGTTTTTCAGCTTGTCGAGCGAATGTTTTAATATTCTGCTGTGTTTGGCTGTAACCGCTACAGAACAGGAAGTGAGTAATGCTCATGATTGGTGTTGCTATGTCAGTATTCTGCTGGTTGGATTCATTTTGCAGTCTGTTTACAAGGCTGCTCCCTGGCATGATGGGCCTGACTTTCCCTTCATACGGTACTTTAGAAAATTACAAATTGAATGTCTCAATTGAATTAATAATGAATAGCAAACCATTTTAATGATCGATGAATTGTCAATGTCATTTATCTGAATATCTTCCACAGGTCAATCGCAATGGAATGCACAACCAAACTACACATTTTGTCAATAGTAAAACGTAAAACCTTGAGAAAGCATGCAAAAAAAACTCTGGTTAAAAGGTCTGAATGACTGGACGGTGCTCAATGCTAAAGATTGAATATTTTAGTAACATTTTTCTTCTTTTATTGTTCTTCTTATTACAGCACTTTCTTACTCCATTTTCTTATTGCTGATATGATATATGATGTGCTCTTTAGTGCACTGTGTATTTTTCTCATGATTCAAAATAAATGTTGGTGTTAATGTGCAATAGGGCGTGTGCATAAATGTTCTCATGTGGCCATGGCAACATAATAAAAATAGACTTCCTCTACACTGGTAATCGATCTGTGAAAAAACTTAGAAACAGCAGCCACCTCCCCCCTGCACCATCATCAGATGAGCTTACTCTTTAGTGAACACACTCTTACACACTGACATTCCTCAAGTCATTCTGTGGGTCAAGACTGCTCAGAAGATTGTAGTATGTACAGTTTTAGCCAGTCAGTGAAGTGGGTATCTCTTTAGATTTAGAAGACACAAGTAGAAAGTTACATAGAAGGTTTAGTCACTGCGTTAGTGAAAGGAAGCGTGGCACTTCTTTAAAGGCCAAAAGACAGTGAAATAAAGAAGATCATTTCCAGCCATGCCTTTATTCTATTGTTACATCTGTGGTGTGATATAGAACGGAGGCGTTATTGTCACAGCTTTAAAGATATCACTAAGCAGCAGCATCTCGTAGTCAACAGGGTTTGTACGAAATCAGGAACGTTTAGAAAGGTTGGAAGGTTTGAAATGTGCTTGATATCTCAACACATTAGCTACTGGAAAATGGAAAACTTAAAGTACGGTCTAGTTTACACAATTTATTTTTTAATAACATGCTGACTTGTTTGACTTGAAAATGATCACAATTTAACAATCGAGCTGATGTAGCACTTATTATGATTGATAAATAATACATTTTTCACATATAATTAGATATAAAATAATGGATTAGTTCTTCTATAGCTTCCATGTTAGTGACCCAGTGACTCAAAATCAGCCCCAGAAATGAATACCACAGAGGACATACCTCTTTATATTGGATTTTAGGGTTTATTCTTTTTGGAAAACATATACTATAATATTTTTAAGGAGAATCCATAGCTTTATTAGGTGATTGACAATACATTATATTATATATATTATGGAACGGTACACTGTATATTCTATACAGAGTACCATTCCATTTTACAGATAGGGCAAGGTATGGTTTTTTGAAAAAGTTGAACTTTTATCTTGAAAGTGTTGGAAAAGGCTTGAATTCTACTCTTCAGAAAAGCTGTATGAGCCCTGAGTAAAGCAGGTGCTCTGCGTTGAGAATGCATTCACTGCTAGGATTCACAGTGAACCAGTGAGCAATGAGAAACCCTGTTTGTGATACTGGGGCGTGGACAGTTGGATCCACCCTGCTGCTCTGTGTGCAACTCCTCTTATTTATTGCAGCACATTTTGGCTGTGACTTTGGCAGCAACGAAACAACACAAAACAGGAAGCATATCCTCACTATGGAGTCAAGCATCGTTGAGTTTGACCATTTCTATCACTGCTGTCATTGTTCATGTCAGCTTACGTAGCCGTTTTGTGTAGCTTTGGTCAGGCATCGATGATTGGCCAGTCAAATGTGTTTTATTCAAGGCTAATTACAGGTAAATACTAGCAGCAGAACAACATATGTTGTAAGCCCCAGCTCTCTTCTGTCAGTTCCACCAGTGTAAGGGGTTAGTGGAGGTCTTGAGTGCAGCTTGTGGTGAGTTCAAGCTGGGCAGGTCAGCATGAAAAATCAATGAATGCCAGATGCTCCCCTGACCTAAAACTTCATCAGAAACACATGTCTGGTAAGGTGTGCCTCTTCCACAGAACACTGCACTCTTTGCTCTCTTCCTCTTTTAACACCAGCAAGCTTGCATGAGATACCACAGATTACAGTGTCCGTTTAGAACTATTGTTAACATGTTTCTCTGCCATTTATTTTAAACTGTACAAAGTTCTCTAGATGGGTGTTGATCTGTTCCTATGTTCAGCACAACACCACACGTAGGACAGCTAATAGTTTTGGTTAAAGGCTTTGGTTAGGCCTGTGTGTGTGGTTGGGCCTGTGTGTCTGAGCAGACTTCCTGTGTGAGTCCTAAATAGGAGTATACCTTTAGTGTACTATGTCATGTCGCAGTGCACAGTTATTATAGTCAGCTGAGCCCTGAGTCATATAAAGCTCTCCCTGCTGCTCTAGTGTATGGCTTTGGTCTGAGTTACACTGTAAGGGTTCCACCTAGAACCATCACTTTTTCCCATGTTCACCCATGTCAGAGTGAAAGGCATGCCCAGCCCAGGGTGCTCTCCTCTGGACTGCACAGGCAGGCTGCTCTGTGGTCAACTTAACCCAGATGCACTTTCACTCTATTGAAATGTGCTTTTAGAAAGTAAAGACACAGCATACAAAGTGAGAGGAGGTCTTTTCATGGCGTCCCTTCCCCTTGCAGCTCCTCTGCTGGTTACTAAGTTAAGACACACTTGCACTTACAGGGAAAGTAGAACAACAGTTAGATGACCTCCCACCTAATCCGCCAAAAAGATATCCTGTGGAAGTTCCTCTGACAGAAACAAAGGCAGTGAGTTGTCAGCGTTTAGCCACCATTCAGAATGAGCTTAAATCATAGATCTATATTGTATGTGTAGACAGTGACACACATTCTACATTTCGTGGCAGTCTGCAGTCAGCTATAATGTAGTCTGCCTGGATTCACAGCTGGTACATTAGAAACTTCTCAAACCACACCCTTCTATATATCTCTGACAACATATAACAATATATGTTAATATAATATGTTAACTGGCTCAACACTGAATCCATAAACCACTGTATCCAAGCTGACTACGGTGACACGCAGAGGACGACCGCGGGCTGGAATCGAACCCGGTTCCGCTGCTGGCCGAGGCCCATGGGGGGGACGCCCTACCAACTGAGCTAAGGGCGCCCCCTCATTCAAACATATTTTATCAAAAATCCAAACGTTTTGAGTATAGCGTAGACACAAGTAGAACTGGATAATGGCGGAGAGGGGATGGTTTGGCAGCCTGTGTGTTTATGTAGTATAAAGAATGGCAGCAGTCTGTTCCACTTTCTTTCTTCCTCTTTTAAATAAGATGAATTATTATGAATGTGTTTTGTGTTGCCTAGCAGCTTCTGATGTCACGTCCTTTATTTTGCACACTGATGCTGCCCTATTGGTCTGCATAGAAAACAGAGGTTATATGCTATCAATCACCTTGAAGACAAATAGTGATGGGACAAATTATTTTTTCTTTATTGATTTTGCTAATGGGCAGAGCCAATTGGCTTGATTTTCAGAAAACAGGGAAGTGGAATACAAGGTGAGAGCTGCTGTTCTTAACAGGCCTCTGGCCAGCTTCTCTTACTGCTTTTGTAATAACACTTGGCGGACTGGAGTTTGTGTTTTTTGATCACCGCACAACCTTGATCTGAGCTTAAAGTGATTGTACGGTACATTTCATCTTAGACCCTGTCACTCACATACTTAGTAGGAATCATTTATTTTATAGCATGATGTGGGGACTGGGGAGGGAAGCATTATTTTAGGAAATGTACACTTCCCTAGACCATTGTCACATATCTGTCGAACACCAGTAACATCATTTGTGTCATGTGACAAATGATGTTAAATCTGCTCTCAGTGCAACCCATAGCGGTTGTGTCAAACGCCATTGTTTTTACATTGACTCTGGATAAATATTTTGTATTTCCCAATTTAAAACATAAAAATAAAGCAGCATTGCAAATTTAGGAAATAAATGTTGTAGGCCTACACTAGTACCCTTGTCCAACCAGACCATCGTACTTCATTTCATTTGTACAGAAGGTCTGGAACATGGACATATAAAGAAATGGACACCGGATTGAAACACGGCGCTCATTCATTCCTATGAAAGCTGCTCATTGGCGCAGGGAAGCAACAAGGAAGTATAAATGCGGAAATACCATGCGGTCCAGAAGCATGACGTAGCAGCATTATGGACCTATCAAGAAAGAGGGCGGCAAGCGTACTCGTTCTGTAGCATCCGTAGCATCTAGCATTGTAAGCTAAAGGTTTAAGCAAGCACAGTTGTATTGCTTACCGACCATGGTCGTATAAGTCACTAACCCCCGGATGATTCGCTATATGTGATCTTTGAATTACACTCCGTTTTTGTAAAGTAATACAGTGGTGAACAAGTTCTAAACGGAGATTCCTCCAGCCATAACTAGTGGACTAGCGCTATTTTGATAGCGTGTGTTACATCTTTATAGGTCCTACAAATCCCTCTGCGACTCAAAGTGTTAAAAAGTCACCAAAATGCCTAAAAACTATCAACGTCCTTCATGTTAAGTAAAGGGAAAACCTCAGACACAAGAAGTTAATAGAGCCGTGCACTGAGCATGGACCTATAGAGAAAGAACTGAGCCCTCTCGGAGGCCGGGCCGAAAACCGAAACATTTGTTTCACTACGACTCTGTTCAGCTCTGCCCACGGCTGCCCACCCCTCCTCCTCCCTCGAAAACCAACTGAAAGCCGTTAAAAGCCGTTGGGCTAATAAACCGCTTGAGGTGGCGTTTTGAAATGAAAAAACTTCAGTTTTATTAGTACATGGTCTAAAGATAAGTATAAGCCTATGATTGATATTCAGAAATTTTTTGCGGAGACACAATCTTGTTCGCCGCATGTATTGGTGTGGACAGGGAAATCTGCCTACGGACCGCATGAAAATAAGCTCCACCCCCCTGCCCCATTCATAGCATGCAGTACCAATGGATTGGCCACATGTCCATGCTGATGTCCATGCTGGCTGCTCGGAGAAGGCACAGTCCTGGGGGCCTGGTCTGGAACTGCTTTATTGGCAAACAAACAAACTAGCTAGAGCCTAACGTTTAGTTATTTGGATGAGAAAGGTTGTTGGCGTCCATACTTTCCCGAGCAGATGCACTGGAACACAGACAGGTCGGAACTCTGAACTACCAAGTCGGAAATCTCCGAGTTCCGAGTATAAAGGAACGCAGCATTCAACTGAAACTGGCGTGCGACTTCGACGTCATCGTTCTCAGCCACTCGCTCTGTTCGCTGATTGGACAGCCAAAAGTCTGGCTGGAGAAGGAACCCATGAATACACCACAGCCCCAGACTGACTACTGAAGTGAAATTAAAATTGAGCGGAAGTAGGTAGGCGGGCGGAGCCAGGCTACTACATTAGCGTGCTGTTTTCAAAATAACTTAATAGTTGAAATAATAAATACAATGGGTTTTCCCCTTGAAAATGACTAAATGCCTTTTTCCAGAGGTCAAAGACAGTAACAGTGTGGCACTTCTGTAAACTTACTGAAACTCTCCTGGGCCATCACTCTCATCCATCAAACTTTTCTCTGCACTGTCTCAGCTGTTCATACCGTTAGATAGGTTGTGTTGCCACGTGATTTGGAGTCTTAATCTTTTCTAGCTTTGCACAGCACTTCTTTCTGTTCATTGTCCCTGTACCTGAATCCTAAATATCTCCATAGAACAGCGCTGCTTTTATTTTCGCCACCAGTTCAATGTCGGCTTGCTCCTTCAAAGTCGGCTTGCTCCTGCTCGTTTACTCTCCCCTGCCTGTATGCTGTAGTCACATGTGGCACACACAGAGCAGCTGATCAGAGAGAAATGCTTGGAGACACATGTGCACATTTATTAACATTTTTTGCTGCCCCCTAGTGGCCAGAGTGAGCATTTTGGTTATTTCTTTAAAAATTCACAGGAATGGGCTAGACTTACCCTCCGTTCCGAATCGCATACTTTCTACTATATAGTATGTAGAAAAAAGATTTAGGATGTCCCGATTCTTGTGGCCAGATTTAGGATGGTTAGAAGTACCCGGATGTCCTACTTCATCCGGCCAAGATTGTTAGTGTTGAAAACAGCATCCTATTTGGGCGATTCTGACCCACAATCTGGTGTGCACGTGAAGTGACGTCACATCGACGAAGCCTCCATATGAAAACAAACAGGGATGCGACGGATATAAAAGCAAGAGGCAAGATCAAGGCGCAATGTTATGATGAAATAAAAGAGTAAAAGTATGTCCCAATAGTATGCCTACTGCATCCCAACTAGATTAGTTTTATCGTCGGATGTAGTGTGTAGAATAGAAAAAAAGAAAGAGTATGCGATTCGGAACGCAGGGTTACTTTTTTTTAACATACTCAGAAATGTATGCTCGGGCCGGATTAACTCATCTCACGGGCCGGGCCGTATGTTTGACACCCCTTGTCTACACCATACGTTCTGTGCACCTCCATGTTACATTTTACAACTTTTGACTAAAAAGTTAAATGTAAAATGATGTGATCCTACTTGATAAAGCTATAGTGTGATGCACAGACTTTTTGTCAGATTTTATAATGTGATGGTATAGCTAACAATGAAATCAATACCTCAGCCCTATTCTAGTACAGGCTTAATGTGTAATACTAATTAGTTACAATGACAAAGGGAAAGTGAGACAGTGTGCACCCTGCTAGTATGATGCCTTTTTTTTTACTTCCAAAGATTATTTTTGAAAGATAGAGAGACAGAGATGAAATGGGTCAGAGAGGGGAATGACAGGCAGAGAACAACCTCTCTATGCGGGTCTCTAACCTCTACACCACGAGCGCCCCCGAGTGCTATGTGTTTTGAGTGTGCTTTCCTTCCCTGTATCATTGCAGGGTGTGAAAGAGGAACCAGCCCAGAGCAAAGAGCCTAGGTTCCTGGGGAAGGCTGGCTGGGTGAAGAAGGCCCCAGGCAGGCTGTTGGCCAGCTATAAGGACCGCTACATCCATGTGGAGAAGACAGAGATGGTGGTGTATGAAAATGAGGTATGCTCACATTTCTGCCACATGTGATGCCTCCCTGCTCATAATTGGAATGAGAGAGTTGCAGTGAATGTACCCATGCTGTGTGTTGCAGGACCTGCACAACTGTTTAGAGAGACTTGACCTGGAGAACTATGAGAAGTGTCATGAACTAAAGAGCCCCTTTAAGAAGAAGCACAGACTGATTCTGATTCGATCCCCCAAGTCTGGAAATAAGGTGAGTTCATAAATGCTTTGGGTGAAAATACAACTTTGTGTAACTGTTAAATCAGTGATTCTTGAGAAGTGGGACAAAACAGGGTGCAATGTTGAAAAAATACAAACCCTATGTTTAGGCAAATTAAATTACATGTATGTATCCAACATATACTAAGCTGAGCTAAGCTCTGAAACAACCTCCCAGCTTTTGTTTTTTTACCGTCATTGGCCTATCACCACCGTCAGATGTCAACTCAACAAATGGAATGTATCTATTAGCCATTTGGTTTTTCTGTTGATGATAGGTGCTAATATGAACTACTTCAGGAAAATAAAATGATCAAAAAATTTCAAATAACTTCTTCGGAAATTGTAAGTCGGTGTTGACATATCATGGTTGTGACACAGGACTTTCAAGATTCGGAATGTAAAATATTCTAAAACTACAACACTTATCAGAGCCTGTCTGACTCTAATGTACTCTGCAGAGGTATAATTTGACAAGAGGTCCTTGTGACAGCTGCCCCTTATTTCGCATGATTTTATTAAATTTTACATAATGAAATGTCTGACGGTGTTGACTTACAGTAAAGTAGTCCCACCACTTAGACTTTTTATAAAACATGAATGTGTTGAAGAAAAACTGTTTTTATTGATGTGAGAGATTATTTAGTGTTGCTTTTGATGAAAAAAACTCTTTACCTTTTTAATAGTTTTTTTTTATATGAAAGATTGAAACCTTCTCTGAGGACACACTGTTTTGGACGTTGTGAGAAGATAACTACAATCTACATCATAAATCTACAATTTTAAATATTTTTAGTTTTAAACATAACAGCAGTTACATATGGAAGACAGCCTTTTGTCCCGGTTCTCAAGAATCACTGAAATCCAACATACGTATGCCATGGAGAGATAATGAAATCATGCAGTACGCCCAGTACACACAGCACATACTCTGATCAACACTGTCAACTACTACTTCCTCATAGTTGAGGTAGTGTTTTTACATTCATAGCATTTCTACTCTCCATCCTCTGTACTGGCCACACTGTGTGTGTGTGTGTGTGTGTGTGTGTGTGTGTGTGTGTGTGTGTGTGTCAAATGTACATATGACATTTACATATAACACTCTCTTTAATTGTGCTAGAACAACGCCAAAAAGAAGAAGCTAATATCACTGTTGTGTGGTATAGAAACAGGATGTGTACAAAGTCTGATCTCTGAAAACTAGGGCTGTAACGATACAAAAACTCACGATTCGATTTGTATCACGATTTTTGACCCACAATTCGATACATATAACGATTTTTGAAATTTCAAAAGCATTTTATTTAAATAACATTTATAATAACATTAAACTTAATGCAACATTTAATAACACATAATCTGAAAAGATTTGAACACGAAGAACAATATAAGCAACATGAATAAATAAATAACCAAAGATATAACATTTCTCTCTTCTGTCACAAAATCATTCTGTTGAAAAATAAAAAAATATTAACTCATGTTTACATAACTCTGCTGTAAACCACAAATCAAGTTAGAAAACAAATAAACACTTAACAGCTACAGCTTCCTTCACCAAACCTTTGATCCAAAACTTAAGCATAAAAAAAACCTACTCACACCGAGATGTGGGATCGTGGCTCTGTGTATCGCGATTCTCGGTTCGATACACATATCGTTACAGCCCTAGTGAAAACAGAAGTCATGGAGTTTAGTCATGTGGTGTGAACGACTTGCGGACAGATAATCTATAATAATAATTGAAGGCAACATTTTGACTTGTTTTCTATTCCAGAGCTGCACTTATCAATATGGCATATTAACATTAGAACAAATGATTATGTGTAGTGAGTGACATATTAAAGGTAGAACTTTTGAAAACAAGTAAATAACACATTTTCATCTTACAAACAAAAAGTTGAATTCATAAACACACCAATATTATCTCAGTCAAAACAGCCTGAATGTGCACTACACTCTACTTTTCACCACACATACATATGTGTTGTTGTTGTGGGTTGTTGTCACTTCCTCATTGAGGTTAGATTTAACGTTTGTGCCCTGGCTCTTAACACATTTAGTGAATATTTTTTTCCACAAGAGGCTTAGCAAAATATCTGTGGCACACCCTAGAATAATACCTATAGGGACAGCTGCTACAGCCTTCCCGGGCTGGATCTACAGCAGTACAGTGGGAAGGGCACATCCGCATGCTTTCATTTGTCTCTGTCTGTGGATAAGGGAAGGGTTGGTATTGCTCCTTAGGGCTAGTTTACTTCTTCTATCATTTTATATTTCCTGATCTAAATCACAAAAAACTTTGACATCATTTTATTTAATACAGAAAAGTTGAGCAGTTTGGCATAGCCTATTTTGTGAAATATAACAAAGGTTAGAACGTGTTTATAATAACCAGAATAATTGTTTGGTGACTGTACCAAGAAAAGATACCCCCTCCCCCACATCAAGAGCCAAAGGAAATGTAAAAGAGGATACTGTTAATAGCAAAGCAATGTAGATGTACAATCATATGAAAAAGTTTGGGAACCCCTCTCAGCCGGCATTATAATTGACTCTGCTTTCACAAAAAAAAGATAAAAGTGGTATGTCTTTAATTTACCAGGAACAGCTAAGTACTGGGATGTTTTCCAAACAAAGATTTTTTGAAAATCAGTATTTGGTTGTATGAAATAAAATAAAATGTGAAAAACTGGCTGTGCAAAAATATGGGTACCCTTGTGGTTTTGTTGATTTTAATGCCTGTAACAGCATGTAAAACTGGTGATTTTAAACGCAAAGTTGGTTGGATTATGTTGTTAAGCCTTGAACCTCATAGAATTGTCTGTTTAATCATGAGAAAATGTATTTTAGGTGCCTAAATGCAAGTTGCACTTCGCTTTGACTCTCTGCTGAAGTGAGACAGAATGGGATCATCAAAACAGCTCCCAAAAGATCTTAAAAACAAAGATTATTCATTGTCATGGTTTAGGGGAAGGCTACAAGAAGCTTTCCCAAAGGTTTCAATTGTCAATTTCTACTGTAAGGAACGTTGTCAGGGAATGGAAGGACACAGGCACAGTTGCAGTTAAACCCAGGTCTAGCAGACCAAGAAAAGTACAAGAGCGGCATATGCGGCGGATTGTGAGAATGGTTGCACACAACCCAAAGATCACCTCCAAAGACCTGCAAGAACATCTGGCTGCAGATTGTGTATCTGTACATGGTTCTACAATTCAGTGCAATTTGCACCAAAACATCTATATGGCCGGGTGATGAGAAGGAAGCCCTTTCTGCGCCCACGCCACAGATACAGTTGCATGGAGTATGCAAAAGCTCATTTAGACAAGCCAGCTTCATATTGGAAGAAAATGCTTTGGACTGATGAGACAAAAATTAAGTTATTTGGTCTTTATAAAAAGCAGATGTTTTGGTGCAAATTGCGCTGAATTGTTGAACGATATACAGATACACAATCTGCAGCCAGATGTTCTTGCAGGTCTTTGGAGGTGATCTGTGGGTTGTGTGCAACCATTCTCACAATCCTCCACCTATGCCGCTCCTGTTTTTTTCTTGGTTTGCCATGCCTGGGTTTAACTGCCACTATGCCTGTGTCCTTCCATTTCCTGACAACGTTCCCTACAGTCGAAATTGACAATTGAAACCTTTGGGAAAGCTTCTTGTAGCCTTCCCCTAAACCATGACAATGAACAATCTTTGTTTTTCAGATCTTTTGGGAGCTGTTTTGATGATCCCATTCTGTTTCACTTCAGCAGAGAGTCAAAGAGAAGTGCAACTTGCATTTAGGCACCTAAAATACATTTTCTCATGATTAAACAGACAATTATATGAGGTTCAAGGCTTAACAACATAATCCAACCAACTGTGTGTTTAAAGTCATCAGTTTTACATGCTGTTACAGGCATTAAAATCAACAAAACCACAAGGGTACCCATATTTTTGCACAGCCAGTTTTTCACATTTTATTTTATTTCATACAACCAAATACTGCTTTTCAAAAAATCTTTGTTTGGAAAACATCCCAGTACTTAGCTGTTCCTGGTAAATTAAAGACATACCACTTTTATATTTTTTTTGTGAAAGCAGAGTCAATTATAATGCCGGCTGAGAGGGGTTCCCAAACTTTTTCATATGACTGTATCAGCCACTCCCACAGATGCTCTCAGCTCTGTCTGTTTTTTTTCTGTTTTGGGTAATTCTTTTGATTTCCTGGCCGTTAAACCCCGCTGGCATCAGTTAAGGAGTCTCATCATCTCACTCAGGGGTTGATATAGATCCAGCCCGAGCTAGATATTAGACTAACATTTACTAACATGTTTGGCAAATGTCATTCCTAATAAGTTACTGCGGTGGTCACAGCTTGTATGGCTAGAGTAGCTAAAAAAACGTATACAACATTAGAATGTATCGGCCCAATGGCTTTAGGGTTAAGATTGGGCCCATAAATCAGTCGGGGACATTTGAAGCGTTTCTCTCTCCCCCGTATACTGTTGCCTCTCCACATGTTACAAATGCCTAAAATGCCACAAAATATGTAATACAGTGTTGCAATACAGTGTGGACAACTCTTTTGTGTGTGTGTGTGGGTGAGACAGAAAGAGAGAGGAATACATACTGTTTCACAAACATAAGTTTAGTTAAGTTCATTCCTTTTTGATAAGGTGGGAAGTGAGTGTTTGATCCTGCACATGTAGCATGCACAGTCTAACACATGAATGAGAGACTGGGTATTGGCAGCGTTATGAGTATCAGCGAACAGAGGGAGTGGCTGAGAACAATGAAGTGCGGCAGTTTAATTTGCAGAAGCCGGTGCATGATGTAGTGAGAAAGTTAGATCAGACAACATAAGTTGTATAAAGTTTAAGCATGAGAGTTTAATTCAAATCAATGGTTTCTCGCAAGGATATTTTCGTCGTGTACAGCCAGAGCTTACAGTACGAAAAGATACTCTTCAGGTGAAAACACAAGTTATTTAAACCATTTAGACAAAGCAACAACCACATGACACCATCTTTGTCATGTGATTGGTTTACACTTAAACAATAGACAGGAGTCCTAAATAACACCGCAGGGTGTGTCTGAGGATGGGGGGGGAGGGGGAGACAGTCTGAAGACAATAGGCTGCGTGTAGGTGTGGAATACACATAGTACGTGAAGAGGGGGGATTTAGAGATTTCTAAATGCAGACACTGTTAAAACAGCAACAGTTTACAATGTTTCCTATTGCAGATATAAGCATTCTATCATTTGATATCATATGCAATATTTGCCGTTACAATGACATACGTCACGACCAAACGTTATGCGATTGGTTGGCAGATCCAGAGTGGCACTGGGCAGATCCAATAGTTTTAAACTTCAACAGACAACCGCCTCCAAGTGAGTGTATGTTTGTCAATTGAGCGATTCCAGACCTTCTGTACAAGTGAAATGAAGTACAATGGTCTGGTAGGACCAGGCTACGTTTGGAGAGCATCAGGAGCAAAAGGCCAGCTGATCCTATGTTGCTGTGCATAGTTGAGTTGCTTGACCTTGTTTCCATGTTGGAGGTCTGGCTTTTTGACTGAAACTCTTCCATGAAGACCACTTCTGGCCAGACTTGTCCGGACAGTAGATGGGTGTATCAGGGTCAAACTGCTTTCTCTCAGTTCTGAGCTGAAGTCGCTATTGGACATCTTCAGATTTCTAAGGGAAATAAGCTTGATGTGTTTTTCATCTGCTGCACTAAAGCCCCTTTTACACAGAGATTGTGGCATATTGACGGAACAACAGTGTGCCAATATGCCGGCTCTGCTTGGTTCTGTGTTATTTACACAGAACCAAGCAAAGCCGGCATTCTGGCGCATCAGTGTGACAATTTATACAGCGTTACACATTCCGGAATGAAAGAGGAGTGCTGTAAGCAGCGTCAGGTGACTGAAATAATGTGTGTAGATAAACTCAGGCTGCTGGATAATAATCGTGGCGGCGATCCGGACACAGCCTAGCTTAGCTTAGCCTAGCTTTGCCACTTCATTGAAAATGTTCCCCCTGGCAGAAATACACTCATAAACTCTGAAAAATTAAGTGTGGGGGAGGAAGAAGGGCTTTGAGCGGACCTTATAATCAGACAGTTTAACCGCCGTTCCTTTACTTTGGTGATTTTTACGGGACATCGTGCTGCCGTGATTCATGTTAAACATTTACATTACTCCTTATGTGATATTGCTAAACTATTTATCGTCCTTCAACTGCTTACATGGTCGCATGTTTAGAACGTAGGCTATGGAACGTCACACTGTTCCGCATCAACAAGCAGCCGCATTTATACAGAGAGGCGGAACAGATTGTGTCGGCAATCTTACTACCCCCCGAGGTAGTAAAATTCCCGGAACAATCTATTGCGCCTTTCTTCCCCCGTTCCGCAATGGTAGCATTTATACAGCAGGGCCAACGGCCGAAATGCCGGTATTTTCCCGGCTTTCACTGGCTGTGTAAAAGGGGCTTAGGTTTCCTTGGCCGACCACTGCGTCTACGATACTACACGTTGCCCGTTTCTTTGTGCTTCATCAAAAGAGCAGCACATCTTGAAACCCCAGTCTGCTTTAATATCTTTGTCTGGGAGAGCCCTCTCTTATCCAGTACAACTACCACTTAGCATTTTTTTAAATGGATACAAATAAACAATTATTATTTATATTTTTGAAAGCATTCTTAGTTTACAGCATTTTTTCACACCTGCCTAAAACTTTTGCACAGTACTGTATATACAGTATATTAATTGAACAGGTCCGAAATGTCCACTACTCAGTCATTAGTAATATTTAGACTTAGATTAGCTTCATGTTTATATAATATCTTAACACATTTTTAACAAATTGTTACACATTTTTACATGTAAATATCCACAATAGAATATAAAAAGTGTAAATAAACAAATAAATAAATAATCATTGAAAAACATCTGGTCAAAGCCCTTCTTCCTCCCCCTAAATAACAGTGCTGGCTTTGGAAAGAGGAACATACTCTCTAACACCTACTGTATGTTTTACCTCAGATGATCAACATTATTTTGGAATGACTGAGTCAATTCTCTGCAGGTCCAAGATGTAAAGTTCCAAGCCCAGACCTCAGAGGAGAAGGAGGCCTGGATCAAAGCGCTGAGCGATGGTGTCTGTCGAGCTAAGAACAAAGTTTTGGATGAGGTCATCATTGTTCAATCACATCACATACATTTAAGTATCTCTTCATCCATTTTTTTTTTTTTACACATTCAGCTAACAGCTGAAGCTCCCTCTTTTCACAGGTGAAGATTGATGAAGACAGTAATTTAGAGCATGTCACTCGAACAAGGCCCAAAGGGAACCGCAACCGTCGCCCACCAACCAGGATACACATGAAAGAGGTTTGTGTGTGTGTGTGTGTGGGCATGCACGTGTTTGTGTCTTTGCATGTGTGTGTGTGTGTGTGTGAGAGGAGATAATCCATTCATCTCTGCCAGGTTAGGAGGGCTGCACCATATCAGGAAAACATGCGGGGTGCCATTATGTTGTGAATATTGCCATGAGTATATAACTTGCGGTAATAAAACAAATACCTAATTAACACATACCTGGGTTCACTGCCTACATAGACCCCAGTCATTAAGTAGCCTATCTATATTTATACCCATAGCCCAGGCGTAACAAAGCACATCAGTTAAAGCTGTGGTGGAGGATTTGGGGAGAAAATGGCAGTTGGGATAGAGATTCGAATCCAAATACCTCAACCGCTCCACTTGTTCTCTTTGGTCCCTCCCCTATGATCCCTCCCTGACACATTCTACACCAACAATGTTGTGCCAAAGTGAATGGACAGTCCCAACAGCCAATAAGAACAGAGAATCAGAGCCTCGCTCCGATTGGTCAAAGTGTACAGCTCATGTTAGTTTTGACCAATCAGAAATCACATACCCCAGCTTTAAGTGTGAGCCAGTTGTTGAGTTCGGTGCCTTCACCACATTGGCATTGTTCATCATGTTGATACAAACTGAATGTCTGTAAGTCACTCAGGAAAAGAGTTATGCTAAATGGCTAAACTAAATCATATCATCAATATCATCAATTTGCAAGTAAATTATATATTGTACATTTGATATACAGTACTACATGTACTATTACTAAATATGTGTGTATATATATTAGTGGTGGGCCGTTATCGGCGTTAACGTGCTGCGTTAACGCCAGACTCTTATCGGCGATAAAAAAAATATCGCCGTTAATCTCTTATTCCACCTCCTGTTCGGCTCAGGGGAGATGGTTCCCTCCAGGCAGGGGTGGACTGGCCATCTGGCATACCGGGCATCGTCCCGGTGGGCCGGCAGGCATTTTGGGCCGGGCCGGGTCCAAAAAAAAAAAAAAAAAAAAAAAATTAAAAATCTTTTTTTTTTTTTTTTTTATGGACCCTCGGCTGTGTGACTCGGCCCGGCCCGGCCAAGTCACACAGCCGAGGGCCGAGGTACCTTCCCTCTCGGGAGTGCCGTGGACATATAAATGTGCGTGCAGGCTGTCAACTTCACCTAAAAGTTAAATAAAACTTTGTCCCAGGCCATTACTCATTATGAATGGTTCTAGGCTGGGCCTGGCCCAAACACACACACAGCAGAGGGCCGCCCATTCAGAGGCTGCATTGAATTGTATTATCACGAATTCAACTTCTACTCGGTAATTATGAGCATCTGACGATGGTCAGTTACGTTCAGGGCCGTCGGACGGCGGATAGGCTTGGGGGGCCCAAGGCAGAGGGGGGCTGCACTCAAAAAGTAAAAACGTTTTTTTTTAAATAATTTTTTTTTTTTTTACTGGCTCAATATAGGCCCCTGATCTTTGAAGGCCCGACAAATGTTATTTAGGGGAGAAAAAAAAACAGATATCAGGGGCCTTTCATTCGTCAGTAAATTTGTTATTTTTTAATTAACATTGTTCAGGGCTACGAAGATCAGGGGCCTATATTGGGCCATTAAAAAATACAAACGAAGGTAAAAAAAATCCCGAAGCTGACTGGATTTTTTAAACATGTACATTTCTTCTTTCTGCTTTTTGGTCATTCTGTGTCTATAAATTATTCCAGAAAATAGTACTAAATAGCTTACATAGGAAATAGTTGATTTAGCCTTAGTTTTCTCCTCAAAGTGCACCAGATTGATGAATTTTACTTTAACATTTCAAAAAAAATCTTCCGGGGGAGCATTCCCCCGGACCCCCCTCTAGAAGGTCCAGGGTCCACGACACAGTCTCCCAAATTCCTGTGAGAAACACTGTGCGTGTGCATGTTTACTAAGAGTCATTAGACCAGGGGTTGTGTTCAAGTACGCGTAATGATTTGGTCATTCATCAATAGAAACATTGTGTTGTTATCTGGCTCAGAGAGGGACTAGTCACTCATACGTTTTGGACTATAGACAAACATAGCTTTTACATGTTTGTGTTGTAAGACCGCCTCTCAGAGGGCCCATCAGGACTTCCTGTATAGGGGCCCAGCATTTGGTGCAATGCTCCTGCCTCCGCATATCGTATAAATAATCATGGTGGGCTGCCATGGCCAAAAATGCCAGGGCCGATTTTTTGTCCCAGTCCAGCCCTGCCTCCAGGGCCGATGGCTGTTCGCCGTCAGGGTGAACCCCCTTCCGTGTGTTCTCTGGTCGGGTAATAATAGCCGGGGGCCGTTGTTGACACTTGAGGAGCCTTTATTGCAGGAGCGAAGCTTCTCTCACACACCCGCCGCTCTCTCTCTCCATCACTTGCCCACGACACACACCACCTGGCTGCAGGATCGCTAATGTAACACTCAGCGCCAAACCCCCTTCACAAATCTGTCTATTCAATGTTTACTTATGAATGTATGCATGTACGTAACTCTGACATGTACATAACTTAATTTATTGTTAATAATATGGTCTGTTTATAAATTCGGCATATGATTTAAAGCATCTAAAAGCACGTAATCATGTTAAACGTTTACTGTTTTTAAGTTATTAATGCCACTCGCTCCCGCAGATACACAGCAGAGGGAGGTCTTATATTCAGCCATTGCTAAAGGGAGTGTTATATTATGGAACGGCCGCTGTGGTACGAAATTCCAGTCTCAACAATGTTTCCTACACGCAATTATAACTCTAGCGTCTACAGGCCGTTGTTTTCATGTAGTGTAACTTGTGTAATGTGTTACATTATTCAGCTGTTGCCGTGATGTCGGCTAACGCTGATGCTAATGATAACTAGCTCTCCGTCGCACAATAGACTGTAGGTTGGTGTTGCAGCCAGCTGTTAGGTGAAGCGCTGTCCCACAGGTAAAAGCCATGGACCTATAAAGCCTGTCCAATATTCACTCTAGTCCAGCTTCTTGAAAAGTTTATAAGGACTTTATTATTTATGTAAAAATAATATTTAATGTTTCACTTGAAGCACAAAATTAATGGCTTTATTTTCTGTTATAGCCTATACCCAACAAATTAGTTTTTTCGTTTTTTTTAAGCACAAAAAACAGTGCAATGTTGTGATTTTTAGCCTTATATCTGATTAAATCATTAGAATATTATTTGTTTGCAATAATTAGACACTCGTTCTGATGACGAAATGAAAGCCACCTGGCTTGAGAAACACGTTCTCAAAGACTTACTTTGAGTCATTATTTAGGGAGCACACACATATTATGAATGAATTCAAATGAGCCATTTTAATCTAGATTCATCTAGATTAATTCCAAAATTCAATGAGATTAATCTAGATTAAAAAAATTAATCTATGCCCACCTCTAATACATATATATAGGGGAGAACGGGGTAATCTGAGCCACTTTTTACATTTGCTCCCCTTTAAGCGAGCTAAAATGATTTATCACTGAAATTTACACATTTCCCATTAATTCAGGATGTTTCCTAGAAATGGGCATTAGCAGAATTTTTTCAAGACAAAGGGCAGTGAAAATATGATTGTTTTAAAAAAAGTTGTCATGTGGCTCACTTTACCCCAGCTGTGGGGTAAACTGAGACAGACCAGAAAAATCAAGGGGGTAAAGTGAACCAGCTGGGGGTAAACTGATCCACTTACTTTTTCCACTCTGAGGCCCTGTTCTCACGGCAACACGAAACGGTGCAAACGCGGAAAAATTCCCGCGGTTGCACTATATCATGTACATGAAAACAGCAAACGCAGGCATGAAACCGCAAGTTTTTGAGATCTCCTCCCAGGGAGGATTTTTTGGAAAACACAACGGTTTTGGTTTCTTGTAAACACCGAAACCATTTCCCCTGACAACGCTGACGTCACGGCTCCACTTCACGTATGCGTAGTCTATAACATTTGCTGTCAAAATACCCACACGCGACGCGAGTTATAAAGTTAGAAGACAACATAACATGCACGGTGTCTCCGCGGAACCATCACTGTGATCAGCGGAGAGTGTCGTGCAGGGCTCAAATATAACACTTGCCAATTTAGTCTATAGTCTATTAGTAAGTTATTGATACCATGCAACCGCCACTTTGTCTGGGGAAAGATTTGTGCTCTGCCGGTTTTTCTAGCAAAATGAACGTGTGTAGCTTCTATATGCCAGGGACACAGCTCTCTCTACATTAAAAAACACTATCCATAGTTCGCAGCGGTTAAGTTACTGTTCAACAAAAGGAGCATTAAGGCTACGGCTTCACAGTAAAAGCATGTCACTGGCTAAAGATTAATAGCATTTCACTGGACAAACGTAAGTTGACTTTTATTTTGAAGTACACCTAACAGGAAAGATAGCCGCTCACAAAGCCCCTTCACTACCAGCATGTCTTCTATTTTCACGAGTTCAATGGGTGAAATAAGAGGACAGAAAGCTTGTCATTTACAATACTTGTAACCCCAAGCTTACACCAACCGCTTTATGAACGTTAGTGGCATTAATTTTCGGTTACAGTAAGGTTTTATGCATCAAATTGTACCGGAAAAGCTATCTACTACTACCTTGTACCGCCAACTGCTGGCATGGCATGCTTACTACAGCGATTTCGTCCCGTTTCCTCTGAAAACATGTGTACGAGTGAAGATGTCAGATAAATTGTGTCTGAACGGGGTTTTTTTTTAAACCAAAAACGGGAAAACTGTCACGTTTTCACCATGAGAACAGGGCCTGAAACTACCATAACAACACATATTGTTAGAATCCTGAAAGCTAGCCACACATTCCAGAACTAATGTCGGACTAGTAAAAGAATGATGGGGTTTGGTCAATTAAGCAAAGCAAATTTTCTGTAATTTTCAGTAACTCTGAACAAAATCAAATACAACATATTATAATTCAAAAGGTTTTAATAAGATTCAAATGAAAGATAGAACCAGTTAGATTAGAACACAGTCTGGGGGTCAGAACACAGGACCCTTAGAGCCAGCCTGTGTCTGGGGGTCAAAGCATAGGAAAATCAGAACCAGCGAGAACAGCCTGGGACTTAGTGGATTATAACATCAGCCTGTCATACTCTACAACTAGGCCTACTCTACATTCCAGCCCTGAAGGTTACAGGGAAAGATGAGAAGGTGCTCTTTCCCCAGGTCGTCTTCCTGGTGTATTTCCTTGGCATGATGGCTTTTCTACAATGTGTATGACATTAAAATAAAACACGTTATGTAATATTACATTAAAATATGTTTAAGACTAAACTTAACTTGTGTCTCATGGTGGGGGAAAGTGAGACAGTGTCTCACTTTCCCCCACAGCATTTGGCTCACTTTCCCCCACCACCACAATTTGAGAAAAAACTACCTCTCTTAGCATTTCAGGCTAATCTTTAGCTAATATCATCACATGGTTTTTATATGTTGGTAGATCATCAACACGTTTGATAGAAGTTTTTCTACGTGAATACATTTGCTTTGGCACAACAGTTGATTAAGTTGACAGCAAGAAAATTTACTTTTACATGCAAAATACCTATTTTGGTGAAAAAAACATGCTTACCACAGCACCACAAGGTCCTCTCTTTCATTTCATTTGTACAGAAGGTCTGGAACTGCTGTAATTGGCAAACGTTCACTCAATTGGGGCGGGTGTCTGTTGAAGTTTAAAACTATTGGATCTGCCCAGTGCCACTCTTGATTAACCAACCAATCGCATAACGTTTGGTCGTCACGTGTGTCATGAGCCGGCTTCTGACGGTGCGTTCCAGTTGTACTGGAAACTCGGAAATTTCCGACTTCACTACATATTGTAGTCTATGGATCTACCGGAAACCTGGCAACGGTAACTTGCTAGAGCCTAACGTTTAGTTATTTGGATGAGAAAGGTTGTCGGCGTCCATACTTTCGCGAGCAGATGCACTGGAACACAGACAGGTCGGAACTCGGAACTACCAAGTCGGAAATCTCCTTCTTCCGAGTGTAAAGGAACACAGCATTCAACTGAAACTGGAGCGCGACTTCGACGTCATCGTTCTCAGCCACTCGTTTTGTTCGCTGATTGGACCGGCAGAAATCTGCCTGAGCAGAATCACACTAATACGCCCCGTCCCCAGACTGACTACTGAAGGGAAAATGAAATTTGGCCGGAAGTAGGTAGGCGGGTGGAGCCAGGCTAGTTCAATGGCTTATAAAAACAAAAAGCTAATCAGCCAATCACATGGCAGCAATTTTATGCATTTATGCATTTAGACGTGGTCAAGACAATGTACTGAAGTCAAACCGAGCATCAGAATAGGGAAGAAAGTGGGTTTAGGTGACTTTGAACATGGCATGGTTGATGGTGCACGGCAGGATGGATGTTGTTTACGCCAAATTCTGAACCTGCCATCTGAATGTCGCAACTGAAATCGAGACTCATCAGACCAGGCATGATTTTTCAATCTTCTATTGTCCAATATTGGTGATCCTGTGACAATTGTAGCATTATTTTCCGGTTTTTAGCTGACAGGAGTGGCACCCGGTGGGGTCTTCTGTTGCTGTAGCCCATCTGCTTTAAGGTTGGTCGGGTTTTGCGTTCAGAGATGGTATTCTGCATACCCTGGTTGTAACGAGCAGTGGCGATTTTGGTTTGGAAACTCTGGTGGGGCCATGCAGGGAAATAATCTTATAACGCAATCCAGAAATACCACATATTACTACCATCACAACAAACACAAAGTAGCAAGTGACAGAGGGGACCAAAATTGCAGCTGAATAATGCCATCACTCAAACGCGAATCTGACGACATATATTATATCAATAGCACCACCAGTGTTCAACATCTCACAATATCAAAAACTCAATATCAAAACAACAACGTGGCAACAATAAAAACACAACGGCGCACACCCTATAGGCCTACACAGCAATCAATATACAAAGCCACCACTCACAATATACCACTGCCAAAGAGCCATTTCAGCACCAGAGACAGGTGAACAGCTCCCTCGGGGAGCCCACGTGAGGTTGTGCCCCCCACACACACGTATCGCCAGTTACGCATGCAGAAATTCTAATTCAAACAATAATATGTAAATTACATTATAAATTCCACTTAGAATAAAAATAATTACAAATTAGACTCACCAATGACTCCACTCTCGGTGACTTTGCTGTTAAAATCCAAAAGTGAGTTCACTTTAACTTTCAAAAGCATCGCCAGGGCGTTCAGTCTCTACTCTCCCATTGTGTTCTGTGTAAAAGTTTTGATTCTCCCGCCGTAAACCCCGCCTTTCTACAAATCAGCCAATGAGAAGCAGTCTGGGGCCCTAATCTTCTGGCCCCACTGTCGAAACTAAAGTGTGCGCTGCGCACGCGCATGCTCGCGCACCAGCTCCCCAGTCCGCTACACTGCACAGGGCCATCTCGGCTGGGCCCCACCGAGCGGAACAGACGAGACAGAGCAACAAACTATTTCACACACAACTACTACACTACAAAAAGTAAGACAATTGCGTTCATCAAATTAAAACTGCGGACATGTAATTAATTATTAACAATTAATTTAATAACTCAATGCACATTTTTGACCAAAAAAAAAAATAATAAGTTTATAATCCTGCCCTGCACGGCAGCGCCCTATGTTGGGGCCGTGCCCCACCGGCCCCTAATGCAAAGACGCCACTGGTAACGAGTGGTTATTTGAGTTACTGTTGCCTTTGTCTCATCTCAAACCAGTCTGCCCATCCTCCACTGACCTCTGACTTCAACAAGGCATTTTACGTCCACACAAATGCCTCTCACTGGATAATTTTTCTTTTTCGGACCATTCTCTGTAAACCCTAGAGATGGTTTAGAGTGAAAATCCCAGTGGATCAGCAGTTTCTGAAATACTCATACCAGCCCTCCTGGCACCCTCAACATTGCCATGTTCAAAGTCACTTAAAACCCCTTTCTTCCCCATTATGTTGCTTGGTTTCAACCTCAATAAGTTGTCCTGTCCAGGTCTACATGCCAAAATGCATTGAGTTGCTGACATGTGATTGGCTGATAAGTTATATGTGTTAACAAGAAAATGAACCGCTGTACCTAATAAAGTGGCCGGTGAGTGTATATAAAAGCATTTCCCTTTCAGGGAAAAGTGATCGGGATTAATTAGTGAATGAACCAGATCAAAATAGAAAGTCAGTGTGTGAGTGTGACAAGACACAACTTGTATTTGTGAGTGTATGCTATGGTAACTTAATGTCTTGAATGCATGCTATGGTGTTTGCCCTCTAGGTAGCTGACGTGTCATCTGATGGTATCCTGCGTTTGGATCTGGATCTTGAGGATGCCTTTATGCCTAATGGGACCCATCATGCTAGTGTTGATGGCCCTGACAGAGAGACCCCCTCCCCTCTGTCAGTGAGCCAGGAGGAGGCTCACACTGAGCCAGAGGCCAGTCCCCAGAAAAAGTTCTTCAAACCTCCCATGCCCCCGACCAAAGAGGCTAAAAACACTGCAACTCCTGATGATCAGCCTGATACGGATGATGTCCCTGAGAAAAAGGTATTTATAATGCTATAGGACCATTGTCATTAGGGGTGTAACGGTAGGCTACATAAAAATCTGCGTAGCTCTGTTTTGAATTCACTAGCTACGTTTCCTTCTAAATGTGAAGTGTTTGGAAAGTCTGCACTAAAACAAAAGCGAATTAGGTACGTTTCCATCAAGTGGGCTCTCTCCAGCACCAAACAGCACCAAGGAAGAGTGGCATTACGCTCGGCCTGTGCCCACCTGTCAGAACCAAGCTGACAGCTGCGCATTCTTAGCAATTTAGCTTCACATTTCGGGTTAGTTAAGTTATGTACACTAGAAAAAAGACGCACACACAGCGATAGCGTGTACTTAACGTGAACGTTTACTTGAACTTGTGCTACACCCAATACAGTCCGCGTAACAACCCTATAGTTCCTATAGTACACTATAGTTCCTTTACAGAAGAGTTAGAGTTATGACGGGACGAGATCAGTAAATAAGGCAGGTTAAATATTGTCTCACACACCTTATTCTATTAAAGTGGGCTATGAATGGAAACGCCTTCCCTTTTAATTATCAAGAAGGTTATTACACAAAGTATGATGTATGAATATTTGCAAGAGAAAATTGTGTATTGTGTGGAATTGTCCGAAAGAATAATAAATAAATAAATAAATAAATAAATAAATTATGTGATAAGGCATGCATGAAATGTAGGCCTCATAGTTAAAGCAGATATTGACATGTCACTAGCCATGTTATCCATGATCCCTCCGTTGTTAGTCATGGTTGTTAAATGTTCGCTACATCACAACTTATTTGAAAATTGTGTTTTCATCTCACACTTTGCGCATTATCTCTTTTTGGCACAGCCTAGGTCACAAACCACCTCAAGCGGAAGCTAAACTTTTTAAAGCAGGGGATGGAAACCCAGCTACTGTTCGGTTCGGTTGCCGCTTACGAGGAAAAATGCCAAAAAACTGCCTGTTTGTAATAGAGTTAAACAATAACAGTTAAACATTTGTTTGCTGTCAGCGACTCAGCAAATGTTTTGAATGAAATGAAACATACAAATAAAATATTTTTTATATTTTTTAAATATACATTAAAGAATTCTGCTGAAAGTTCTCCAAATGACTCTCAAATAAAAGTGCAAGTATCAAAACAACCCTGTACATTCAGCATATGTAGACAAATTAGAATCGCAGTTCCTCTTTGGAACCACCCGTGGAAGTGCCGGTATTGTGACTGTTAAGTACAATTACGTGTATTGGTAACCCCTAATTGTCATACAATGCAAGATATTTGTGTATATTAAACTATGACTGATGTGTCCTATTTAGGTCCTGAAGCCTCCCATGCCTCCCTCTAAAGAAACCAAGCCCTGTGTTTCACCACTGGAAGAAGCTATAGAGGAGGAGGCCATGTCTGAGAAGATGTCTGATAAGAGTCCTGATGCCCAGAAGAAGACATGTCCTCCACCGACCCCTCCAAACAAACCCAGCTCCAGCAGCAGCTCCATGGGCAGCCCTACAGAGTCCTCTAACCCCCCTACACCTCCACTCAAACACAAGAAAGCCTCCAGTCCTGCTGGGGAGCCAGACCCAGAGCCCCAAGGCAAAACTGATGACAATAATGAGAAGGGAGAAGACAAGAAGAAGGAGGAGGCACCAGGAACAGCAGAGTGGTCCGTTTGTAAAGACGCTCTCCTGATAGTCAGAGATGGTGAACCTGAAAGAGCCTCTGCCGAAGGACAGGGTTGTGAAGAAGAATCTAGAGAGAGCAAAAGCAGTGACAATAACGAGGCACCCAGCACTGAGCTGCCAACGCCCCCAGAGCCACTCAGGAAGTGCCCTAGTCCTCTTCTAACCCCCATGAACAAGCCCCACATGCAACACATAGAGGACCCAACAACCATCATAGAATCTAATGAGGAACAAGACCCTACTGCGTCACTGAAAACAGCTTCTAATACCCCTGCCGGCTTGCCTCATGCAGAAGAGGCCCCACCTAGGAGTGAAGTCCCCTCAGTGTTGGTGTCTTTGAATGAGCCAGTTCCTGACAGCCTGAGCCCATTCATCTGTCACAAGCAGGAGAGGACGGAGGAGAAGTCTGTGGACAGCGGGCAGCACTCTGATGATGACAGCCAAGGCTCTGGGAGTGAAGACACACTGGCTGCTTCCAGCACTGTGTTGAGAGGAAGCCACCCTGGGCTGCACGTGTTGGACGCCAGTGAGGAGCAGATCCACATCTCTGCTTGTTCAAGGCCAACACAAGCTGCGCCCAAGCCTCTGGTTAGACCAAGGCTGTGTCCCGCTCCAACTCCCTCTATCAAACCCTCAACCAAGGCAAGGTCGGCATCCTTTGGAGACCTGCTGTGTGACCCTTCGGCCTGTGTTCGGGTGGGACAGCTTACACACAGGGCTCCTGCTGATGATGTCATGAAGCTTGAAGCTGAAGTGGCTCTGGAGATGGAGAAGACCAGCGAGCTCCTGAACAGAGTGTCCCAGGCCCAGGGTGGAGGTGATGGGCAGTCAGAGGACCTGCTGGCCAAGGCCATGGAGAAGCTGAAGAAGGCAGACTATGTCCTCAGGGAGGTCAACAAACTCAAAACTGCAAAGAACTCAAGCGATAGGAAGAGCTGGTGAATATGAGCCATAGCAGATTGAATTGGAATAGACCATCCGCTGAGCAGAAACCTTAAATAGGCTCACAACCCTGGCAAGCTCCAGTGTCAAAGTGTAAGCAACAATGAAACAGTATATTTGTCTGCTCTTAAAGTAAGCTGCAATTATTAGCATATCTAGCTTACTAGTTTACTACCTGCCTTTCAAGTAGCTTATCATTAACTAACCGGGTTGGTGTGTGAGGTTATAGGTTACAAAAGCACATCCCTATGAACTATTCCCCCAATGTCTGGAGGTCAGAGTTAAGGCTGAAGCTAGCCACTATGTGCTGTTTTTTGTTAGATTTTGAAAGGAGTACACTCCAGCAACCACAGGCAATGTTAAATGAGGTACTGTTCTGTTTGCCAACACATCCCAAAAAAATCAATTCCATTGTAATGTTAAAAGTGAATCATACACATGGATCTAGGGTTAGCCTGTGTAGTAGCCAGCTGATGAAATGCTCCAGAAAGAGAAGGTCTGAAATCAAAATCTACTTGTTCAAAAATGACTTAGAATTTAAATTGTTACATTTGACACAGCTCTCATTGGGCCTCATGTATCAACCTTGCGTAGACCAGAAAAGTGGGTGTACGCACATTTCAACGCAAACCTCGGCATTTATAAATTTGGAGCGTAGGGTACGCTCAAATCCCACGCCAGCTCTCAGCTCGTGTACGCAAGTTTGAAAACAGCTTGGACTCGCAGTGCAGGCTGTGCCGGGTAGCCGATGACTTTGTTGCACTTTTGAGATTTGAGTTTCTCTTTTAATGTGTCATGTATCGCTAAAGCGAGTGATTTATTTCCACCATTAACCGGCACGTTTCGGCTTGTTTTTCCGATCCTGGATCTCGGCAGTAAGGGTCCAGGGTCGCGCTGGTGGAGCAGGACAGTGGGCGCTCTCACAGCTGGTTGGCGGGCCGGCTTGTGCAGCTGAGGGCTGACCTGTCCTGCCAAGCGCATCTGTCAACCCTTTAGAGTAGTGCTATCTGAAAGGGCCAATAGGTACATTCTAATCATTCAAATCTCTGCAGACGTATTTCTTTCATGGAGTAAAAAGCAAGAAGTTAAAGGTTTAATATACCTAACGGACAGTTGGTGCGTCTTTTTCTCCCCCACCACTTATATTATGCCCGCACCTCCAGTTGGTGTTGCATTTCAGAGCAGCAACACACTTTTTTTAGTGGTGATTTTTAAGCCAGGCCACTTTGTCTTCACCTAGGTTATGTAAAGAAATTGCGACATAAAATTGGATTTGCTATTTTATATCATTTGAGCGACAACACTGATGTAAACCTAAAATTCACAATCCTCAGCTGGAGATCGTGTGTCAACAACACCAACGCTGTTGACCGCAGCTGTTATTTCCTTCCTAACTGCTGCCTTCTGGCGTTCTTTGATGCCGCTTTTAATGCTCCGAAATGAAACTTTATTTAATTTTTTCTACTTTCGCTGTTATGCTGTCAATTTCTACTTCAGAGAAGTTCCTCTTATTTGCCGTAATGCGAATATCCATGTCATAAAACCTCTGGGCGAGGCCTCTAAACTGAGAAAATATAGGGGCGTGATATTCAAATTACGATTGTTTTCAGCCGCCGTATTTATCAATAATGGCCTGGCGTACGCTGAGATTGGCGAGATACGACTGTTTGATAAATCCCACACGATACCTGGCGTAGGGAGGTATTTGCGCCAGGATCTGCACCAGTTTCCACGCAAGTTTAATAAATGAGGCCCATTGTACACGGCATGCTGTGTGAAAATGGAAAAGCTGACTGATGTAGCCACATTAGCTACAGGGGGCAGTGTTTAGCCAACGGTCAATTGAAGGACTTTGACAGAATGACAGCACATTGCCATGCAGCACATGCAACTGTTTGCTCATAATTAACTACGTGCAATTATTTCTAATTGTCTATTGTTTGTTACTTGCTATGAAATATAAAATGCCAGACATAAAAAAAAGTAATTACTTGAAAACTAGAATGAGTATTAATAATATAATGCCTGTCAATAGTAATGTCTATACATTGATAGCATGCTATATTACTAAAATGTGTTCATCGAAAACACTTTTTTGTCAAAATCAGTGAATATATCCTGGTATACTCCAGCTGTAATTACTCGCTGTTTAATAGTTAAAGCAGTACGGAACTTTTTCATATGAAAGTCGGTCACATTCAAGCCATCGCCAAAAGAGTTGACACAATGTTAATTAAGCCTATCAGCTCCACAAAACTTTCTCTGTATTTCTTAGTATGGCAGCATTTACAAACTGGTGCAGGAGCTCAGAAAAATCCCAAGAAGGGCCCAAGAAAATGTTTCAGTTGTTGATTCTACTGCTAAGAAAAAACCTGGACGTACAGCAGAAGGTAGCCTATAAGGTAGCCTATAAAAGCTATGCGCCATCACCGAAGGCTTACCTCATGTAGATGTACTGACAGTGTTGTCGTAATTCCTCAGAATTCCTCATGGGGGTGACAGAAGTTATGCACTAGCTTTAACTCTTTTTTGGGGGGGGGGGGGGGGGGGTGTTAATCAAGAGGCTTATATCTCTTATGTCGGAAAGGCTTCTATGGCTGGCAGTTTATATGAGGGAATATTGTAATGGCTTTGTTATGCTATTGCCACCACATCATTTTACTGTTGAGGAAATATGTACCAGCATAGCTCAGGAGTTTTCTAAAATGGATATTTTCAGGCTAATGACGTTCTTTAAGGAAAATGAAGAAGTGCTCCTGCACATAAAATGACTGTAGTTTTGTTCTAAAGGATACTGTGCAAAGCACAGGACAAAGAGCTTGCCCTCTTTGCTCTCACTAACCTCTCATCATTAATGTTCCTGGCAATGTAAATCATCAACTCTGAATAATGTCTCCTCTTTTTTGCGCAATACTTTTTTAAAGTTATGATGGTAGTTTTTAAAACCATTTCAAAATGTTCTAACATTAGATATAATTGTGTACTCTGAATAAATGTGCTATTGCCAAAATAAACAAAGGGAAATGATCTGTTTATGTTTTGTGTCTTTAATGCAGGTGTACCTCCAGACATGATCTCAGTATTAAGACACTCCCCTCTATCATTGTCTGTTTGCCCTGTGGGGCTGCTAGCAGGATCTTCATTTCTTCACATTTTATTTTCCAAACCTCGCTGAAACCCACACAATTTTAGTGCTGAAAAAATACCTAACTGTATTAGCTAACTTACAGAAAACTAACAGCAATTTATCAATACATTGAGTAAACATTGGCTGGTTTAATATTCTCTGTAAGCATTTCCTACTTTACTATGTTTGATATCCTTTGAAATAAAATAGCCTACCTCTGGATTTTGGACAAACTCATCACATCATCACTTTGAAGTCTTTGGGCTTATTGCTGTTCATCACAAATATATATTTATAATGATATGCAGAGTCCTCATCAACGGCTACTCAAAAGGTCAAAACTTGACTATAAAAAACATACATTTTATTTTGAAGTTCCTGACCGGAAGTCACTGCTTGACGGACACTGCCTCGCGCTGTGGACCTGACCAGTCTTCTTCACATGCCGGGGGGTGAAGTAACGTGGGCACAGCCATGGACCATAGATAATAAGCCATGGACGTATAATAATAAGAGACAGCGGCACAATGACAGAGTAACACAGCGCAAAGATGGAGGACGAGCTGGTGTCAGAGGATGATATATGTGAGTAACGTTTGAAAACCAACGAGCTGCCTTAATGCCAGCAGCAGGATGTCCGTGTTGACAAAGGCAAACACCCAGATATACTGTACACGTTATTTAATCTAACATTAGTCCAGGTTTACACTGCGATATCCGTATTTTAAAGGACAGCAGTTAGCATTTATTTATTTGACCTTTAACCCGCAATATTAATATTTTCTTAGCTACAGAAATCCAATGGCAAATCAGCTAGGGAAAATATATCGTCAAGTAACTTTGTGCTTCCACCTTTAAGTGAAGTTGAAAGACGTATTAAAGATGATATTATAGCAAATTGCGTGCATTACAAAAAACGTCGTCGACTCGTCGATAAGTAAAAGATCAAATCAAGATAGGCCTACTATAAATGATCTATTTTAACCTCGTCTCCGTCTGTGTGCCTGTCTCATAGATTGTTGTTGATGGGCATATAAGTGCGCCAGAGGCAGAGCACACCTATCGTCCATTCATCTGGTTTAACAGACTTTGACTATCTTTTCTGACAGTGCTCTGGTCGGAAAAGGAGTTCCATGATGCTGCAAAGAGGAACAACACAGAGAAAATGCATGAGCTGCTCAGAAAGGGAGTGGACCCCAAGGCAAAAAATAAAGTAAGCCTGCTGAAGGACAAACATGTTTATTAACATGTTAAACTCTTAAGAAATAAAAAAGCACTGGTGAAACGTGTAGGGTTTTGTGAAGGTAAGAGAAAGCTTGTAAGTTATGAAATATGAATCAGTTTGAATAGTCTCTCACTACAAAGGCAACCAGAAGAAGTAGAATACATTTGATACAATAAAACAAAATGTGAATAACACAGGAAAAAGGCCTGGTAATGAAGTGAGGATGGTTCATGAACAATGTGGTTTAGATGCAGTGTATGTGTTACAAACTCATGATGGAGAGAATACATTAGCAGAGTCCTCACCAGGCGATGTCTCTGGATGAATATTTGACCTTTTTCACAGCAGATATTTTAACATGTCATTTCAGGTAAAGCAGGTAACAGTTCCAGAGTCCTGGTACTGTGTACATGTACAATGTTAGACATTTCTCATGGACACACAGATAAAGATGGCGCCAAGAACGGCAGCCCACGCCATTATGTGTCTATTAAATAAACTATTTCTTTACTGCTGCACTTTTGTATTTTTCTTTTCATTTCAATGCCAACTGTACTGTAATTGCTGTGCACATGGCAATAAAACTTTTGAATTTACCTGAAATAAGTCCTCTGCTAGAATGAGCCCAAAGGCAGTGGCGGCTCCTGACAATAATCTCAGGGGGGGCAATTGTTTCCATGATGGCTAAAATGACCCATTCAATGGGTAAACCTAAATCAGATAGCTAATATGACTATGTCATATTGCATTTAACAGTTTGTTTTTCCTGTTCATCTGGCATAATCACTATATGGCAACATTAGACAAGCATTGTACTGTATAGTATTTTTGGACATCAAGTTAGTTATTTTCTTGAATAATATTATTTTAGCTCTAAAATGATTGAATTATCCGGCTGTGGCCATCACAGATAACTTGTCATCTACCAGTGTGCTCCTCAGATAGGCTTCCTTTAAAAGTGAAGAGACCTGCTCTACAATTAATCACAATAATCTGATTGACTTAATCTGATAACATTTTATTTTAGGCGCAGCAGTTGTGTTCTGATTAAACAAAAATGGATGCTGGCATAGCATATGTGCAACATTAACAGTGCTAGCCTAATCATCACATTGGTTTGGGTTACTAGTACTACTGTCTACAGCACTTGGTAGGCGGGTTTATGTCGGACGATGACAGCAGCTGTCAGAGTAAACAAACAGTCTATGGATCAGCTGTTGAACGGCGCTGGCTCGTCCATATGCAGATTGATGTTTAATGTTTGTTTTACCTTTTCTGAGAGATGATGCATAGGGGTGACACCCGAAGTTATCCATGCGGTGTCTGTGCTGCCATCAAGATGGATAAAAAGCCATTATACAGTCCATAATCATCATGCAGCGGCAGCAGAACAGAGCGTTAGCGCCTTAGCATCCTGCTAGCCTCGTTATCCGTTCAAACGAGTCCCGTGAAAATCCGCGTTTATACGATCCCCCAATCCATCTTGGTAGATACTTGCTTGATGGTTACATTTTGTCTGGAAAGGACCTAGTCCTTTTAATGACATTATCAAGTAACTTGCCAGCCTAGCCTGAGTTGATATAAAGTTATTGGTGTTGGTCTTGAATCTGACCGCTCTGGGCAGCAGACCGGACATGTGACTGTATCAGTCACTGTTATTGGTTCATTGTTTACTGTACGTATGAGGACAACACGTTGGGGCGAGCATCCCCGGAACCCATACAGTAGAGATTGCATTGCGAGGCTTGTAGTTTGAAAAAAAAAGCTTTTCCATTGAAGTCTATGAGAACGCTCGGGGCGATTTTCAACCAGCCCGAAATCGCCCCAGAGTGATGCCACAGAGCACAGACGCTGATTGTACAATGATATTCAGACTTAGATGCAGGTAAAAACTGTTTTGAAATCATACATTATGATTATAAATATATTATATATATTATATATATATTATACATTCTTATTATCATTATTATATTTTAGTTTTTTGCTGTTAGGTCAAGGAGGGCGGCGCCCTATTGCCCTCCATGGGCGAGCCGCCACTGCCCAAAGGTCAACTTTAACCTGAGGGCCCCCCAGAGGTGTCATTGAAGAGTTGCTGTTAACTCAGAGGCTCATTTTGATACAGTGTCAGTGCGTTTCCATGGGACAACTAGATTGGATTAAGCCATATACCGATTTTGCCACTCGAACGGACCGAGTCTGAGTATACATGGCCTTTAAAATATTCGATAAAAGGCTGGAGCATGGCTGACTCCACTACGCTAGGTGGCGCTGTAGCCCTTTAACAAGTGGTTATAGAGCCACGTCTGGTTCCTTTCCTGCAACAACACTACTATTTATTACCTCGTCTCCTTCCACTTCCTTGTGAAATCTCCTGCAGGGATTCTCGAGCTAGCGCAGAACGAGAACTCTGATATGAGATGCGATCCTGTATACATGCAGGTAGAATGCCGACTATGAACGAGTTATCTAGGTGTTCTTATCCAACGTCAGTTGTCCGTTTATGTGCCGATTTGTGTGTGAAGTAGATCGGATAAAGGTGTTTACATGCATTTTACAAGTCCTGTTGAAGTCTTATTTGTTTATTTGCCCGATTATGAGTCTGCATGTAAACGTGTTTGAATGAGTGTCCTGATGGAGAAGCGCTCACTGTCTCATGTGTCTGTCCTCCAGACTGAGCGTAAAGCCCTGCACTGGGCAGCAGGAGCTGGGGGGGAGCAGGCTCTACGACTCCTACTGGACCATGACACTGACCTGGATGACAGGGATTCTGTATGTATGGATTCATTCCCTAACATTTAAGTAATAATGTCCTAATTACTATACAGTATCTCACAAAAGTGAGTACACCCCTCACATTTCTTCAAGTATTTCATTATATCTTTTCGTTGGACAACACTGAAGAAATGATACTTTGATACCATATAAAGTAGTCAGTGTACAACTTGTATAACAGTGTAAATTTACTGTTCCCTCAAAATAACTCAACACATAACCATTAATGTCTAAACGGCTGGCATAATCATGTTGGAATACTACCCTGCAGCCCAATTTACGAAGGGAGGGGATAAGGTTGCAAAATTTCAGGAATTTTCAAAGTTGGAAACTTTCCATGGGAATTAAGGGGAATTTTGGGAATTAATGGGAATAAACAGGAATTTACTAAATTTAAAGCAAACCAAATGCACTAAATCCTTCTTACTAACAGTTATTTTAAATATAGTTATATGCAAGTTCACTTGGCAAGTTGCACATAGCACACATCCTACTGCAGGGGTACTGTGACCACGCCCCCTACATGCACTGAGCATTCCTCTATCATATGGGAGGCAATTTACTTAATTTATTGAATAAGTTGGGTCAGACAGTACTATTTTACTCAACATTTATCTTTTTGTTCAGTGAAATTATTGATTGTTCATAAAATAATCAAAACTTGATAAAGTTCTACTTACAAATAAATCTTTTCAAATGTAATGTTTTTTTTATTGTATAAGTTTGCATGGATGTCTGCCTATGACAAAACATACTGTTTATATGTTTAGATGAATGTTTGGATATGAAAAATCATTAAAATGACCGCCATTTAGTTAATTCCTATAATTCCCAATTTTTAATATTTCCAAAATTCCAGAGCGAAAGTTCCTGTGGAACCCTAGGAGGGGATCATGCTCTGCTTCAATATGTCACAGTACATGTTGGCATTCAATGAACTATAGCTCCCAAGTGCTGGCAGCACTCATGCAGCCCCAGACCATGACAATCCCACCACCATGCTTAACTGTAGGCAAGACACACTTGTCTTTGTACTCCTCACCTGGTTGCCACCACACAACCTTGACACCATCTGAACCAAATAAGTTTATCTTGGTCTCATCAGACCACATAGATGGTTCCAGCAATGCTGGCAGCACTCATACGTCTATTTTCCAAAGCTAACCTCTGGATATGACGCTGAGCATGTGCATTCAACCTTCGTAAACTGGGCTGCAGGGCAGTATTTCAACATGATAACGACTCCAAACACACCTCCAAGACGACCACTGCCTTGCTAAAGAAGCTGAGGGTAAAGGTTATGTAGCACGTCTCCAGACCTGAACCCTGATGAGCATCTGTGGGTCATCCTCAAACGGGAGGTGGAGCAGGGTAAGGTCTCTAATATCCACCAGCTCCTTGATGTCGTCATGAATGACTGGAAGAAGGTTCCAGTGGCAACCTGTGAAGCTCTGGTGAACTCCATGCCCAAGAGTGCTGGAAACTAATGGTGGCCATTGGCCACACAAAATATTGACACTTTGGGCCAATTTGGACATTTTTACTTAGGGTCGTACTAACTTTTGTTGCCAGCACTTTATACATTAATGGCTATGTGTCGAGTTATTTTGAGGGGACAGTAGATTTAGTTATATAAGCTTTACACTGACTACTTTACATTGTATCAAAGTGTCATTTCTTCAGTGTTGTCCCATGAAAAGATATAATGAAATATTTGAAGAAATGTGAGGGGTGTACTCACTTTTGTGAGATACTGTATATCACTTTACATACTAAGGAATACCCATAGCCAATCCATTCAAATCTTTACATTTGCTGTAAAGCCGACCTAAGCATCAAGGAAACGGTAGATCTTAACTGTCTATGGAAGCATTGATCAGTTCACAGGACATTGTCCCTGTTGTGAACAGCTAAATAGCTCCTGTGTAAATATGAAGGCCATGTGTCTTCAGTGACATGGTGGGTCAGTTCACCCAACTGTCACATGGACACCTGAGGGAATGTCCTGACATTACAGCACAATGCAATGTGTAAAACATCAAAATATTTATAAATAATTGCATGTACTAATCTGAAATGAAAATAAATGTGGTCATTGTTATATATGTGTTATGATTTCTAAGGATTCTCTGCATTGCTGGAACTCCCTATAATAGCCAACAATGGAAAAGAGTTTAATATAACCTTGTGTTTCATGATACATCCTCCTAAAACCACACAAAACATTTATGCAGAAATCCTTTTTTGTGATCCATTACATATTATTGTTTTTCATTTTAGTGTATTTGAGCATATTAGGAATACGTTATACGTCACCTTCACACAATATTCTGTAAGTGTTATCATTAAAACAAATAATGATGTTAAATGAAACAGAGGGATAATACAAGAAAGAGTAGAGCAGTGTGTGACAGCAGTGTCTCTTTACCCCTACTGAGCATGTGTTTAGTAACACAATGAGGTTTTCCCTCTATTTTGATAAAAAGACTTGACATTTGTCCAGACTGGTGGATGCCTAATGCCACTTTCTTTACAGTTGACCCAGTTAATATAACACCCATCTGACCACACAGAAGAGCAAACTCTGAGGCCAGTAGGGAAACTTCAAATGCTACTTTATATAATACATAGAGTTTGACTGTCAGATAAGACTTGTAAATGTGTGTCCACAGTTTGGCATGAACCCTCTGCTTCTGGCATCCTGGTTTGGTCACCTGAAAATCCTGCAGATCCTAGTGTCCTGCGGAGCAAAGCTCAACTGTGAAAACAAAGTAAGAGCTCATTTATTACATCATCACAGGCTCAAACTACTGTCTGATATGTATCTCACAGTGTGTGTGTGTGTGTGTGTGTGTGTGTGTGTGTGTGTGTGTGTGTGTGTGTGTGTGTGTGTGTGTGTGTGTGTGTGTGTGTGTGTGTGTGTGTGTGTGTGTGTGTGTGTGTGTGTGTGTGTGTGTGTGTGTGTTAGGACGGTCTGAGTATGCTGCACTGTGCTGCCCAGCGAGGCCACATCAACGTACTGGAGTTTATCATGGAAGACCTGGAAGACATCTCTCTGGACAGAGTCGACAAGGTGACTCCTTGCTCAATGACCAGCTGTAAGAATCGGGAATTTTAAGAGAATTTTGCAGAATAAATTAGTCTGAATCCTCCCTTTGTTTCTATGTCTTTTACTTAAAGGTGAAGTAAGCGTTTTATTTATGTTAATATAAGTGTTAAATCGCTCTTTATTCATACAGTGATCACTTATGTGCGCGTTTCATAAAGCCGATCTCTCAGTCACTCGCTCTGCATGTAATCGGCAAATAAACTTTCCGGGGATCCCACTACTGATAACCAATCAGAAGAGAGAACGCTACAAACCGGCACCCGTCTCACTGCCGATGCACGTGCAGAGCGACAGATGGGTGAATGTATGCGCCTACAATAGCGTAGCAGGTAAAAATCCTTCCCAATGTCTGTTTTGATAGTTTTTATAATGTTTTATCACACTTATGGAACTGAGATGATGCTAGATAACTCGCTGCTTGAAGACCGCAGTGCATTAATGTGGGGACGAGGGAGGGGACTGCTAACTGCAGTCACTGACAGGAAGTTAGCTAAAAGAATCATTCCGCTTACTGAACCTTTAAAGCTCTTATCTGCCATTTCTAGTGGCTGTAAATGTAGTTGCAGGCACTTCTGCAAAAAACGAACATTATTGACAGTATGAAGTCAGTAGATTGGCAGGTCTTACCTGCTGAATGCTTTCTCTGTGTTCTGACCCAACATAGTGACCAAGACGTTATGAGAAGTGCAGACAGAGAGAGTCTGTATCGCTACAGCCATTGGCACATGCAGTGAGAGAACTCGCCCAGACCTGCCTGCTGCGTTCAATTGCACGTGAAAAATCAGGAACTTCAGATAGGCAGCACTGTGCTTATCATACATTTTGAAAATATGGGACGTAGGGACCATGTCTTATACAAACCATAGACTGTATATGAAACATAAAAACAAAATAAAAAAACTCACAGATGTACTGGAATGCACACAGGTCTGACATCAGTACTACTGAGTCTGAAGCTCCCATGTCCTGAGTAAAAGAACACACCGCTGCAGTGCGATTAATACGACATAGCCCCTCTGATAGTATAACAGGGCAAAGCAGCAAATACAGGCGCTGTTATCAGTTGGTCATATGCTCAATCACCATTGTTTTAACTCACTATTTGATAGATAATAAACTAGATGTTAATGCGACAGATTAAATCTTTAAACAAACTGTTGTGCTGTTGGTTATCAGAATATAGGGTGAATGGATCTGGAACCCTGAGCTATTGTTTGATCCCTGTGTGACTACAGTTGATTTGAATCAGTTCCTGTGTGTAACTTGCTGATATCTGTTTGACCAGTCAGGGAAAACAGCCTTTCACCTGGCTTCTGAACACGGACAGTATGAAGTGGTGGACTTTCTGATTGGAATGGGCTGCACACATGCTTTGAAGGACAAGGTAGTCACACACACACACACACACACACATACACACACACACAAACACACTCACTCACTCACTCACTCACTCACTCACAAGCCACCAAGTGCCAACTGGGATCTGCAAGTACTACACCCAGTGGTTGACACTAACGGTTGCCCGCTTGCCCGGGGCAACTGAAAATAATGTTTGGGCAAGTTGAGATTGCTTCTTGGTTGCCCGGACGGGCAAGTGGATTTTAGAGGGTTTGTCTGTAGTCTAGGCTATGTATTCATGTGTTTTACAGTCTGCAAAACATTTTTTTTCCCGCTAACTAACACAAAATAGATCGGCTATATTCGCAATTGAGCAGCTGCGCGCGGCAGCCAGCAGCATCACGGTCGCTCTTTCGCACTCGATCTCTCTATCTCTCTCTCTCTCACACACACACACACACACTACACACACAGCCTGTGTGCGCGCAGTTTCGCTGTCTACGTTCCGAAGGCCGGCTCTATCCTACGGACCTGGTTCCGCTATATTCAAAACCCAGAAATCAATAACGTTTGAGCTTATCGACAGTAGGCTAGGTCACATTATATCATTTTAAATATCGAGTCGGGTCATCTTCATCTAATTAGGCCTACTTCAGCGTATTATTCCATCACTGGACCGCATCACGGACTGTAAAAGTGTTTTACCTTCGACTGTCTTGAAGAAACTCCTTCCACCCGCTCCGTCTCCAAAAAAAAAAAAAAACTTGTCTGCTGAGCCGCTGCCGCTGCAGACGGGCTCCGCACCGTCTCATCATTCATTCAATGCAGCGGTGATCAACAAACGAGAGACTGTAGCAAGTCCCGCAGTTAAAAAATCTGATAGTTTTTAAATCCATATTAAAATCTGCAGGATAAGACCTAGTTAGCTAAAAAAAATCGCAAACGGTTCAAATGTGATGTGTTCAGGTCGGCTCAGTAAAATGATTATTAGGCACAGGTCAATAAAATGACATCATGATGTGTTCAAATGTAACATCAAGAAAATAAGAAATTTTAGTTTTTCGCGGGAAGCTTGAATAATAGCCTACAGTTTGGGTAAAAAAATTGTTTTCCCAGCAATATAAACTAAATAGTAGGCCTAAATATGGAATTATGACCTGCTTAAAGTCCTATCCTGAGCTCTGCTCATCTTATAAGCAATTAAAGCAATAATACCAGTTCTCTTTAAACAAAATAATAGAAAGGTATCGATAAAGATTTGGATTGTGGAGTCTTTATAATGGTATCAATATGAATAGAAATGAATGATCCCCCTCCTTACTTACAGTGTAACTGGGCAATAGCTTTAACATGGTGGACTTTAATCATGTTATGGCACACGATCACTTTTTGGCAATGTGACCGTTTTAAATAAGTAAAATTGTTCTGTGGAAGCTAACATTCAGCTTGACTCTGAGCTAGACTGAGTTTTCTGAGCCCCTGGGCAAGGTGCACGGCAAAAAGAGGCCCTTTCACGATGCTGCAGCAGGACCAAGCGCTTGGTGTAGTGTGTGATGTCATGATATATAGGCTTATATGAATTGTTGTTCGTTTTATGTGGTCAGGATGAGACTAGTAAGCAGTGTTTGCATTTAAGAGATAAGAGATCGCTAAAATGTATAATTCAATTAGCCTATACTGTATATATCATTGTTTAACAGTTTTTTTTGGGCAAGTGAACACAACATTCGGGCAAGTAAAACATTACCTGTACTTGCCCTATGGGCAAGTGCATTTGAAACCTTAGTGTCAACCCCTGTACACCTACCCCACCCTGCCATCTACGTGGGAGACTTCAACAGCCATCACCCAGCAGTGGATCCTGATGGGGAGGCACTTTCAGACTGGGCGTCAAGAAATGATCTCGCTCTCATACATGACCCAAAACAAAGAGGAACATTCCACTTTGCCAGGTGGAAGAAGGACTACTCTCCTGACCTGTGCTGGGTCAGCTCTTTGAATGGAACCCATTTCCCTGCACAGATCCTCATTCTGGAAAACTTCCCACACAGTCAACACCGCCCCTCACTCATACACATCGGCCTACACCTCCCAGTCATAAACAGCCCAAGAAAGATGCGCTGGAATTTCCGCAAAGCTAACTGGAAGAAATACAGCGAAACCCTAGACCAGAGTGCTGTTACCATCCCACTCCACACCATCACTGTAGATCGGGGGTCACTAACAGGCGGACCGCGGTCCGGGTCCGGACCCAGACGCCGTCCTATACGGACCCGGACCTGTAGTCAATCAATTATTTAAGTATTTAAAATTTTGACGGGGCGCTTCTATTTTGACCGGCGCAGCTTTTCTAGACTTTACGGTACTGGTTTAGCGAATCAGGAAATGCTTTCGAGTTAAGCCATCCCGCCTCCTGCTACTCAGGCAGCCAATCGAATCTGTGCATTCCCGGCTCAGGCTGGCTCACAGACAGAGACAGTGAGCTATCATGCGAGAGGTGACAGAGAGAAGTGCAAGAATTACGAGAATTTCAGCGAAATAAATCAGATTAGAGTGAGAAAGACAGCGGGAGGAGAGTGAGAGACAGCTTTCTCTCTCGCTCGCCCGCTCGCTCACCGGCTCCGTGTGTCGCGAGCGAGTTAACGAGCGATCAACAGCTGAGTTTTTTCCTATTATTTACTATCTATGGTTTTTTCCCCTTTTGTAAGACTGGTGAAAACCGATCAAGGTGCAATCATGTGGACTCTCTATTACCCTGATGTAGACCTATGTGTGAATGACACAGACATAAGATTGACATAATCACCAATCGCCAGCAGCACTGCATCACTGCCCACAACAGCAACAGGAAAAACATTATTTTTAAATTTTTTTTGTATGTAGTTTCAACTATCTACATTTTAAGTTTTACATATTCTTAGTAATGGCAGAATTTATAAATACAGGTTAATTTTTTAGCAAGATATTTGGCAGTAGCCCCCACTAACATTAGCAAAAGCTAGTGGTCATCCGTCCCTCAGTCCAGTTATCTGGCTGCTAGCAAGTTATGTTGTTTTGTTAATTTTTCTATTCATCTTAACTATATTAAATGTTGACCTTTTCTTTTATTATTTTCCCCAGAATGCACCAGAATGCTCCGATTACATTCTAAAAACACAAAAAAAAATTACTGGGGGGGAAACCCCCAGACCCCCCTACAGGGGTTTAGTTTCTGACATGTCACTTTTTCAGAGCTTTTCAAAATTGCAAAATAAAAATCCAGTATTAGACAAAGTGGGAGATTACTATGTTAAACATACATAGTAGGTATAGTGAAGTTTAGAAATTATACATTGAAAATATTTCTCAAAATTATTTAATTTTTCAAAAATGAATTATATATTTTATCTTTATTTTAAGATTATTATTATATTTATTTTCACCATTTTATTTTTAAATGCAGCCCTTCTCTATGAAGAGATTAGTTTCAGTTGAGTCACTTAAATACATATATCTTCAGTATTGTATATCTATAATTATTTAAAAGTGAGAATAAATATTGTTGAAATGTTTTTGAATTGTTCTTTCTATATTGATCTGACAGTCAGTTGTTAATTACATGCAGACGTTGATACAACTACTAGGCTACTTCACTATCACACTGAATCATAACGCAAGTTAGACATTATGATGTTCCGGACCTTTGCTTGAGGACATTTTCTCTAACTGGACCTATTTGAATTTTAGTTGAATACCCCTGCTGTAGATGAAGCATACAACCGTTTCTGCATCTATAAAGCCGCCCACACAGCGATACCAAGAGGCTATCGCCCCGTCTACATCCCATGCCTGGATGGAGAAAGCGCTGCCCTCCTACAAACATACAAAACATCAGGGGACCCTGAGATAGCAGAACATCTCATTGAATCACTATCTGCAGCTCGGCAAAGGAAATGGGAGGAGACGGTAGCAGAGCTAAACTTCACCCACTCTAGCAGACAATGCTGGAGCCTCATCCGCCGCCTAGGAGCCGCACAGAAACCCCCAGCCCAAAGCCGACCCTCTGTCACACCAAACCAGGTTGCATCCCACCTACTCAATGTTGCAAAAGCAGCCCAAGACAAGTCCACCAGAAGAGCTGTCGCAACAGAGCTAAGGACACTCCGACGAACAACTGGAAAGGAAAGAAACTCTGAGCCCTTTGAAGTGGCTGAATTGGAGAAGGTCCTGCAGGGCCTGAAATATGGAAAGGCAGCAGGCTATAATAACATCTCTCCAGAATCCATGAAACACATCGGCCCCCGAGCTATAACCTGGCTGACCCAGCTCTACACCAGGGTCATACAGACAAACTCCATCCCAAAGATATGGCAGACAGCAAAAGTCATTGCTATACCAAAACCTGGCAAAGACCAAAAACTACCAGCAAGCTACCGGCCAATCTCTCTACTATGCGTTCCACTCAAAATCCTAGAACGACTTATACTACAACGTATATCTCCAGGAGTAGAAGAGATTCAGGCAGGCTTCCGCAAGGACCGAAGCACAGGAGAACAAGTACTGGCCCTAACAACCCACATTGAAAACGGCTTCGAGAAAAAACTGAAGACCGGGGCATTGTTCCTTGACCTTACCGCAGCATACGACACTGTGTGGCACAAAGGCCTCCTCCTAAAACTCACCAAAGCACTCCCTGCCTGGGCAACATAAATCATCCAATCTCTGCTCTCCAACCGCAGGTTCAGAGTTCACCTTGGACAGAACAAGAGTGCATGGAAAAGGCAGAAGAATGGGCTCCCGCAAGGGTCAGTCTTAGCCCCAACCCTGTTCAACCTCTACACAAATGACCTACCCACCGCCATATCCCGCAAATTCATCTATGCAGATGACATCTGTTTGACCTTTCAAGCACCAGATGTTGGTACATTAGAAGCAGTGCTCAATGAAGACCTTGCTAAACTGCACGAATACTGCAAAACCTGGCGCCTAAAACCAAGCCCCGAAAAAAACGGTCTCCAGTGTGTTCCACCTCAACAATGCAGAAGCCACAAGAGAACCCAACATCTATCTGAGCAGGACCAAACTGAAGTATGCCCCCACTCCAACCTACCTCGGAGTGACCCTTGACAGGACCCTATCCTTCAAAGAACACCTCAAAAGGACAGCAGCAAAGGTGAAGTCCAGAAACAACCTCCTCAGTAAGCTTGCTGGCTCAAAGTGAGGGGCAGCAGCCCCCACTCTGCGTACTTCAGCACTAGCCGCAAGGAATACTGTGCCCCTGTTTGGTCCAGGTCATCCCACACACACCATGTGGACACCCAACTGAACACTACAATGAGGACCATCACAGGAACAATCCGTTCAACACCACTCCCCTGGCTCCCTGTCTTAGCAAACATAGCTCCTCCACACATCCGGCGAGTAGTCCTTACTCAAAGGATGCTCCAAAAGACAAAAGACTCCCCTCACCTTCCAATTCACATTGTCACATCTATCTGAGCAGGACCAAAATGTGACATTTTCAATCCACCCACTGCTCGACTTCCATCTAGATGTCTAATTTGGAAGAACCCACCACCAGCTGATCTCACCATCCAATCAGTTTGGAAAAAGGAATGGGAGTCCAAGGACGTCCCAAATCAACATCTGATGTCAGACCCCGCCCTACCGGTCCCTGGCACCAATCTCCCAAGGAAGCAGTGGACGACACTGAATAGATTCAGGACTGGACATGGCCCCTGCTTGGCCAGCCTTCACAAATGGGGCAGCAGCCCAACCCCACAGTGTGCTTATGGAAACAATGCATCACATCATTGAAGCATGTCCTCTACAAAAACTTAAAGGAGGACTCGTCACCCTTCATACAGCAGAGCAAGAGGCAACTGTTTGGCTAAAGGACTTTGCATTCGCTAAATAAAATAAACTCACTCACTAACTCACTCACTCACTCACTCACAGTACATTGAACCTGTAGATATTCTCTATGAGCGATTATAGGACTAGATTCTCACTGAAATTATAGCAAAGTGAACTCTAAAATCGTGCTGCGGTTTTTTGCCACATGTATTCAGTTATTGATGCAGAAAATATTACATACTGTATGCAGCAGAAGGGCTATTCGCAAAGTTGTTCTTGCTCTAATTTAACATGTTTGTAATGTTCCCTTGCAATTTACACACACTAACTGTAAAGGAGCTTTCTATAAAATCACAGTTTGCAACATTAGTTCACTGTGGGCTACTTGGATATGAACTGCGGTAAATGGGAACAGGTCTCCCTTGCAAAAGAGTCTTCGGACTCAATGGGATATGGCTGTATAAATAAAGGTTAAAAAAAACTATACCTTTATACCTTTTTTACCTTTCTGTTTTATGGTAGATGTGATATGTGCCCAATTGTTAACTTTATCAGAAAAGCATGAAGTTTGGGCCCCTGAACATTTTAAGATATTGAGTGCAAAATTGAATCATGGCAGCCGTCACAGCCATTTTACTTTCCACCATACAAGCTGAGGCAACATGCTGTGGTTAACATTCCATCACAGGTATAATCTTTTGGTCTTTTCCTTTTAATGTGTCTCCAAATTATTCCAGAAAATAGTACTAAACAGCTCACACAGCTCTGAATTGTCCTCTCAAAGTGCACCAGATTGATGCATTCTAGATATAATGCTTCGTTCCCACCGAGCAGAGCGGGTCGGGTCGGAGCGGCTCAGAGCGGGACAGCTCACTTTGAAGAATCTCGTGGTGTTTCCACCGCCGACCCTACCCTTACTGGTAGGGCGGGGTTTAGGCTGGACTGCGATAGCTGCCGCCAGAATATGGGTCAAACTATCGGGCTGTGGAACAACTGTGGTCAAGCCAGCGGTCTCTCGTTTTTGCTTGGTCAAACCAGCCGCTTCTTTATTTATTCCCCCTGTGTTGTTTTGAGCCTAAACGCACAGAGACGGCTCGGTGCAACTGATAGAGACAGTGAGCGAACAGCGCTGGCTGCAGCAGCTACGTGACATCGTAGCAGTGGGACACAGTGTAGCCAACTGATTCATTTAAGAAAAACACCACACAATAAACAGTGCTGTTCTCACATTTTCGCCAAAACACAAGACTCTCTTCACTCTTGCCGAGGTGACTACACACGACGGAAATTATTCTTTCGACCAATAAATGGACGGCATGTGTAGCTCCGCCTTTTCGGCACCCTTTCAGGCGGCTGGTACTCCAACGGAGGAGTACCGAAATTAGGAGCGGCTTCGAGCGGTTAGGTGCGCTTAAACCGTACCCTACCCAACTTTTGGCAAATAAAAAGCCAAAATACCCGGACCGAACCGCTCCGACCCGACCCGCTCTACTTGGTGGAAACTCACTTTTCACTTGTCTCCCTCGAGGTTGATATAGATTTATAAAAGCATTGGGAGGTGTTGACATGTTTTAGGGTATATACTGTATGAAGAGGAAGTTGCTTTGTGATTGTAATGTGTAGTTTGGTGTGGACTACAGGAAGAGAACACAGCCATCCATCTAGCAGCCCAATGTGGGCACACCTCTGTACTGCAGAAGATCCTGGAGACTGGAGTGGATGTGGACCAGAGGAATAGAGTGAGTGGACTGGACTGTGGTGCATGCTTGGCAGGCTGTTTGCGGTTACTCACTGTTACTTTAGAGTTTTTACCAAAGCATGCTTCTCATTTTTTTGTTTGTCACAAGTAGGGATGGGCATCGGAACCGGTGCTAAATTTAGAACCGGTTCCAAACTTTCAATTCCAAAGGAATTGTTAAGGAATGAAAATTTCGATTCTTTTGATCGATTCCTGCGCATGCGCAAAATGACGTACTCACGTCATGCGACGTCACCGCGCAGGCATGTCTGTGTTTTGATTAGAGCTAACGGTTAGCATACAACAGCATTGCTGTCATGGACCTATTCAGAAAGATTGCTGTAACCTGAGCGAATTAAATGGTCAAAGCAGGCGACCAGGGATAAATCTTGCTACTTTTACTGGTCATTAGAGGAGTCATTAGAGGAATAACTGTTTTAAAGAAGCTCCGCAAAAGCATCTCGCATATCAGGTCGCGCGGTCGCATTACAACCGAGCGCCTGAGAGCCGAGTAGCGAGCGCTGCCGTGCCGTCTCGTCCTCCTCACACTAGAGCTGCAGGGCTCATAACCTAAGCAGTTTACTGCAAACTGCAGTGAACAACGTTTTCCTGCTGTGCGGACAAATAAAGTGCAGGTCAAAATTTTTTTTTAAGAAAGTAATAAAACCAAATAATGACACCTTCCCGGCCAGGTCATTCTTGGAAAAGAGATTTTATTCTCAATGAATGTAACCTGGTTAAATAAAGGATATTGATTGGTTTATTGAATATATATATTAGGGCTGTCAAATTAACGCGTTCATTTCGATTAATTAATCACAGAAAAATGAACGCGATTAAAAAAAATTAACGCAGATTAATCGCACTTCTATAGTGCCCTTTGACCCGGTGCAAAAGAGGTGAGACGAGAGCGCAGCTTGCGGACGCGGCCCGCACGGGATTAAACAGTAAAGAAAGAAGCAGGGCAAAGGGGCCGAGGTCTCTATGGATGTGTTATGGGATGTTTCGGGCAAATAAGCATGACGGTAAGAAGACAGCTTATTTTATTCTTCGCAGTGTCTGTGAATTATTCATTTAGTAGGCGCCAGCAATGTAGGTTCAAAACTCAAGTATCTCTCAATCTTCCTCCGTGTCTCACTTTCGTTTGCTAGCTGCGTGTGTGTGTGTGTGTCTCAATATTTTTGGCTTTGAGTCAGTGGCGGATTCAGAACCTAATTTGTGGGTGGGCCTAGGAATCTTCTGGATGAGCCTTGTTTTTTTTTCAAAGATTAAACAAACACGTATACATATATATAAATGAAAAAAATCAAGAAGTGGAGAGAACGTGCAGATCGGTATTACATTTTAATATGCCTTTTACTCATGTCAGAATATCACATAATAAAAACACAAATCACGTTATAGTGACTACAACCCGAACATCATATGAATCAAACGAATCGAATGAATTAATATTCAGAAAAAAACTTTCAGAAACAGCAATCATGCCACGGCGGGCCAGAATACAAAAACCCTGTCTAACCGGAGCTTCTACACAAGGCGGAGTCTTATAGCTATATAAAATTATGAAGAGGAGAGAACTTGCAAATCTGTAGTATTTTAATATGCCTTATACTCATGTCATATCACATAGGCCTAGCAGCCTGTCGGACTCGGATCAGATGTAGGATAATAACAAAATAAAAACACAAATCCAACACTGCGTAGCTCACGTTATATAGTGACTACAACCCGAACATGAAAATGGATCAAACGAATCAATCGAATTAATTAATATTCAGAAAACAACTTTCAGAAACAGCAATAATGCCACGGCGGGCCCGAATACAAAGACCCAGTCTTACCGGAGCGTCTACACAAGGCGGAGTCTCCTAGGCTTCGAGTTGAAAAAGTTGATTATGTCATCATAATCCGAACTGTCAATGAGTTCTCTTTCAAAAGACTAAAGTGTCAAGTTGTTGAGGCGTCCAGTCAGCATGGATGATCTCAAGCGCGTTTGGATCCTGTTTGTTGCGGAGAAAAGTCTCTCAACGCTGCAGGACGTGGAAGGCAGTGTTATCATGGTCCTTAAAACACTGTTCATGTTTGGGAAAATGTCAGCAGGGCAGCTGTCCAGTACTTCCATTAATGTAGGAAAGTTTTCCCGATCCATTTTCCGTGTGATGTGTTCAATGAACACAGCATGTTCAGTATCTGCGATCTCAATGCCATACAGTGCACATGGACCATTTAGAATGTTTTTTTCGCCAAAAGTTGCAGATCCAGGTGCGAAAGAGGCCGCTGCTCTCATTAATCCATACGTGTCGTCCATAAAGCGGCAGTTTAACTCGGTGATCTGCCTGTCAAGAATACAGTTCCACAGCGCCCTTAAATCATCATTGCTCTTGACAGCCGACGTTTTTCCCAGCGTTGTGGTGACAACAGACTCGTGAAACTTTGAAGGCAGCTTGCGTTCACGAGAAGCAAACACGTCCCTGTTAGTTATCTCATGCTTTTCCATCAGTTCTTCTGTCAGTTTGAGCACGTCACCAAAGTCACCCTTCGAGTCCTCGTGGAAAGTTGCATATGTAGCTTTCAGTGTTTCAATCAGTGAAATGCAGTCTGTCACACAAAGTGTTGAGCTCTGCAGGCCCTTGGTGGCAAAATCGCTGTTTTCAAACAGTTTGCAAAAAGTCACAAGAATGAAAACAAACTTTTTCGTTTGCATCTGCTGCAGGAGCTGCTCTGCTTCTATTTTCGTTTGTCCACTGGTTTCGGAAAAGCCGGCCAGAGCCTCCAGTAATGAGCTGCTTAGCCATTGCTAATTGAGGGTGCTATCTGATGGTGCACGAAACCGCCATCCGCTGTCTGCGTCGACCATGATGTTGCTTAAAGACGTCACTGGACAGAACTAATGAGTAGGCTACGAGAGGGGTTTCTGAATATTATTATTTTTTGGTAGCTACTGTAAATATTTTAAATTATAAATGTTTTCAAGAAAAAAAACATATAGCCTATTGTATGAGAAAAGACCATTAAACATTTTTATTTTTTTTTTTTCATGAATCTGATTGGGTGGGCCCACTGTCAATCTGGGTGGGCCTGTACCAACCAGGCCCACCCGTGGATCCGCCCCTGCCTTGAGTAGTACGATGGCGAATGAGTCGCCGCTATTTCATGTAGCCTAGAAAGCTGGCTAAAGAGAGGAGACAGAACTATGAGAGACGGAGCGAGAGAGAGCGAAACAAACTGTAGGATAGTCTTCAGCTGTTTATAAACAGGCAAAAAAGTGTAAGTATAAGTATGCGATTAATTTAGATTAATTAATCACAGAGCCTGTAATTAATTAGATACATTTTTTTAATCGCTTGACAGCCCTAATATATATATAACATTAGAATGAGTTTAAATCTGGGCATTAAAGGTGGAGTCAGCGAATCTTGAGAATGCTGTTGTCAAAATAACTTTTTAGGCCAGACAAAGTAACCAATTTTTGGGCCAAAATATTTTTTTTTCAAGATAAATTACACTAGCTAGGGGAGGGGTAATCTAATTCACGAGAGGCACCTGTTATACCCCTGGCAGGTAAACCAGGCAGTTTTTCAGGTTAGAGGCCAGTCTAAAAGCAGCATCGCCATCAGCCATTGGCAGTAGGATGATTGGATATTCAATAAGTGTGGAGCTCATGTGCATATTCAAATTCATTTAAAAAGGAACTTGTAAAACAAAAAAAGTTACTTTTCTAGTATACTTTTACTATGTAAAGTTTTATTGTGGTAGGAGTAAAGGAAAAAATTAAGCCTATTTGGGCTTATTTTGGGCATGTACGATTAGTGTTTAACTCATTTGCGTATTAAAATTCATTTTCAAAGAAACTTGTAATACAAAATGTTTTCATTTTCATGAATACTTTCATTGTGTAAAGTTTCATTTTGATAGGACTAAAGGAAAAAAATAGCCCTATTGGGATTTATTGGTGTCTCGCCTTATTGGCACATATCTCGGATTGATGAGAATTAAACATATTTCCTCAACTAGGATTTCTTAGGACTTTTAGTATGTTGACACCTCATAGAAATTATCTGAGCTGAAAAAAAATATTTTACAATTTGTCTGTCGTAAAATGCTATTTTGCCTGGACTATTTTGTCAAAATCAGTGAATGACTCCTCACAATCCACTTTGTGTACCAGTGTTAATACACAGCTTAGGCACTGTACACTGGTATGTAAACAAAGGTGCCCACCCTATCTAGCAACATGGCTGTCCATAAACAGATCACACAACTGACTTATTATACATAACAATTGAGCTGAATGTGGCGTGTTTCTGGCTTGTGTTTTCAGGATGGTCTCACAGCATTGCACCTGGCGGCTGATAGAGGGCACTATGAATGTGTCAAACTGCTGCTGGAGTCCAGCTGTAATGTCCATTCACAAACCAACGTACGGTTTGTTCCTTTAAAGTCACATTTGATTTGCAATAAACAAACAAGAGATTACAAGATATCTTTGAATGGTATGATAAGTGTTTTAACCCATTTTCATCTCTCTGCAGAAAAACATGACAGCGCTCCATTATGTGGCCCAGCATGGCTTTGACAGAGAGGCCAGTTGTCTGCTGGACGCAGGCATCAAGATGGATGTTTTAAACAATGTAAGCAATGCCAACTTCTGTTTCCTGTTCTACTGACCATGTAGTCAATGGCAGCATTTAAATAGCACTTTTATCCTTTTTCAAATGACCCGTCATACACCCATTCTGACAAACACACGCACGCACGCACACACACACACACACACACACACACACACACACACACACACACACACACACACACACACACACACACACATGCCAGGTTCTGACCTGACCATGAGGAGCAGCTCTGGGGTCAGTGTATTCAGATTATTAACCTGCATTGGTAGTATTCTTAAAACACTTTGGCAGAAGGCGTTGGATGGTGCTACCCTCCCCTCACCACACATTTGATCAGGTTACACTAGTTAGATACACACAAAGCAATGTTACATCACGTTTATTTACCTGACACTTTTATCTAAAGGGACTTATGATTGTCATTCATCAGCGAATTAAAAACATATAGGGACAAGTTGATTCGTGTACTTTTTGGGTTGTACAACCAATCAAGGACATAGCCATCTGATTGGCCATAGCACTCTGTATGAGTCTCTGGGCCTCTCCGAATAGTCCAATCTCCTAACCTATAAGCCTCCTTTCCTATACCTTAACCCCTAAACGTCATCGGGGTTAAGGAGAGATGAAAGGTGCTTCCTATCGAACATAGGAAAAGACAGTCCTGTTTCAAATGAATTCGACTCCACTTTTCCTAACCGATGTCATTGCGCGACGACGAGTATTGCTGACGTGAGTCACTAGCGTGAAACTACACTATTTTCCGAAAATTGACTACAACAAGCGCTCGTTTGATCCATGCGTTCTTTTCATATTGATTTTAATCAGGTTGTCGCCAACAGAGTGAGAATCACTTAGATCGGACTTGGCCAAGGGGAATATTTAAGGCCACTTGAAGCCCAATTCACATGTGGAATAAAAAGAGGCTACACTTATGTTGATGATGAAATGAACTGCCCCCAGTAACTTCATTAAATGTGAAGTTGGTATTTTATTTTATTATGGTGTAAATTATGTGCTACGAAAATAACTATTATGATGTTGGTCTTTTATGAGTTCTTTATTATCTTTATGGGGGGGGGGGGGGTATTTTGTTTTAGCCGAGTTAAATCTTCCTCTCTTCTCCTCTCCTCTCTTCTGTTTTACCTCTCGTTCGTATTCGTGTAGAGTCGGTAAACTCCGTCGGTGGCCTGTTGCTTTAAATCTTGCCGCCGTAAAGGATTATGGGATACCACTATCTCCTTTCCTTTCGCATAGGTTGGTCCGGAGTAACCTATGCTAAAGGAGGGTTAAAGGATGAATCGAGGCTCCTTTCCTATGCCTTTCCTAAGCATTTTGAGAATTCAAATCACCTATCCGCCGAGTACTTCCGGTTCATCTCGATAGGAAAGGAAATTTCCTATGCAAAAAAGACTATTTCGGAGAGGCCCCAGGTCACATATTAGATGAACTCTTCTTCTTTCTTTGTGTTGTTTGAACAGCAGCAGCACACAGCGCTGCACCTGGCTGTGCTCCAGCACCACACTGAGGTAGTACGGCTGCTTATAGACGCTGACTGTGACCTGGATGTCCCTGACAGTGTGAGTACTAGGGGTGTGCACGTGTACACATGTACACGTGTAACCGTTTAGTAAATCATAACCGTTTAGGAAAAATCAATAAACGAAAACCGTTTAAAAAACAAATCTTCAAATTTAAAATTTTATTTTTTTCAAAGTTTTTAAATATGTTCTGGAGACACACATTTATTGATTTTACATCACTAGTAGGCCTAAACTAATTGGGGATGATAAAAGCTAGTCTGCCGAATCGGTCTGTCCCTCGGCGAGTGTGTGTCTGTGTGAGTGTGTGTATCGGCGCGCACACACACACACACACACACACGGGGAGTCGCCGTGCCGGTGCTCGACTCACAGCCACGGAAGAGTGATGAAAGATAACCTAAAGATTAAAGTTACTCGGTTGACGTGAACTAAGCTCGTAAGTAGCCCGAACTTTATAACACCTGTTCAACCTGCATGAACGTGGACATGTAGAAAGCGATAGGCTATATTAATCAGGAAATGAATGAAGCGCGATAATGACGGCGCACATGTCAGGCGAACGTGTGTGTGTGTTTGTGTTTGTGCCATGGACCTATTATAAGAGGTGTGTAAACGAGCGTAGTTCATTTCAACTGTGTGTTTACAGGCGAACGAACGCGTATGTGTGTGTGTGTGTGTGTGTGTGCGCGCCTACAGGACGGCGGGCGCGCGAAGACAATGACGTCACGGTTAACCGTGTACACGAAAAAAATTCCGTCGTGTACACGGTTAGACATTTTTGTAAACGTTCACACCCCTAGTGAGTACCAGCCTCTACATTTAACAACAGATGACAGGTCCGCGCTGCCCTGATTTATTCTACCCAAATTAAAGCAAGTCATCAAGACATGCTCGCCATCTAGACTGCAGGTCAGAGATAGTCAGGTTTATAAAGTCAGTGACGATCACTCAAAGCAAAACTATAAACTAAAGTGTGCTCTCTCTTCCTCTCTGTCTGTGTGACAAGCAGGCAGACACACTCATTCACTCACTCACTAGGCTTAACTTGTCCATCGTCCCTTAAATTGCCTATAGACGTTCTTATCGCCACAACCATAAGACCCGCAGTTTATTAACCTGACCGCCCGCACCTGCCTGCAACAATATAAAAATCTCCCGCGCCGCAAACAACTGTAGGGGGACCAGCAGGTCCCTGCTCGCAAGCATGCCGCAAAATGCAAATCAGTGAGCCCATGTTCAGTTTAGTAAAGCTAAGCTAACAGCACATACTAAAAGCAGCATGATTCACAATGGCATGGTACTTGTTCTATTCATATATTTGTGTCATGTGGTCAACAGAGACAGCAGACTGCTCTGCACATGGCAGCAGAGAACGGCTGGCAGGACCTGGCTGAGATGATGCTGATCTCTGGAGTCAACCTCACTCTGACTGACAAGGTGCAAAACCACACACCTTTTGTTTGTATTGTTATGAGCTTTTCTTTTTACAATAGAACACAGACACATACACACGACAACACACTAACAACAACAAGGACAAAAAGAAAAGAAAGCTTAAAGGTGGGTTGCCCAAACATCAGTCAGTATTAGGGATGAAACAGTCTACATACAATCAAATGAAAATACAAACAGCAGCTAAAGCACATGATTCAAGCACTTAAAGGTTCAAGTAAGCGGAATGGTCAGTTTAGCTAACTTCCGTCAGTGACTGCAGTTAGCAGTTCCCTCCCTCGTCCCCACGTCACCACATTAATGCACTGCGGTCTTCAAGCAGCGAGTTATCTAGCATCATCTCAGATCCATAAGTGTGATAAAACATGATAAAAACCATCAAAACAGACATTGGGAAAGATTTTTAGCTGCTCCGCCATTGTAGGCGCATACACATTCACCCATCTGTGCTCTGGCGTGCACCGGCAGTGAGACGGGTGCCGGTTTGTAGCGTTCTCTCTTCTATTTGGATATCAGTTTCGGGATCCCCGAAAAGTTTATTTGCCGATTACATGCAGAGCAGGTGACTGAGAGATCGGCTTTATGAAACGTGCACACTATATAAGTGATCACTGTATGAATAAAGAGCGATTTAAAACTTATATTAAAATAAATAAATCACTTACTTCACCTTTAAGTATCTTCCAACAATTTCAAAAATAACAGCATACATTTTAACCCAGGACTGAACAAAGCTTTAAATAAATCATCATGTGTTGTAGTGGAAAAAGTATCCTTACTCAAGTAAAAGTAATAATGGGACGCAATGGGCAATTACCCATTTATAATACACTTACATACAGTCGGTAAATGTTTTGAAATATTATCAGCTAAATGTACCATAATCAATCAATGTTAAATATGTAGTAGAACGGCTTTCTGTGACATAAGACCATGCCACTTTAATTGGTACTGATGCATTAACATTCACATTGTGTGTCTTTACGTAACTATGGTAGTTTATTCTATGACATCATCTATCTGCTAAGCAGCTAGTTTTTATTTTATTTTATTTCTATTTTTTTCTACCTTTATTTATACAGGTATATCCCATTGAGTCCGAAGACTCTTTTGCAAGGGAGACCTGTTCCCATTCACACACACATTCATACACCGATAGCAGCAGGCTAACTATCGACATTCACACGAGGCAAGGTGGGTGAAGTGTCTTGCCCAAGGACACAACAACTATGACACAGGTGGCAGGGCGGGGATCGAACCTCCAACCCTTTGATCATCGGCCGACCCGCTCTACCAACTGAGCCACAGTCGCCCCTTAAATAAATGTGCTGTTGTGAAAAGTACAATATGTCCTGCTTGAAATGGAAATACTTAAAGGTTGAATATCCAACATTTGCATTAAAAATTAAATTATAGAGTCACACAAAAGTAATCTGACTGTAATTTTCCCCATCACTGGAGGGAGGAGGGTGCGCAAGCAAGACATTATTTACCATATGCAAGGCGCTATAGCCTACAATCCTTCAGTTTCTCTTTATGGGTAGGCCTACCGTAGCCGACATCACATCCAAATATCACTGGAACATCAGGGGAAGGTGAGGGCGATGAAATGAATAAACTGTTTGGGACGTGACAGGTGACAGCTGTCACATAAGGACATCGCTACAGACTCGAAGGTTAAGCTTCTCACAGTTGATTCATATTTGTCCGACTATAGGTTTTGTATTTATGTTATTTCATTTATTGGTGTTTGTAAGTTGCAAATAAAAGGCTATAAGCCTTAATCAAAATTGTCTTCATTTTGATGTGGCTCAAAACTAAAGTGATTTTCCAAATTTTTTATTCCTTAGGGGACAGTGTCAGACTTAAATAACATTCTTAAGTGTGGGACTATAGGCCTAGTGCTATAAATATAGCAAAGTAGCCTATTTACAGTCATAGTTCAAATCAATTAAATGGTGTAGTGTTTAAATCAGCTGAGTTGAACGTTTAATTGCTATATAATGTCACGTTACGCACTGCGAGAACGATCGGTAAAATAAATTAATCAATTCAGTAATTTTCTGACAACATTCCACTCTCTCCTTATTTGCAGTAAGAGTTTTTTTAAGCTCTCTGTTTTCTGCTGTTCTGTGATCATTCAGACTGACAAACTCTTCCTCTTGAATGAAGTTGGCGACACACTTTTTTTTTACTCAGATGCTCGCAATCAGTCCGTTTGTGTAAAGTTAGCGGCACAAGATCAGTCCATTCTGTGCGGAAGCAGAGTCAAATGACGGGTCAAACGCCCCCTTTCATGGGGACGCGCACAGAGCCTGAAGCTGAAACCCTCGTTCAACATAGAAGGTTGATAACTTCCTTTGTGATACCGGTCAGCTCTGAGCGAGGGTTTGTGTTATGTTGAACCAGATCAAGAAAAGAGAGCCAGGCTCTGTTGAGTTTGCTTCGTAGTATACCCCTCTGAGTCTTCTGTTTAGAAAACAATACCAACAAATGTTACTATGTAAAATCCAGCCAGAGAGAGGAGGACTGTGCAGATAAACACGCCACCACATATTAAAGTGGGGCAGAAGTGATCACTGAGAAGGATTGTTTTCTGTGTGACTCTATCATTAATGTTTTCATGCAAATGTTACATAGTATGAGTATTTAAATATTGTTCTTCAACACAGAACATAAGTAAATGTACTCGGTAACATTCCAACACTGTGTGTGTGCCGTTGGGTTTTCTTAACGAGCATACTCAAAACAGTTCAATGATTTAAACTAAATATGAAACAAACTAATATATAATGTATGGTATTTTATGCCTGTCTTTTGTGTTTAATTTAGAATATTACACACATATTAGGCTGCTCATTTCATGAAGTAACTGCTGTATTATCTGGGAGGGAAATGTACTTTCTCTATTCACTGTGTTTCACTGACTATATAATCTACACAGCAGGGGAAAACCTGTGTGGAGGTGGCAGCAAGAGGAAACCATGTCCTCCTGGTGGACATGATCATCAAAGCTGATCGTTTTTATAAATGGGAGAAGGTTAGTGTATCCAGACAACCTCACCAGGGGCCTCATTTATAGAGCTTGCTGCGCACAAAAACCTTGCGTAGACAGGCAAAAATGTGCGGTCAAATGTGCGGTGGCAATACGTTGGTATTTATAGAAAAATTCTTTGCAGAGAAGTGTGTGTATTCCCACGCCAACTTTTGACCATGCGTAGAGCTACCGCAAGGTTTTCCTGACTCTGGGAATCAGCGACACTCAATGGCAACACCATGATATAAAGCTCAGTCATCAGAAAAACACACACATATTACTGTGAAATGCTTGGCACCCAATATATTTAATCAATTATATGAGTATACCTATAGCGAATATAGGCCACTGTTGTCTATGGCATGCAGTTATGATGTAGGTTGATTTACTTATCAAGTTGGTCTTAACATGTTTTGGTTATATTTTTAAATTGAATCTTATAGTTCTACTCTATAATAATATCATATACGTCGGGAGGTGTGTCCGTGAGTGGCCAGCTGGAGAGCAAATAGTTTATATTTCTAGGCGGTGTGTAAAAGTAGTTTTGTACAAAGTTAAGGCCAACAATTATTAATTAAAACTGTATATTTCGTTTGATAAAATCATGTTATGAATTTAGCAAATTATTACATGCATCTCTTTCCCATAGCAATTCACCCTGTACATTTTAGCTAAAATCTGACGTTGTTGGAAATGTGTGGATCTCACGGAAGGGGAGCAATGCTCAGGAATAGAGTACAATGCATTATTTCACTTGTCACAACATATTTTATATAGGCCTGGCCTACACACAGTAGGCTACTACAGGTACGCGTGTGTGTGTTTGTGTTCCAGTTACTGCAGCACATGCACGTCACAGGCTTTCTTCCTTCCCAGTCGCTTTCTTTGCGGCCGGTTGCCTCCCTTTTTTCCTCATGTCAGTCAAAATGCCGTGCTTATTAAGAGCGTCACTATATTCAGGAGCTGCTTAGCACTGACCATGTATGGTAGATTGTGGGATGAAACTGGGAGGTGAAGTGGGAGGACACGGGGCGGAGATCGTCCATGCACAATTCACCGCAGGTGGGTATTTATAAAGGGAAGATTGGATGCAACTGACGCAATGTTTTGGGATGGATTCTACTCACTCCTTTATAAATGAGGCCCCTGGACTTTATTCAATACACATTAGCAAAAAATACCAAAGACATCTACTCTAGGAACTGATGTCTCTGTTTGGTTTATTTAATGATCTTATATGGAACACTGTGTGAGTGGTCAGGTCACTTACCAGCCAATGGCAACTTGCATATCTGTCTTTTTACCTGTAAGTATTAGGGCTGTGCCATATCATACCATCCGCTAGGACTGACGGTAGAACAGCTGATGTGTCTACCGGGAGAGATTTTACAATAACGTTTATACCACGGAGAAGAGTTCATGTCGCGGAAGGCAGCTGTCCCTCGAGTCCCTACAGTTACACTACAGTTACACCGCCGCTCCACACGGGGCACTGCAGCAGAGTGCTGGGCTGCTAGACAGCTTCATTACCTTCAGTAGAAAGAGCCTCACCCTTTTAGCTCTAGCTGTTTAGCTCCTGTGTGTTGTCATTTTACAGTAAATAAACATTTTTGACTGGCGGAACAGCCCGTGTTTTAGTTTGATTTGAATTTGTTTTCGGTATTAACCCTGTGATTAATCTGATTAAAAATTTTAATCATATTTGACAGCCCTAGGTAATGTCAAATGGATTGCACAGCCTACAAGATAGTATGTCTACCTGTATGTAAATGTTTTCCCCTGCTGGCCTTAGGATCACATGGACTCCTGGGTGGAGAGGCCTCTGAGCTTTAAGCAGGACCACCAGCCAGACACACAGCACCTGCGCTCTGTCCTCTGGAACCTGGCCACCAAGCAGCTCTGCCGTGGGGAGTGGAAGGTCCTGGCACAACACTGGCACTTCAGCCACGCACATATACAAGCAATAGAACAACAGTGGACAGGTGAGCTATGCTGCTGACCTCTTGGTGCTTTCAAACACATTGCTTCATAGTTTTGCATTGCAGTGATTCTTGAGAAGTGGGACAAAAGACTGTCTTGCAATAGTAACTGCTGTTATGTTTAAAAATAAAGATATTTAAAATTGTAGATGTTATTAGGGATTAAGAATAGAATGTCTGGAGCACAATTATCCCCTTAAATTTAATTTGATCATTATTATTGTCATGACTCACGGCATGGCAGCCTCTCCTTCTCCTATGTGTGTTGTTTGTTTTCCCTTGTCTGTCTCTTCAAATCAAATCAAATCAGTTTTATTTGTATAGCCCAAAATCACAAATAAACATTAGTCTCAGTGGGCTTTATATTTCATACAATATGATACAATATGACACCCTGCCCTTACACCCTTAGCTCGGCTGAGAAAAAACTCCCAGTAAAAAACCCTATACCAGGATTTAAAAAAAAATTAAGAAATCTCAGGGAGAATCGACAAAGTAAGGGATCCCTCTCCCAGGACAGACATACTGCAATAGATGTCATAAGTAGAGATAATCACAAAGGAATTTGATCATTGACCAGATGTTTACATGGTAATACTAAAGTAAAGTGCGAATAGTGTGGACTTCAGATGCTGCCAGAGGATCCACACCGTCTCGTCTCCACCAGGGAAAACTAAGGATTCCAGCGCCGGGATTACGTCCCACGTCTCCAGGTGGCGTCCTTAACCACTGCAACATCTTCCGCGTTGATGATCCATTCTCAGATGTTGCCAGAGGAGGGATCAGATCCACACCGTCTCGTCACGACCAGGGAAAACTGGAAGAGGATAGACAGGCAACCAATGAGCGATGCAAAAATGAACAAGCAGGCGAGTAGAAAGAGTACTATCCTGATGGACGGTGAATCAGTGCTGATGTGAGGCAATAGCAGGCGGGGAGCATCCGTTCCTAGGACAGCTGTTTCCGCACAGAACTCGGAGTCAGTCGAGTAGCATGGAGAGTGCTTGGTAGACAGAGGGAGAGAACCCCCGGGGCAACGCTCGTCATGGAAGATAGACAGAGGAGCACAAATGTTAGAGAAATGGTATCAGTTATGCGTTTTGCGTCAGCAGGACAATTTTTCAGTGGGAGGACAACCGGTATTCAGGCCCAGACAAACCGAGACCGAGGCAGCTCCTCAGGCTGTTATTAATAACGCTATAAACAATGTTAAACAATATGAACACAATTAACATTAATTTACAATGATTTACACTCTACCTTTCCCCGCCGACACACAATCGGCGCCAGCCCCCCAGACCCAGAGCCAGCCCCCCAGCACCCCGCCCCGAGAGAGCACGCCCCAGTGCGGCACTAGTCCCGAGGAGGACCGGGGCCATAGATAGAGAATAGATAGTATAGAATAGGGAATAGCCAAATGCACCGCTGCCACGAGGAGCAACCACAGCCGAAACCCCCGGAGGGGCGGCCCGTACAGCCCACCCAGGCCCGCCGGACCGGCCATGCCAGGCCATGAGGCAAGGCCAGAGGCGCCAAGCACAAAGGGCACGACGCATCCGCTGCCGCCATCGGCACACCCAGAGCTAGGACCGGCCGGAGGAGCACCGACGCCGGGCAGCAAAACACAAACGCCAACAGCGACGCCACAGAGCGGACCGCCAGACAGGGATAAATGATTAAAAACAGTTTAAAAACAATTAAAACGCAAATTGCATAGATTGCTTCTAACCGCCCCAAGACAATCTATCCGCAGTTCTCCCGAGGCGGTCAAAAACAACCCGCGTCTAAACGATTAAAAACATCGTAGTGCCCACCTACCAGTGCAACAATTACACAATCTGCACCCGATGCCCCATTACCACCCCACCCAACGGTCCAGTGAGGCAATAGCACGGCGCCACTGCAGACGCCTGAGCACGCACCCCGACACCACCGCCCCCCGGCCACCCCCAGCCCAGAGCATACCAACGACAGCAGCAGGCAGCGCCGCCGCCCCAGTGCCCCGCCCCCGGCCCAACCCCATCAGCCGACATGACCCACCAAGCCAAGCCCCGCAGGCCGCCGCGACCGCACGTCCGGAGGCAAGGCATGATCACACCCCGCAGCAGTGGCGCCCACGGTCAGACGCCAATTTGCCCCAGCCCGAGCGGCCAAGGCAGCCCACCGGAACAGCCACAGACCGGCACCTACCCCAGAGCGAACTCCCCCCCAGCAGAGACCAGAGAACCGACCCCATACAGGGTGACCCACCACCGACCCCGCGCCAGTAGAGAGTTGGACGAGCGCTAACCAAAGGTTAATTCAAAGAGATAAGTCTTAAGTTTAGACTTGAACACCTCGATAGACTCAGATTGTCTGATCTCTATCGGGAGTGTGTTCCATAACGAAGGAGCTCGATACGAGAAAGCCCTGCTGCCGGCAGCTTTCTTAACTCTGGGGACAGACAGGAGCTCTGCAGTCGTAGACCGTAGTGCCCGTGATGGGGCATATCGCGCAACTAGATCAGACAAATATGAAGGTGCAAGCCCATTTAATGCCTTATAGGTCAATAGCAGCACCTTAAAGTCGGATCTGACATGAACCGGAAGCCAGTGGAGCGACGCAAGAACGGGGGTGATGTGGTCGTATTTTCTAGTTCTGGTCAAAAGCCTCGCCGTGGCATTTTGTACCTTTTGTAAGCTTCGAGTACTTGCCCTGGGCAACTCAGACAGTAGTACGTTACAATAGTCAAGCCGAGAAGATACGAAGGCGTGTATTAATATTTCCGCATCATCTCATCTCTTTGATGTGTTGATCAAAGGACAGGTTGGAGTCGAACTTAACACCAAGATTTCTTGCTGTTAAGCTTTGAGAGATAACGCAATTGTCGGAATTAATTGTCAGTTGCTCAAGCTGATTTCTAACGTGTGCGGGACCGATTAATAACAATTCAGTTTTTTCAGATTTTTTTTTTTTTAAAGATATTTTTTTGGCATTTTTATGCTTTATTGATAGTGTAGAGACAGAGTTGAAATGAGACAGAGAGGGGAGTGACATGCAGAGAACGACCGCGGGCTGGAATCGAACCCGGGTCCGCTGTTGGCCGAGGCCCATGGGGGGGACGCCCTACCAACTGAGCTAAAGGGCGCCCCCTTTTTTCTGAATTTAAGAGCAGAAAGTTTTGCGACATCCAGCTTTTAACAGCAGATAGGCAGGCCTCTAAATTAGCGATTTGAGTAACATCGTTAACATTGACCGGGACATAGAGCTGAGTATCGTCCGCATAGTAGTGAAAATTGACCCCGAAGCTACGAATAATTTGACCAATCAGAGAAATATACAAAGAGAAAAGCAGAGGTCCGAGAACAGACCCTTGAGGTACGTATTTCACGTCTTCTACCGGATAGGTATGATTCCAGCCAATCGTGGGCCGGCCCTGTAACGCCAAACAGGTTTTCCAGCTGATCCAGGAGTATGTCATGGTCGATGGTGTCAAACGCTGCACTGAGGTCCAACAATAGAAGCACCGAGGCCGTATTGGAGTCCATCATCAACAGAGTATCATTAACTACTTTAGTGAGCGCGGTTTCGGTCAAGTGACGTGCCCTAAAGGAAGACTGAAACGGTTCGAAAAGTTGATTACTAGTCAAGTGATCCGAGAGCTGTTGCACCACTACACGTTCTAGTATTTTTGATAAAAAAAGGCAAATTTGACACTGGGCGATAATTACTCAGATCATCAGGATCCAAGTTGGGTTTCTTGAGAAGGGGTTTCACCACAGCAGCCTTAAAGGAAGTGGGAACAGCACCAGTCATTAATGAAAGGTTGACAACATCATGTATTGTAGGACCCAGGGTTTGCCAGAGTTCTTTGAACAATTTGGCAGGCAAGGGATCAAGAAGGCAAGAAGTTGGTTTTGAGTTTTTGACTATTTGAGTCAGTTCTTCATACGCAACGGGCTCAAAGTTATTAAAGGCCTACTTCACCGGTTTGAATATGAAGGTGTATTGAATTCTGAGATCCTATGTAGTATAAATGTGCAAAAAAAATTGAAATCGGTTCATCCTAGCCTGAGAAAAGGCAGAAAGAGTGTTTTTTTAACCCTATATTTCTCTTTCTCGTGACATCACAGAAAGAGAAATATAGGGTTAAAAAAAACTTTCTTTGTAAATATTACTGTGATGTCTTTTACTGTGACATCACAGTAATATTTACAAAGTACGTTTTTTTTTCACATTTATACTACATAGGATCTCAGAATTCAATACACCTTCATATTCAAACCGGTGAAGTAGGCCTTTAAGTAAACCGATATTACGCTTACACGCAGCTATCGTGCAGTTCATTGTACCGAATGAACTGATTTGGTTTCTAATATTGGTCATTTTTGAGCAGTGTGGATTGAGTGATTTGATGATTGTGGTTTGGCAACAGTGTCAAATATAAATTTTGGATTACTCTTATTCCTATTAATAAGAGAAGAGTAATAGGCCTTTTTTGCTACATTCAGAGCACGTTTGTAGATTGAGACGCTCTCCCTCCAAGGCCGGTAGGTGGACTCTTGTTTTGATTTTCTCCATCTTTGTTCGAGTCTCCTGCAGTCCTTTTTCAGAGCTCGAGTGTGGTCAGTAAACCAGGGAGAAGCCCTCATTGTTCGTCTGGTTTTTGTAGAGAGAGGTGCCACAGAATCCAGGAGGGTAGAAAGGGTTGAGTTCAGCGCAGTTGTCAGACTATCGACAGATTCGGTCACCGGTGCTAAGGAGGCCAGGACCATGGGAAGTTGATCCATTAAGGTTGTTACAGTTGTTGCACCAATATGGCGCAACAACTGTTCCTCCTGTTCTCCCCCTTGTTTGTCTCTGTGTTGGCATGTGGGCGTGGCTGCACTCCTGGGCAGACTGCTCCAGGTGAGGATCGTTGGCTAATCAGACCTCTCTACTTAAGCCTCTGGACTCCAGTAATTCGGCGCCAGATTGTACTACCTACCAGAGCGGTATTATACCCGAGTTCTAGATTCCTTTGTTTGTTGTTTTCCACATCTCCAGTTTTGAGCTAGTCACTAATTCTGCTCTCGTTTTCCTTCCGTGCTAGTTTGCCTCCGCCGTTCACCCTTCCTGCTTGCCTGCCTGTGGTTACTGGATTCTCACCTACCCATGCTCGCTACGCCACCCGGCCGTCCAGTATCCCTGCCTGTCTGTCGCTGTTCTCAACAAGAAATAAAGATTGTTCGAAGACTGACTTACCTGAGTTCTACATTGTGCTGTTGGGTCCGATCCCCGAGCTATCACAACAATTATGTCAAATATATGACACTTGTCGTTGTCGTTTTTAATTCATCCATAACAGTGTGTCCACAGAAAAGGGTTCAATCATTCATATGCAATCAAACTGATTCAAAATGTACTTTAACGATTTAAAAGAGCTTATTTTATCAAAAGCAACACTAAATAATCTCTCATGTAAAAAAAACAGTTTTTCTACAACTCATTCATGTTTTATAAGGTTTCTAAGTTGTGTCCCCACTTTTTGTCAACACCGTCAGACAATGCATTTAAATGTAATAAAATCAGGCGAAATAAGAAGCAGCTGTCACTGTGAAGGACCTCTTGTCACACCAGAGTCAGTGTTATAGTTTTAGAATATTTTACATTCAAAATCTTAATGTCCTGCGTCACAACCATGATATGTCAACACCGACTTCCAATTTCTGAAGAAGTTATTTGAAATGTTTCCATAATTTTATATTCCTGAAGTATTCATACTAGCACCAATCATCAACAGAAAAAACAAATGGCTAACTAGATTAACTCCTTTTGTTTTGTTTAGGAAACATTAAATATGTCAACACCGTCAGATTTCCTGTCTGACGGTGGTGACGGGCCAATGACAGAGTTGACATTCAATGTGAAGGCATCACATTTTGGTGGTTTTCAAGTCATTATAATTATATTAAATATAGAGACAGGGTTTAGTTTTTCTAATACTGTATTTATACTACGCAAATATGTGACATTCACATGACACAGTAGGAAAACCAGCTCACCTTGAGTAATGACAACCCTCCTGTTCCACATTGTTCTAATTAAATATTTAAATTAAGGAAAGCAGAACCACTTCAGAAATCTCATGGAAACTCTCACAATCTTCTTTTATCATGGATGATTCTTAAGAAAGTACAGGATGATCTACAAAATGACGCATTTGGTGTGAGTCTGTTAGAGCTAGTCTGATTGAAACACTGTAATGTGAATCTTGAGTTAACGCTCAACCAATAATATGCGGTTATAAAATCACTGTTATTGATTATTCTATGTATTTGATGGTTAAAATGATAAATGACTACATCTGGATTTTTGTCACCACCGTCAGATATGTCAACTCCGTCAGAAATGTGTCCACTCTGTCAGATTTATATTATTATGATAACAATACATAATGATATTTCATAGTTGTTGAGGAATGGTTGGTCATATGTGAAAATCTAACCAGTCACCTAACATGAGAATGTGTTTTGAAACTTGAAACACATCTTGATTGCTGTTTATTTTAAAGTAAACATTCTATTACACAGTTCAACTGAAGAACAAAGAGGAAAATCAATATAAAAAATGCATATTCATATGCATTTGGAAAATATTTTTGTGGCCTCTGTCAGTCTTGGTGAATATTTGTGATCACTATACATCTCATGGGTCTAGCATAAATTGAGGGAAAATGAATGTGTGTTTTTGGTGTCTGATGGTGTTGACATAAAATAAGAATTTTATAAAAAGGACAATAGCTGGAAGGTTGTATCAAATCATAGCTCAGTAGCTTAGTATATGTTGGATACATACATCATGGGTTTCTATTTTTTCAACACTGCACCCTGTTTTGTCCCACTTCTCAAGAATCACTGATTCATATATCTTGTGCTGTGATCTACTGGTCAGGGGGAATTCTTAAGTCAAGCTCATTCTTCAGCTGAGCACAAGCTGACCCCATGAGCTGGGGTCATGCATTTGTGATATTCTTCGTCCTGGGAGGCATACAATGTGTCTGTAAGTAATAATTATCAGAGAAAATCATTTCTAAAAGGTTCTTATTGTTTTGGTGAAACGTGCTCTGCTAGTCTGCTAGTCTTCTGATTGGTAGCTGTTGTGGCCTGTCTGTTGTTTCATTCAGAACAATGCATTACTGCTTTGTTCTAATCTCTGTAACCATTCAGTTTAAAAAACAAAAGCAGAAACTCAAAAGAGGAAACAAGAAAACAATAAAGTCAAGCTTTGCACAAGAGATCAGGCTGCAAGAGCAGTACATCAATACCACTCGTCTTATGTCATCTACATAATAAAAATACATAACTTGATTAGCTTAGCACAGCATGGAAACAGAAGGCAGAGGAAGCCTGGATCTCATCAAAGCCAGGTATGAGCCACCTTTAGAGCTGTTGATAGACATATTTTGAGCTTTTGTGAGGAACATACTAGCTTTTTACCTCTGCTTTTATCCTTCAAGCTATTCAACTCATAGCAATAGTGTTGTAGTAGTAGATATAAGTGTGGTAGCCTATTAATTCCAAAATTCTTGTACTTTTCTATTTATATGGTTTAGACGGTGTCCACTACATTGCTGATGATGTTGATGAGGTTTACAGGTGCAAGGATGAGGAAGGGAAAAGTTCCAGAGACCCATGGTTTTGAGTCCATGAGCGGAAGCTTGGACTCAGTCATTTGTTCTAGCAAACATAGTTGGGCTTGGTTGATTATTACGCAGTCACTTTCAGCCTCCCAGTGGAGGTCTGCAACCGAAGAGTCTGACAGTGGAAGTCTGCAGCCAGACCCCTCTCCCTTTAATCATCTGAGTTGTTGTCATTCTCTCCTCTCTAGGACTTTTTCAACACAATATTTCTAATGCATTATAATGCTGAATTAACCCTCTAGGTATGAAGAGTTTCAAAGAGCATGGTCATCGAATGCTGTTAATCTGGCTGAATGGAGTGATGTTGGCGGGGCAGAACCCCATCAAAGGACTCTACGAGGGCCTAGTGGAAATCTCACGGACAGACTTGGCAGGTGAGCCCATCCACCTGCAACGTGTATACTGTATGTTCTTCAATAACTGTCCATCAGTACTAGAAACTAGGGCTGTCCCCAATACCATTTTAGAGGCTTTGAATACTTGTTGGGATTTCCAAACAAGTATCCAAATACTTGTTCTTAAATAAAAGGGAAAGAAAGACACCTTATGAACTTCCAATGCTCCATTCCCACTGCCTGTGGTCGGGCATGGCTAGTGGGATGTTTTCTAGATGTGCTAAAAGACTGACCGCAACTGAAGATGAATCTTTTTTTTTTAACTTCATTGATCCAACTGATGGATTTAAATATCTCTGAGCACTTTAAGCAACTCTAATGTTATATGTTACACTTGACCCTCAGGTTTTATATAGCCTACAGTCTATGGAGGCAACAGTGCTTACTCTGTCTCAAGCACTGCCTTATCAACAGCGCTGGACCAGTGTAAATAAAATATCCCCACACTGCCGATATCTTCTGGATTATTCAGACAGTCTATTTAAAGGCCTCTTGCGCTCAGGTCACTTGGATGCGATGCACCAATTAATGATGTAAAATACAAGTTGTGTTGCATTAAAGAAAACAGCTTCTCAATACTGAATTGAGTTTTGAATACTAACCTAACCAATGAATAGTAGAATATTCAAATGATTGGGGCCAGCTCTACCATGACGAGCCCTGCAAAGTCATAGGAAGGTTTTTCTGAAAACATTTTAAATTTCATCTCAGTTATCAAATCATCTAGCTTTTCATTCCCTTTCATCCTTATTGGAAGGTTGGTCGTAGCTGTGATTGTGACTGTAGCGGTGAGACAGACTATGTGTGAGTGTGAGACAGGCTGTATGTGTGAGTGTGAGACAGGCTGTATGTGTGAGTGTGAGACAGGCTGTATGTGATTGTGAGACAGGCTGTATGTGATTGTGAGACAGGCTGTATGTGATTGTGAGACAGGCTGTATGTGTGAGTGTGAGACAGGCTGTATGTGATGGTGAGACAGGCTGTATGTGATTGTGAGACAGGCTGTATGTGTGAGTGTGAGACAGGCTGTATGTGTGTGTGAGACAGGCTGTATGTGTGAGTGTGAGACAGGCTGTATGTGTGAGTGTGAGACAGGCTGTATGTGTGTGTGAGACAGGCTGTATGTGTGAGTGTGAGACAGGCTGTATGTGTGACAGGCTGTATGTGATTGTGAGACAGGCTGTATGTGTGAGTGTGAGACAGGCTGTATGTGTGAGTGTGAGACAGGCTGTATGTGTGTGTGTGTGAGACAGACTGTATGTGTGAGTGTGAGACAGGCTGTATGTGACTGTGAGACAGGCTGTATGTGTGTGTGAGACAGACTGTATGTGTGAGTGTGAGACAGGCTGTATGTGTGAGTGTGAGACAGGCTGTATGTGACTGTGAGACAGGCTGTATGTGTGATTGTGAGACAGGCTGTATGTGTGAGTGTGAGACAGGCTGTATGTGTGTGTGTGTGTGTGAGACAGACTGTATGTGTGAGTGTGAGACAGGCTGTATGTGACTGTGAGACAGGCTGTATGTGTGTGTGAGACAGACTGTATGTGTGAGTGTGAGACAGGCTGTATGTGTGAGTGTGAGACAGGCTGTATGTGACTGTGAGACAGGCTGTATGTGTGATTGTGAGACAGGCTGTATGTGTGAGTGTGAGACAGGCTGTATGTGTGAGTGTGAGACAGGCTGTATGTGATTGTGAGACAGGCTGTATGTGTGATTGTGAGACAGGCTGTATGTGATTGTGAGACAGGCTGTATGTGTGAGTGTGAGACAGGCTGTATGTGTGTGTGAGACAGGCTGTATGTGTGAGTGTGAGACAGGCTGTATGTGTGAGTGTGAGACAGGCTGTATGTGTGTGTGAGACAGGCTGTATGTGTGAGTGTGAGACAGGCTGTATGTGTGATTGTGAGACAGGCTGTATGTGTGAGTGTGAGACAGGCTGTATGTGTGAGTGTGAGACAGGCTGTATGTGTGTGTGAGACAGGCTGTATGTGTGAGTGTGAGACAGGCTGTATGTGTGACAGGCTGTATGTGATTGTGAGACAGGCTGTATGTGATTGTGAGACAGGCTGTATGTGTGTGTGTGAGACAGGCTGTATGTGTGAGTGTGAGACAGGCTGTATGTGTGAGTGTGAGACAGGCTGTATGTGAGTGTGAGACAGGCTGTATGTGATTGTGAGACAGGCTGTATGTGTGAGTGTGAGACAGGCTGTATGTGATGGTGACTGGTTGTTTTGAATCCCCAGACTGCATCAGACAGAAGGCCAACGCAGAGAGCAGCTCTCCTAGAATGTGCTCTGCTATGTGAGTGTGACTGCCAACACAACAACTATAGGTATTTTACATGAACTGTAAATGCCTAGAACTGAGCCCATGAAAACTATTTCTATGTATTGTCTGTGGCATGACCTTTTTATATATTCACACATTTATATTATTATATCAGTGATTCTTGAGAACCGGGACAAAAGGCCGTCTTCCATATGTAACTGCTGTTATCTTTAAAAATTAAAATATTTAAAATTGTAGATGTTATTAGGGATTAAGAATAGAATGTCTGGAGCACAATTATCCCCTTAAATTTAATTTGATCATTATTATGTCAAATATATGACACTTGTTATCTTCTCATGACGTCCAAAACAGTGTGTCCACAGAGAAGGTTTCAATCTTTCATATGCAATAAAATCTATTAAAAATTTACTTTATTGATTAAAAAGAGCTTTTTTCATCAAAAGCAACACTAAATAATCTCTCATATCAATAACAAATGTTTTTCTTCAACATATTCATGTTTTATAAGGTTTCTAAGTGGTGGGACACTTTTTGTCACCACCGTCAGACAATCCATTAAAATGTAATAAAATCAGGCAAAATAAGGGGCAGCTGTCACTTTGAAGGACCTCTTGTCACATTCTACCTCTGCAGAGTACATTAGAGTCACACAGGCTCTGATAAGTGTTGTAGTTTTAGAATATTTTACATTCCAAATCTTGAAAGTCCTGCGTCACAACCATGATATGTCAACACCGACTTACAATTTCTGAAGAAGTTATTTGAATTTTTTTGATCATTTTATTTTCCTGTAGTAGTTCATACTAGCACCTAACATCAACAGAAAACCAGATGGCTACTAGAAAAACTCAATTTGTTCTGTTTAAGAAACATTAAATATGTCAACACCGCCAGACAGGAAATCTGACGGAGTTGACATCTGACGATGGTGATAGGCCAATGACGGTAAAAAAAAAAAAAGCTAGGAGGTTGTGTCAAAGCTTAGCTCAGTAGCTTAGTGTTAGATACAAACATGTCATTTAATTTGCCTAAACATAGGGTTTGTATTTTTTCAACATTGCACCCTGTTTTGTCCCACTTCTCAAGAATCACTGATTTATATTCAAAATATTGTAAACCTGTAAGACCCTTGATGAAAATGTTGAACAGTTTTTCAATGCATGCACACACACTACTCATACTGTACTGTATCTCTGGACACAAAGGGCTCTTTTAGCACGTTGGCGCTAACTGTCATTCAGTGTAACATAATGCAATGCGTTCTCCAGGAAAGTTCTTCTTACTTAAAGCTGCATGGAGTGATATAAGGAGGAGGACGGATCCAAAACACACTGATTGTTGTTGGGTCCTTTATGTTACAGTTGCAAATATTTTCCCACTTACACATCCAGCAGATAAAAAGCACAAATGTAGCACTGGGCTGGCCAGAGTGACTGCTGATCAGAGGCAGACCCAGTGATTAAAACAGCTCAAAGTACACGTTTAACAAAAATGTACAGATTCTTTTTTTTTAAAACATCTTAATGGCAAAGCTGCCTTCACCCTGGGAAATACAACTCCAATACATTCACAGTCACATAGATGTCACATTCCAACTAGACCTCGTTGTTGTAAGGAAAGAACAATAGAGAAACCAAAGTAACACAGTGTGCCTGCTAGAGAGAACAACCAAAGCAGTCAAATGAACAGGGAACACTGGGAGCAGCAGGAGGTGCTAGTCATACAGCCTGCACACAATACAACACACAGGGCTCAGGTCTGATCACTATGGGTCTGATGCTGCAGCTGGTGAACAGGCATATTTCATGGTTATTGTACTGTGGCTCAGGTGACTGCTTCACCTTTCCTCACATTCCTACTGCTACTACAGACACGTCACTGCTGTTCTCTGGTCAGGGCTTGTTGGTGGCACCTGGCTGTACACTGAAAGATACTGTAGCTCCTAATATATTAAGTCCCATAGTGTTCAATCAATGATTATGAAATAAATAGGGTAAATTGCATCAATGATACAACTATTTAAGAACATATCAAAACTCAACTCATTATAAACATCTTTTTATTAAATATGTATTTCATGTCACTTTATGATAATGTTTTTCATAGTGTATATTGTATTTAATATTGAACATGCTCCATACTAAATGTTGTGGCCGACTGACCTTTAAGATCCTTTAAAAAGCAACTGGAAACCAAACTTTATTTCCCACTGTGTTATTGTGTCTTCTACCAATCCTATTGCTGTGATGTTTGCTACTGGATGTTGTCATATAAATACACCTGGCTCACTAACCCAGCCATGCCCTGCTGTCACAAACCAATAGTATACACTGCACACAGCTTTGCTTTAGTCACATATTGAGAGCAGGATATGTAACCACATGAAGCTAGTCTAGAGATAGACAAGGTAAGGCAAGGCAAGGTAACTTTATCTATGTATTTACCTCCATCTTTATTTTCTTGTGAATGACTGGATACTTTTACCTCTTTTGCTCTCTTCTGTTTCTGCTTTGTTCATGTTTATGAATCCAATAAACAGAGTTGTACATATGAAATGCTTTGCACTGGAATCAGACTTCTGGATGATAGCACTGAACCTGATTGGATGATTTTAAACAGTCTTTTCCTCCCCATCCTGCTCTGATCAGAACAAACTGAGTGCCCATTTAGTTTGACTTGTTTCACCATAAGCACTATGTTTGAAATGATACTGTATATGTATTTCCATTTCTACGTGGTGTGTTAGGACACTGAATCTAATGCCAATCTGAAAAAGTGTAAATGAGATTGATGGTGTTGCATGAAGTGAATACATATCTCATCCCCTGTACTTTCCCAAAAGTAATGACAGCAGTTGTGGTCATGATTTATTACAAATGGAATGGTTTTGTGTGAAGTCAATGTACTGTTGCATTTCAACATTGGCACCTTGTTACTGGTTAACAAAGCAGTCATGAGCCAACTGTCATGAGCAGAGATTAACATGTCAACCTTTCTGGTGCCAAGCAGCTGAGGACTAAATACCATATGTAGGTAGAGTAGTATATATAATGTGTGTTTGTGAGAGGTAAAGCAATATGCAATGCAATAAGTCAACTTTTCTGCTATAACTAGTGTATAAACATAGGATGTAACCGTGTAAATGTTTATGGGATCAATAAAGAAAACTCAACTTTCAAAACAAATGTCTACATTGTAATTTCCCCCTATCTTTCACTTCCCACACAGAGAAGATCAGAAGACAATGATCTAGTGTTGAGGTTATGATCCACTACTCCAACCATTCATCCAAGCTTGGCCAGCTATTCTGAGGTTGAAGGAAGTTAAATAAAAAATAGTGTGCATTGAAAGCTTCCTCTTGTACATTTGAGACTAACCTTCCTCCTGTGTTAACTTTCTGTTACCATCCATGGTGTTAGCGGGTCGGTTTCGACCCGTGTCTGAAATCAGCTGTAAAAAACACTAAAAACATTTATCTATCATCCTTTTTGTTTCTCATCTCTTGGTTACCTTGTTAGGATCCCTTATCCATGAAAATATTGTTTTTAATATTTTTGGTGGAGGAGGCTGGGCCTTTTTTTTGTCAGTATGCGCCTCAATTTCAGTTTAAAAAATTGTAAAATTAACCTTAAGAGATTCATATATATAAATATTTGGTTGTTGTGTTACCTGATTATTACTGAGGGGTATGAGAACACATTTCTTAACAACATTTGTTTTATTTATTTTTTCATATTAATATTATTGACCTTGACACCATCTATGGTGTTACCGGTCAATTACGACCCATAAATATGTATTTCAGAAAAGAGCAAAAAAACTTTTATTTCAGCATTATAAAAACACACAATGAAAACCAGAACAAGTCACAACACAAAATATAGATTTGTAAGGTCAAATAAACAACAACCAATCAACAAATCAAACTAATCGAAATCAATTACTAGTTCCAAAACTAGTAAAAAAAACAGAGTAAAAGTCTCTGTGTGTATGTGTGTGTGTACAGATGTGTGACAAAAAGCAACACTTTCAGTGTTCTTTGAAGAGATATTTCTTGCAGGTAAAGCACAATACTTTTATCTTTCTGTCCTTAGTGCTTCGGCAGACCTGACACCTCTTATTTTTAGAATCAGGTGGCCATTTTCACCAAAAACATGATCCAGAACTTGGCTCACTGTATATCTCCTCATTTTTGAATACTGCAAATAGGAGATGTGCACTCTGCAAGTCACTAACTCTATACTGAATTGACTTCACATGTCTGGATATGCCCTGCTGTTTGTTTCGCTTTTATGCAGGTATAAGGGCAAAAAAAGTCAAAATGAGAACCCCCCCAGAGCTCACATGATTGGGAGAGGAGCTAACTGTCATTGTGTTGGCTGACAGTGCACTTATGATTTCAGTTTTGGCTCTAGTTATTGTTTTTTACATCTTATTCTATAACCGGGTCGAAAACGACCCTAACACCACCAGTGTTATAATTTCCACCAGAGCATTTTATAATTAAGTGAAACATTTTTTATTTTTTTTATTTTGTTGAAATAGAGATTCCTGACAAAGTCAAGAAATTTTTAAGCAATAAAAAAAATGTAAGTGGTTCTTTTATGCATTTGAAAACCAAAACGGGTCGTGGCGACCCTAACACGAGAGGAAGGCTAAAGCACACTCGGTATGTGTAAGACTAGACAATGTTCCAGGAAAACACACACTTTATATAATGCCATGACCAGACTATTTGCTCAGAAGCCACATTACTAATTACTAGAATAACTTTTAATACAGAAATATTCACCATGTGAGCACAACATCATTTTAAACATTACACTTTTTAAACTAGACCTCCTTAGGTGGTACCAGCAGCCCTACACGGGCTGAGGGTTAGAATGTGTTGTAGACTCCTGGGAATGTTGAGGGCCACGATCATTTACAGGTCAATATTAGGCCTATGTCATGTATAATGATAAGAATGTGTTGTAGGTTAATTCAGTGAATATGTGCGGCTGTGCTTTAGCCGATAAAACAAGATAGCGCCGCATAGCATTAGTTAACTCACCCGGTTGTGTGCGGGCGGCTAGCGCCTCATATTATGAACCCAAACATGACGGCTATGTCCGTGGGACTTTCACGACAAGTACAGCGAAGCACCGGTGTTGATCTACGCCAGCCACGGTCCCCTGTCACAGCCAGGTAGGGTAATGTTGGCTACTTGGCTTTATGTTGTGCCGCCGTGCACCGATGCTGCTGTAACTGTGTTTGTTTTGTAGCTGCCGTGAATATGCAATGTTGTTTTAATGCTAGGCTATTTGTGCAGTTCAGTTTGTCTTTTGGCACAGTTGTTGGCCGTGTTGTTGTTGTTTTTGAGCGGACATGCACGCCGTTGTGTCGGGTCGGGTCTGATCGCAGCCATGGTTAATTAGGGGAAATACAGTATCGGGAGGGAGACTACGCACGTTACTCGCGTAGAACCATTTTTGACACAAAATGATCAAGCAACATTTTAGCTGCGTTACGCACGTAAATCTTACGCGGGTAACGCGTGTAGTGTGTTTGAACCTTAACGCGTGTAGTGTGTTCGTACCTTAACGCGTGTAGTGTGTTTGTTGTACCTTAACGCGTGTAGTGTGTTCGTACCTTAACGCGTGTAGTGTGTTTGTTGTACCTTAACGCGTGTAGTGTGTTCGTACCTTAACGCGTGTAGTGTGTTCGTACCTTAACGCGTGTAGTGTGTTTGTTGTACCTTAACGCGTGTAGTGTGTTCGTACCTTAACGCGTGTAGTGTGTTCGTACCTTAACGCGTGTAGTGTGTTCGTACCTTAACGCGTGTAGTGTGTTCGTACCTTAACGCGTGTAGTGTGTTCGTACCTTAACGCGTGTAGTGTGTTCGTACCTTAACGCGTGTAGTGTGTTCGCACCTTAACGCGTGTAGTGTGTTCGCACCTTAATACAAATTCTTATAAATATTGACAAGGCAGCATTGTCAATATTTCAAAGAGACATTATTTGCATTAAGATGAAATAGAGCATGTAAAGTATTGACCAAACTATATACCGTTTTAAGTTTAATTTTCTTTTTTAAATCAATGGTAAAACCAAAGTTTACTTGTGGAAATAGGAAAAGACAAAAAACAAGAAAAGTAATTTTCAGATTGCTTTTCTTGCGGAAAAATACCTCGGGGGTACCCGTACTCGTGCGCCACATTGCATTATGGTTTTGTAGTCCGTATCTGATCTTCCTGAATAGTGGTCGCTGCTTATTGTTCCAGCCGGCGGTAAACTCCTCTATGATGTCCGCGGGCAGCGTACTGTTGCAGACAGCTGAACATGGAACCGGAGGTTTGTGATTGAGCTCACACAATGCAGACATGTATCACACATTCCATACGATTGTATTCAACTGTGCTCGACGACATTAGCTATGTGACTAGCTAAGCTATCATGCTCGAGTTATGGCGTTCCGTTTATAACGGTATCTTCACAACTGCTGTACATGACTACGTTACAGTTAAATGGGCGGTTATTGATATGGTGTCGTTTGTCTTTCCAGGAAACAGGAGGACACCATGTCCGTTCCACGGCTGTAAGCGTGTGTACTCAGACCCGAGCTCTCTGCGAAGCCACATCCAGGACCATGAGATCTCCGCTCAGTCTGTGCCCGGTGAGACACCTCACATAAAGCTAGAATGCTGGAAAACCAATATAAAATAAATAAAAATATAGATGATTGAAAGGGTCATTTTTCAGCATGACATTAATTGTCCATGCTACATGTCCTCTGTTGGACAACAGCAGTGGCGGGCCGTGCCTTTTACACCTTTTACAAAATCAAACCGCTTAATAAATAAATAAGTAACTTCATGATGACGTCACGGCTATTGTCATTGGATTAACCACCCGATTGCAGCAGTTACAGTAACTATTAACGAGTGTAATACAATTACAGTACACTAATGAGACACTAAACATGTTGACTAAACCATCAAGAGCATAGGCCAACTAATATTACACACTACACAGCTTGACAAGATGCTGCATCACGAAAACGCCCCATAGTCTAAATCATGACATGACCAAATAATCAAGAGCAAATTCAAAACAGCCACAAGTCACTAGCAACTACCGGTCAAGGCAAATGTCAAACACACACACACACATACACACACACACACACACACACACACAGATCCCAGCTTAAACGCAGGTCCTGCAGCAGGATGAAAACTACCTGTCAGATCTTCTGTCTATCAATTTAGTTTACATTTTTAGAGCGCTGGACAGCGCAGCAGCTAAGACTAACTAACATTATTTGCACGTTTTAATATGTTTTAAGCTGGAAAATGATGCTGGGAAGCAGCGTACTACTAGCGGGTACTATGAATAGCAGAACTGTTCAAATATATATAGGATGTTGCCATCTGGCCGTCGCCTGTGTGTCCCTACGACCACCAAAACAGATACAAGTTTTCCTTTGCCCCTGCCTCGATTCGAGCAACCAATGCTGCCAGCAGCAGATAAATGCTGCTATTGTTGACTGGGTTTTCGATTTTTTATATTGCTGATGGTGTTTGGTACTGTACTGTTGTTATTGTTGCTGTTGTGGGCATTGCTGCTAACGGCACTCTGCACTTTATTCTGCTGCTATTGATTGTTTGCTGTTGACCACAGAGCACTTTATCTTGGCACTTTATGATGTTATGTTTCTAGGATTTTATGTTTGATTTATTTTATTTTATGATTTTATTTGATTTTATTGATTTTATGATTTTATTTGATTTTATTGATTTTATGATTTTATTTGATTTTATGATGGAGCTAGGATAACAGTAGGAGAAAGTTGCCCTGGTCTGCCTTCTCAGAGCGGGAACACTCTTTACTAAGAGCCCGAATTCTCTGGTCATATCTCGGGCGTGTTTTGCCGTACAGCAAGACTCTATCCCCAGCGTGGCCCGTCTTAATCTGTGGAGGGAAAGGAACTGACTGTGTTGTGTTGGTTTCTCCCTGATTCTTGCACTTTGCACTTTAGTGCCCAGGCCTGTGTACATGTTGTGATGTTTGTGTCCGTCACTGTTTTGTACTGTTATGTGTTGTCGCCTCTCCTCGCTGTAAACCAATTTGCCCTCTTGGGACACTAATAAAAATCTTGAATCTTGAATCTGCACTGGCAGTGCACCTAGCGCGTCCTGTGGTCACCGCTCCTTGTAAACACCGGTTTGAAAACCCAGCGTAGCACCACACACGGCAGCGATCGGTTGCTAGCCATACAATTAGCAATGAGCCAACTATAGGCCTACCTTTCATAAGTTGCTGTCTGATTGGAAGTGTCGCACAGATCCTTTATCCAGCTGGGTCAGAGGGCTGTTCTTAAAAGGTCCTTTTCTCAATAAAAAAAAATTCCCCGGTAAAGTGTCCATTAAATCCACTCCTTCTCCTCTGTAATCCATCGTGTGTTTCAACAAAGTCTCATCTAAAAGATCTAAACAAAAATAGAAGAGATCTAACATACTGCCTTCTATCCATGGACAGTAATGTCGGCTAGCTAGCGGTAGTTCAAGTAAGCTACTTTCCCTCCCGATTTCGACAAGGCCAGCTAGAAGGCCTAGCCGTGTAAAAGGATACGCCCAGCTCGGAAAACTCGAAATCTGATTGGTTAAAGAACATGTCAATCACAACATCGTCCCCATTAGCGTCAACAGAGAGGGGATTCTCTCGGAAATCTGAAGGCCTCAGCCAGATATTTTTTACCCGGAGACAGCGCAGGGAAATAATCTGATTGGATAAATATATATTAGCACACTGGAGGCAGTGCAGCCGAAGGAAAAACAATTCAATTACGTATTTAGACGTAGCCTACGTGAACAAACTCTTTAAAATAGATAGAATTAATGAAAACATGTAAATGATATATTTAATAAAAAATATAATAATTTATTAATAATATATAATTTCGTTTTTCTGAAGTCCTGCCACTGGACAACACTCAATCATCAGTAGGTTAACTGTATGATTTCTGGCGGCTGCTCCTGCACTCTTAGCTCTGTTGCTGAATGCACCAAAGTATTTTAAACTCCCATAGAAGCAGATACTGACTGTGTGTGTGTGTGTGTGTGTGTGTGTGTGTGTGTCCTGTCCCATCCTGTAGGAAAGCTCTTGCTGTGCTCCACTGTAGGCTGTGGTGGTTCCTTCCCCAACATGCAGAAGCTGATGGAACACATGAGGCATCATCACAAACCAAACATCTTCTTCATGTGAGTCTCTCTCTCTCTCTCAGCTCAGACACTGTGAGTCTCTCTCTCTCTCTCAGCTCAGACACTGTGAGTCTCTGTCTCTCTCTCTCTCTCTCTCTCAGCTCAGACACTGTGAGTCTCTCTCTCTCTCTCTCTCAGCTCAGACACTGTGAGTCTCTCTCTCTCTCTCAGCTCAGACACTGTGAGTCTCTCTCTCTCTCAGCTCAGACACTGTGAGTCTCTCTCTCTCTCTCTCAGCTCAGACACTGTGAGTCTCTCTCTCTCTCTCAGCTCAGACACTGTGAGTCTCTCTCTCTCTCAGCTCAGACACTGAGTCTCTCTCTCTCTCAGCTCAGACACTGTGAGTCTCTCTCTCTCTCTCAGCTCAGACACTGTGAGTCTCTCTCTCTCTCTCTCTCAGCTCAGACACTGTGAGTCTCTCTCTCTCTCTCTCAGCTCAGACACTGTGAGTCTCTCTCTCTCTCTCTCAGCTCAGACACTGTGAGTCTCTCTCTCTCTCTCTCTCAGCTCAGACACTGTGAGTCTCTCTCTCTCTGTCTGTCTGTCTCTCTCTCTCTCTCTCAGCTCAGACACTGTGAGTCTCTCTCTCTCTCTGTCTGTCTCTCTCTCTCTCTCTCTCTCAGCTCAGACACTGTGAGTCTCTCTCTCTCTCTCTCAGCTCAGACACTGTGAGTCTCTCTCTGTCTGTCTGTCTGTCTCTCTCTCTCTCTCTCAGCTCAGACACTGTGAGTCTCTCTCTCTCTCTGTCTGTCTCTCTCTCTCTCTCTCAGCTCAGACACTGTGAGTCTCTCTCTCTCTGTCTGTCTGTCTGTCTCTCTGTCTCTCTCTGTCTGTCTCTCTCTCTGTCTCTCTCTGTCTCTCTCAGCTCAGACACTGTATCAGTGACTTCAGTGTTTTGTAACGTGTCATCTTCTCTCTCTAGTTGTGAGAGCTGTCGCACAAAGTTGCGATCGTACCGCGGGCTGCTGACTCACCTGCACACATGTTCCAAAGTGCCCCGGGGCAAAACAAAGCCTGCTGCTGAATCCAGCGCCCCCCAGCCACTCACCATGGACCAGAGCCCAGCCCCCAGCAGCCCACAGCCAGCTGTTCAAAGCCCAAACCTCCAGGCTTTATTCCCTCACACAGACTCTCCTGTCCCTCCTCTCCTCGGCCCACCCTTCTCCACTAACCCAGAGAGCTCCCCTCCTCAGCGGGCCACAGCCTCAGACCTGCCCCCTTCTCTGACCCTGGATGGTCCTGATGGCCAGAGCCGGATCAGGCCTCTGGAGCCAGGAGCATCCCCTCTCTCTGCTCAGGCCTCCCCAGCTGTCTGGAGGAAGAACCAAGGTGAGCCTCTCCTCAAAGTCAAGCACACAGCCTGTAGCTCCATGTTACTGAGAGTGTGTTCATCATTCCAGTATTCCAGTGGTGCAGAGTGGTTGGTTAAATGAAGCTGGAGCAGCTCACTAAGGCCAGGCAATAACAGCAGCACATTATGCTCCCATAGTTTCAGCTTTATCCTATCGCATCATTTGATTTGATTCCATCTTTGTCTTGGTAGACCAGTCTAAACTCCACTGACCAACTTATTGTGCTTTTATCTGCACAACAGTTTGTCTGCTTTGGTATGAATCAGATTGGACACATGGAGAGACATCATTTTGAATTGAACATATGTAGTTGTGAGCAGTTCCATTGTTAAACCATTGGTGTGTCCTTGTATCCATTAGGTGTGGTGTGTAACAGGCGCGTGCTCTGGGAGCACACTAAAGGCTGCTACACATGTGTACAGTGTGGACACAAGGTCACCAACCGGAAGGAGATGACTCATCACATCAGCACTCAACACAGTGGGAAGAAAGCAGCAGGAGACGCATAGCAGCACCACCACTCTTCTGCTGTACAATCCTTTATGTACAATGTTCTACTGAGTCAAGAGCCTGCAGCACTGACTACATCTTATGCATTTGACATGACTTGGTCAGTTTCTGCAAAGCGCTTTGAGCACAAAGGGATTTCTTAAAGCTATAGTGCGTAACTTATGTGGGCCCCATGAGGAATTCTGAGTAATTACAACAACTGTTGGTGCATCTGCATGAGGTAGGCCTTCTGCATGAGGTAGGCCTTCAGCGAGGGGTTGAATATAACAGACATTCATTTATAAGAAAAAGGTACGCACTATAGCTTTACCTTGAGAAAGTTCATTACTTGTACCACTATTCTATTAATGCCATGCTGTGTGGAGTAACTGTCCTTCATTCTAGTTTATTACTGCACTGTAAATAAGATGTAAAAAGTGTACAACTCATGAACGGTGTCAAATTTCTGTTAAACTGAGTCAGAGTCTTAGCACCCCACATTAATAATATACAAAGCCCTTAAAGCAGCTACGAGTAACATTTCAATATCTTTTAAACAGCCTCATGTTTCCTCTAATAATCATAAATTACCTTTAACAGCAAACGAGACCATCAGTGCAAAGAAAGACGTTTTTATATCGTTTTTATTACTGCGTTTGGTCTGGTCGCACACCCAGTCCGATTTTCGGTTTGTGCGTGCAGCCTTTCAATGTGGCGCAGCAACGCGATTTGAGAAGCCTATCCCTCCAGGTGAGGGAAGGGGAGCGGGAGCCTTGTTTGAGACAGTTATTTGTCGTCATAATGACTGATAACGGGGCTGAACCATCAAAGAAAAAAAAGAAAATGCAATGAAGAAAAGCTAATAGGGAGAGTGGTAGACGGGCGGGAGGGCGTTGCCAGGCAACGTATACACAATTTCACGGGAGTGAACTAGACTGCAGTGTTTACTCCTAAATGAATGAGCGGTAGCCTACTAAAACAAAGTTTACTTTGCCTCACCAGCATCATCAGATGAGTCGACCATTATTCATCTGAAATTGTCATTATTTACAACAACATAAACACATTACCTCATTGTGATCCATACTAACTGCCGTCTCTCGTTCATTCGCTTTCTGTGAGGACACGGAATCTTTCAGCTCCGTGAGAGGTGACAATGCATCAACTCATTGCAATCAGGTGTGTGTAGCACTGACTGGCATTAGTTGATGCTGCGTCACTAACCACTCTCACGGAGCCGAAAAGAGTCCGGTGCCCTCACACTTTCAACACACGGACATGCACTATATTGCTTCCTGCTCATTTGAATTTTGCACGCCCGGCACGAGCTAGAAAACAGCTTCACGACAGCTGGCGTCGTAAAAATACTACCGCTTTTGTTCAAAGGGGCCGCCAATGGACAATGTTACTCGTAGTGGCTTTAACTTCTTTTAAATCTAAAACTAAATGTTATCAGGAAGCCTCATTTAGAACAGTTTCATTTATTTCTTGCTGTTTTTAATTGTGTGTATACATCTTTAATTTGCCGTGTAGAGCACTTTGTTTTGAAAAGAGCTATACAAATAGTATATTAATGCTGTTAGAGCCTGTTAGAGATAAACATGATCCACATCATGGTGGACGGGGAATTTGACTGCATTCACCATTTATTCAGTCTTACAAATACATTGGGGGGAAAACATCTAAAATATGCAGTTTCATATTTTAAAAACCTCATTTTCTGAAACAGCTGTTCATTGTAGCTTTAAGCACATCTGGGAAAATATATCAAGTTAGGGAATGTATTGGGAATCTATTAGTGGATGAAAGTTAATTAATCTTCAGTACTGCTCACTGATGTTTTGAATGGAGACCAGGTTGTGATGCACACATTACTTGGCGGATACGTTCACATTGGTTCCTTTCCTAAACAGGATGTATAAAGGATCCCTTTTCCTTTTGATGGTGTTCATAGGTTGCGAGTACCATTTCCTACATTCTACACCAAGCAGCTTTAAAAGAAAGACCAGGTCAAAAAAAGCAGATTTTATTTGGGTCAGTTAGAATGAGTTGATGCAAGCACATGAGTGTTAGGAGGGCCCAGAGATAGGTCAGCTCTGGCTAGCTTCAAACATACATCCAAACATGCTCCTGAACCCTTAACCCCTCCTTTCATTAGCATTACACATCCACCAATAATTAACAACACTACAGCACATGACAGGAGGTCCCACTGGATCATATTATTATTTTAGACATAACCACATGCAACCAACCCATCCCAGCACACAGATGGAGGGGAGCCTGTCAATAGTTCATCTGTCATTATTAACATTATTACATAGGATCATTCAGACAGCTCGTGTGACGGCATGAGCCGGCCGCCCAGCACGATTTATTTGTACATGTGTGTTTTTAAAAGAGAAATGATTTATTGTTTTATGGGCCTGCTGGTTCAGCCTGAACTTTTCTGTTATTAAAGCAAACCCTGCTGGAAAAGAACCAGAAACCAATGTGCTTCATTTCACATGATGGCAGCTTGTTAAGAAAACAAACAAACAAAAAAACCTCAGTAAAGTAAACAAGTGCATACAAAAAGATTAAGTGCCCTCTGTCTAACCCCAGCTCAAGCAATGGCCATTTTTCTTTTGATTTTATTATCACAACTTTGTTCAGGTCAGTTCTCTAGAGGCTTTAAAAAAATCTCTTCTGGTCAATTGCGTACATCTTTCCTGCCGGAAGCTTCCGGAAAAATAAACTGTTGCCTCTGCTCATGTTGCCCTGCAATGAAGAGAGGAGAGAGTGTTATTGTGGACATGGTGTTTGTGTCAAATGACAGGAGAGCTTTCACAATGTGTCTATAAATGAGTATTTTCACAACACATTGAAAGGAGAATGTAGCCTTTACTTAGACAAGTTCTAAGTTTAGTGTTCAATCTTCAAAAGAAATAACAGTAGGACAGTGCCATAGTTTAACATACGTGTGGAGCCATTGAAATGAACGTTAACATTAATAGGAAACTGTCTTTTGGAAATCCTTGTTTACTTTCAGACTGACAAATCCAAGGAATTGTGCTATTGCACATACATCTTACATCATAACATCAATGGCAGAAACATATGCTTTCTTAACAGTCACAGGCAGCTGAATATCAGAGAAACTATCTACAGTCCTCTATAGATTATTGATTAGGACATAATCTATAGTTAGCTCTGTTTGGCTTTATCTGGCTTCAAAGTAATTTAAGCCATGACAACAGGGTTGGACTGACAGCCTTCATACCAGCCATGAACTGAACTAACACAAAAACAAACAGGTTAGGTGTACACTATCCTTAGATTCAGCCCAGAGCTGCTTTGTTAATAACAGGAACTTTACATGGTCCCATGTTGCCTTCATTATCATTTTTAATACTGTAGTGAAAAGCAAAAATGTCCTTGCCTAGTTAAACTGACAAGACATTTCTGTCCCACGTTAAAATAAATGAAGTGTTCTTACCCGACATGTAGGAATGTCACTTTGTATGCTACATTCTAACTTTCTTTTTAAGGTGGGAAAAAAATGCTTTAACGATATGTTCCAATTCAAAATGTTGAGTTTCTAACCATATAACCCACGTATTGACCCGTCAGTTAACTAAGCAATCAATGGAGAACAGGAGCTGATGGAAGAATCACCACAGTGATTCATCTAAGCTTTGTAGTCTGATTTGATGATTTTCAATTCAGACTTCCAAAGCAATGAATCCTATATGAAAGTAGCTGTATATCCTAGCGATGGTCAGTGATGGTGTTGATTGTGACGTGTGCATTCCTCCAGTGTTTGTGTGTTTACCTCTTTGCTTAGATGCCTCCAGCAGTCCACCCAGGTGGGATATACAGATGCATAGGGAGGCAGGCCTCCGTCAAGCCTGACAACAGTGGGAATATCAGTATGTTTCATCCAATACTTATGGGCATTTATACAAGCTATGAACCTGCCAACTTACCCGCAGTTATTGACAGCCATGAGGTTCGACACCAAAACAAAAGGGTATGTGAGCATACTGGCAAAGAACTGAAAAAGAGCACAGGAGGAACACCATCAAACTACAAGCTACACACTGACAGCTGTAGTGCTGCTGTGTGTGTCTCAACTACAGTCAGTACATTTACATCAAGCCCCAACCACAGCAAGTTCTACCAGCATCCAATGCAGAAGTAACAAAAAAATGCAGTTCACTGAGCGGCCACTAAGGGCAGGTACCAAAACAGAGCAACTTCTCATCGACTCCCATGTTAAATATGCCGTTTTCACAGCATTATTAACCTATTTACGGCCTGATCCAAAAAGCTATTCTAGTCCGTATGTTTAGGTCATATCTCCATGACAACACAGAGGAGGGTGAATTTTTTTGGACCAGGATTACGAATAATTGGGGGCGCGGCCTCTTGAGTGACAGCTAGCCGCTGGCCCTCACTTTGCCTCGGAGGTATACGTCAGCTAGATGGGCGTATCTCCCTCCACCCAAAGTCATATCAATGCCCTTTTTCGGTAAGAGGAAATGAGGCGAGTCAAAATCTGACAAGTTGGCGACGTGACATAGGTCAGGACGATTGGATGCAGTTGAATTAACTGAGGTCAGCCCGGATGCTACATCCATTTTATATACTATCTGTGGTGATAAGTCATCAAAGCTGGCGAATACACAATTTATGTACATCTTTAAATTTAGAAATGCCTTGTATTCGCCAAAGAGAAAATGTAGCATCTAATGAAAAAGTACAGTCTCAATTAAACCAGATCTTCAGAGTATTGATGACTGGGTTGCTTGTGAAGTGGGGAATAGAAACGGGAAGACTGGAAGTGACCAGAGCCGTGAGAGATGTTGAGATGCACGATGTAGCTTCATAGTGGCACCAGTCTGTATCTGGAGTATGAAGCCAAACATTTGAACATTTGCAGCCCAGTAGTAGTACAAAAGATTAGGAAGAGCTAGGCCTCCCTGTAATGTAGGCCTCTGTAGAAGATCTACGGGTACGTAGGGCTCTTACTATTCCATATAAATGAAATGAAAGTGACATTTAAAGAAAAATCTATGAAGGTAAATTGGGATACATTGGAACAGGTAGAGGAATTGTGAACGTGAGATGAAGGCCTAGTAGGTTGTATTTTGGTGCTTAGTGTGAGAGAGGAGAGAGAGAGATAGTTAGAAACTCCAGGGATTGTGTATATAGTCGGAATATATGACCTAATGCGCCTCCTTTTTGACTAATCGGACAAACAGCACTTCGGAACAATGCGTTCCGTTTTCATAACATTGAACCGTCAGCGTAGTGGCATGTCGATCTAATAGGAAATATTTCGGACCATTGAGATGTCGAAATAATGAGGCGTAGGAATTACGGCATGGCAGCTGTGAGGCTGTTGGAATGTGTTCACTGTTGTTTGCGAGATTAGATTAGACTAGATTCTTGAATCAGAAGAGAGACATCATCCCTTAGTGTGGTTCTCTGCTTCACAAAGTCTGCAGCCAGTTGATCCTTAGAAATGACAGCGGTAGCCATGGTTCCTCCGTGTATTGAAGTTTTGGTTGCTGTCAGCTGAGAACGAAGCTAGCTTACTTGCTGAGCTAGTAGCAGCACGTGTATCTGGGGTTTGTGCACTGCAACCTGGTTTGGCGAACTTCAAATTGCTCAATCTAAAAAGGGAAACTCTAAATTAAACCTACTACTGATGTTTTTTTTAAAACACTGGGAAGTTAAAAAATGTAATAAAATAAAAATAGCAAAAAGTAGACTGGGAGCCTTCCCTCATGTGTACGCTCGCTACATTTACAACCAGAAGTTCCAGATATAGAACATTTCCAGTCCAACCAACCTGTTTACAAGCATATTAAAAGTCTAGTTTCGGTCGGACTAACATAATAAACTGTTTTTTCTCTAACGTCATGTAAACGTAGTGACTGACTGCTGTTGTGTGTATCACTCACCCCTGTCACTGCCTGAGAGCAGTTCTTCATTTCTCCTGTGTGACTCATCTGTACAAAGGGACACATGAATGGCATTAACTTTGGACTGGAGCCTGAATGGAAGCAGGGATCTCAGCATGGAGGCAGAGATTAGGGTTTAAGGCCAGTTCTAATTAGTTGTGTCTATCTACAGCCCCAATTCCCCAAAAGTTTGGACAATATGTAGAATGTGAATGAAACAGAATGTGATCATTTCCTAATCCTTTTCGACGTGTATTCAATAAATAACAGTACAATTACATACAGTGCTGCTTGAAAGTTTGTGAACCCCTTGACATTATGGAATTTTAATGTTGACTGCGAAAACTCAGTCAACATGGCTTTCATGGGAGGGTTGCTGAAGAAGCCTCTGCTCTCAAAAAAGAACACATTTTCCAATTTCTTCCCTTAAGATCTCTTACTACATTGGTCCATTTCATCACTCAATTTGGCCCATCTGATTGTGTTTACCTGCTCGATTTAAGCAATGCAGCTCAGGGTTCACAAACTTTTTGTTGTCAAATAATTTGTTTTATCCATTTTAACAATTGATTTCTGGAAAAGAAAAATGTTGAATGGATTAACAAACATCTGTTATTTCATATAAAAAACTGATATTGATCAAAATGAATAAATAATGATTAAAATAAATAAAATTCCAAAAGGCTCAAGGGGTTCACAAACTTTCAAGCAGCACTGTACATGTGTTTAAACTGATTAACTTAGTTTTTTGTAAATATACACACATTTTAAATGTTGTGCCTGCAACACGTTTCAAAAAAGTTGGGACAGTGGCATGTTTACCGCTGTGTTACATCACCCTTTCTTTACACAACACTGAGGAAGTGTTTGGAACTGAGGACATTAATTGTTGAAAATTTAAAATGAAAATGATTTCCCATTCTTGTTTGAACTACAACTTCAGAGGCTCAACATTCCGGGGTCTCCATTGTGATATTTTGTGCTTCATAATGCAACACATTATTTCAATGGCAGACAGGTATGGACTGCAGACAGACCAGTCGAGTACCACTCTGTTCCTATGAAGCCAAGCTGTATTAAGATGTAGAATGTGGCTCAGTATTGTTAAATAAGAATGGACGTCCCTGAAATAGATGTTGTCTGGATGGCAGCATGATGCTCCAAAACCTGTATGTACTTTTCAGCATTACTGGTGCCTTCATATATGTGCAAGTTGCCCATGCCATGGGCATTAACCCACCCCCATACCATCACAGACGGTGGCTTTAAAACTTTGTATTGGTAACAATCTGGATGGTCCTTTTCCTCTGGAGCCCGGAGGACACAACGTCCATGATTTACAAAATCTATTTGAAATGTAGACTCATCAGACCACAGCACACTGTTCCACTTTGAGTCGGTCCATCTCAGATGAGCCCAGGCCCAGAGAAGTCTGCAGCATTTGCTGATATTAGCTTTCACTTTGCATGTAGAGTCTTAACTTGCATTTGTGGATGCAGCGACAAACTGTGTTTACAGACAATGGTTCTGAAGTGTTCCATGGCCCATGTAGTGATATCCTTTATAAAATCATGTCATTTTTAATGCAGTGCCACCTGAGGTCATGGGCATTACATTTTAATTTTGGACCTTGCCCCTTACGTGCAGAGATTTCTCCAGATTCTCTTAATATTTTAATTATATTATGGATTGTAGATGGTGAAATCATTCCATTATTTACAGGAAAGTTGTCTTTAAACTGTTGGACTGTTCTCCTATGCAGTTCTTCCCAAAGTGGTGAGCCTCACCCCATTATTGCTTGCGAAGAATGAATCTTTACAGGATGCCCCTTTATATCCATTCATGATAATACCACCTGTTACCAGTTAACATGTTTATGTGAGTAATGTTCCAAACAGGTATTTTTTTTCACATTCCACAGCTTTCCCAATCTTTTAATGCCCCTGTCCGAGCTTTTTTTAAATGTGTTGCTGGCATCAAATTCAGAATAAGTATATATTTAGGAAGAACAATGAAATAGATATGAGTAAAACATTAAATATATTGCCTTTGTATTGTTTTCAACTTGATTGTATGTGAAAAAGGATTAACATTCTGATCACATTCTGTTTTATATACGTTTTACATAACTTCCCAACTTTTCCGGAATTGGGGTTGTATCTATATCTATCGTATTGTATCCATCCATCCATCTATATCAACACATACACACATCTATCTATATATGTATATACTGTTTAATAACAATTCATATTTACTATCATTAATGGACCTGAAGGTTACACCTGAGCAGTGTAATAGTAATAAAGTGTGAGCATACCGAGTCATCAATGGCGTATGTATTGATGAGGTGAGCCAGCAGGTTACAGATCCACAGAGACAGGACGTCACCCAGCAGGCGAGGGATCAAACCACTGCAACAAACACAACCACATCACTTCACATCACTTGGATATGGGAAGAGAAGCAGCAGGTTTAGAATCATGGCCTCACTGGACTGAGACCTATTCTCAGGCTGGGTTAGGGTCTTGCTAACACAGATTGTGTGACAACTTCTAAGACCTTTCCCAATTTTTTGTGAGGGGAAAAAAAACACATTTTATGAATAATGTAATTTAATACAGCTACAAAGTCATTTGTTTTTAGCACCAAGGCAAACATGGAATGGGCTATTTTACATCGAAGCGATGAGAACACTGAAAGCAGAAAACGGGTGTATCTAAGAGATAAGACAGACAAGGAGAGTCAAACTCACGCAAAGAAGCCCAGTACGCCTTCTTCTCTGTAGACTGTCACCATGGACTCAAACACTCCACTGAGTAAACAGAGGAAAATAAAGCTTAAGTTTCACACAGCTCCTTTTCATTAGGTGTGTGCAGAATAATTAAAAACCTTACCTGTATTTTGTTTCTCTGCCAATGAACTGCACCATACATCTCAAAGTAATCACTGTAAGACAAGTTAGGGAAAACATTACTTGACATGCAGAAAGTTACATATTCACAACTGAAACCACTTCATGGCTCAAAATAATCCCATTCAGAATGCATAGGTTAGGTAGTTGAAGCCATGTGGAAGATTAGAGCAGCTGACGTACCATGGAAGGGATGTGTGACAATGGTGGCACAGGAACGAGCTATCATCTCTTTGGTTGTCTGGAAAAGACAGGAAAACGTTGGTCAATAAGGTGGAGATGCTAACACAGTGCTGAGATCCTATCTTTAAGGTATTTCCATTCATATATCTTTAAAAAGTGTATTCAAGACATAGGCCTAAAATAAGCACTCAAACAACAATTAACCATGCTCTGCTTCAAAGGTTCCAGGCCTAGCCACGATTGCTTCATTTCCAGGGTTAGCCTCAAGCGCCGGCTGCCCGCCATTTGGCTGAAAATTAACGCATTTCTGTCCGACTGCTCTTTTCCTCCTAACGTCCTGTGTCTTTCAGAAAAACGCTGATTCACATCCATTTCATAACATTGTGTTTTACCGTTTTAATAATTATATTTTATTGTATTTTTATTTCTTATAACAGGCCAGGTTACAGTAACCAATTACCATCTGTACTTGAAAGGAAGAAAAATATAGAAAGACTAAAGCTTTAAGTCTATTTGTTTATAGATCTGTTGGCAATCTCCCCTTACCCAATCAGAGTCAATCAGCCCCTCCCTCAGCTATATAACACTCTCCAGGCTCTCACACACACACACACACACACACACACACACAGGCTGCTGGAACCCAGATTGTTCCAGGCAGAGACAGAAAACGACTCTATTCAGATACATTCATATATAATAATAATAATAATAATAATAATAATAATAATAATAATAATAATAATAATAATAATAATAATAATAATAATAATAATAATAATAATAATAATAATAATAATAATAATAATAATAATAATAATACATACATTAATGACCAGGGTGAAGTTAGTTTAAAGTGGGATATTGGACAGACATTCATCAGCGATGTCTTACTAGTTTCACCCGCAGTAGACAGCAGAAGAGCGGTTAACACGCCCACCAGCCTTGGCACATGACTGGGCCCGGTACACTGATAGTACTAAACAGATTAACAAATAGACTAATTCAGAGAGAAGAGCAGAACTGTAGCTGATCTGATGTACACGTGAAGACCAATGTAGCCAGCACACAATGAGAGAAGTGAAAGTTGTGGTGGGACATTTCCAGTTACTGTGCAGGGTTTCCCCCAGAAAAGTTGATGGCCTGGTGGCAATACCAATTGCGATTATATTGGATAATATTGCGATTTAATAAATAAATGGTATTATGATTCTACTTGAAAATCTAGGCTTATTTCTCAATTTAAACGCACTATAGTCAATATGCTGTCGCTAGGGTAAAGGTTCGATCCAAACAATAACCAAAAACAGTTTTGATGAGGTCATGGATCATGGGAACAGCTTAAGGCCCGGAAACACCGGCCCGATAATCGCTGTCGTAGAGGCTGGAGGGGGCGAAGACAGGAATCTGTTTGGTGTGGGCCGTGAAATCGGCCTGAATCGGCAGATTCCATTTTCGGGTAGTCGGACTGGTGTGTTCTGAGGTCTTTACACTGGCTTCCAGTCACTCAAAGAATTGATTTCAAAATACTGATGTTGGTTTATAAAGCACTAAATGGTTTAGGGCCAAAATACATTACTGATATGCTGATAAGTTATGAACCGTCCAGAGCCCTTAGGTCGTCTGGGACAGGTCTACTTACAGTCCCTAGAGTTAGGACTAAACGAGGAGAAGCAGCTTTTAGTTTTTATGCACCAACAATCTGGAACAAACTCCCAGAGAACTTGAGGTGTGCTGCAACTCTCAGTTCTTTTAAATCGAGTCTGAAGACTTTTTTGTTTCCATTTTAACCTGCAATTTTCATTTTATTTGCTTCTTTTATTAAATCCAGTTTTCATGTTTTTATTTTTTATTTTTATTTGCTTCTTTTAATCGCTTTTAAATGTTTTATAATGTGTTTTATGTATTCTAATCTTGCCCCTGTAAAGCACTTTGAGTGGCCTTGTGTCTGAATTGTGCTATATAAATAAACTTGCCTTGCCTTGCCTTGCCTTGTGTCCTGGCCTTTAAGCGAGAGAACAGGACAAGGCATAATTGTTGGTCCATCACCATGACGCAAATAAAAATGTAAAAATAAATGCTTTCCTTCCAACATCAAAGACAGTAGCAGACTGGCACACTGTCAACCTACTGAAACATGCCTGTCCCTCTCTCTCATCATTCAGGTCTCAAAATGTACGTGTTGGCTTACTAGCCAAGGTGGCTGGTATGGATGAAAAAATGTACCAGCCAGAAATAATAAATTGTGTTTTACTATTGCATATGTATGGAAGTAAATGAGTGTCATCGGATTTTGAAAATAAAAAGCCATTGAATTTTAAGCACTGAAATGAAAGGGAAGAATATAATGGCTAGCATATATATAGAAACATGTTTGTACTCACCGAAGCACCATCGTTACTTGCGTTGCCGTTTGACATGGCTAAAACCTGATTTGCCTTCCTGCATCAGTCAGGGGTATCCAAGGCAACGAGCTAATATTCCCACTTGCTCTCTTTGTTGAACGCGATCTAGCATCTATGATCGATTGCTCTTCCTTGGGTCCCCAAAGTTTTACTCTGAATTTCATACATGGGATTTTGCAGTTGAATTTGGCACGTTGAATTTTTTAACGTTGAATATTTGATTTTGAGAACATTATAAAATAAAGGTGAAAATTAATTGTTTAAAATGTAATGAGTTAAATTCAGAGGCAAAACATTCAGATACATTATTTCAATGCATAAATATTCAGTGCTTAAAATTCAATGGCTTTTTATTTTCAAAATCCGATGACACTCATTTACTTCCATACATATGGCTATTATTACCTTTTAGTATGTCATCTTGTTTCATTAGAGATTCTCAATCAATATTATAGTGGTCTAAATGTGTTGCAAAATGCAGATAATATCCTATATTAGCCTATTCAGTGCCTCTTTATTGGGCATCAACTCGCGTATTATTGAAAAGATAGAATTGAGGCATAAAGGGCTTCATGTGGCGTTTATGCCCGTGAGACACAGCTGCCGGTGTGTTTCTGTTGTGTGAGACAGGTGAGTAACACACTCGCTGTAGACAGACAGTGGCCTGTAGACTCCTGTGAGTGTGAGCTCATGTGGCTGCTCGCTGCAGCCGAGGCTTCAGACCCTTCATGGTGAGTGTTCACAGAAAATGAATGGCTGACATAACGTTCACAAAGCTTTTATTATGAGCCCACAGGGATAGGTATTGCAAACTTCAAGCTTTCTGTGCTACTCTTTCATCGAGTAGGCTACAACTCCCACACCGGAGACATGTTGCTAGTGACTGATGCACTGGGCTATTCAGCGCTACGAGCGTCTTCCTGTCTCTTTCAAAATAAAATTAAACTCACGTTACGCCAGTTAAATGCATAGACTGTAAAGGTTAAATGCTTTTAATATGAAGCTGCAGTGGTAGGAAATGTTCCTTTTGCATTAGTAACACTGCACACTATAGATAGTAGGGGTGGGAAAAATAATCGATTCTCCGATGCATCGCGATTCTCTCTTGAACGATTCAGAATCGATTCAGAAAAGTTAATTAAGAAAAAAAATTAAATAAAAAACAACACAAGTGTGAGTTGTTAAAAGTGGCGAAAAAAGGGCAGAGAGCAGCAAACCCATATGACCTGCACTGGCTTTGTGTCTGTTTACTTTTTTGTTTGAGAGCTGAATTCCAAGCCATACTTTTTGCACAATGTGTTGAAATGACATAGAAAATAATAGAATAGAAATCCTATAGAAACATGTTTTACAAGAGTAGAAATAAAATTAAACTGAATGGGTTTAGTTTTTACATACTTCCATATTGTGTTGAAAGCTGCATTGATTATTGCACTGGTCATAGAAAGTCATATTTGTGACAAGAAAAGCTTTTTCTCTAAAACAATATTAGATAAGGCAATTCATCTGTTGATTGTATTTAATGATCATTAAAAAAGTAGGAAGTGATTAGAAAACTCTGAGTAGCAAACTCAGATGTGTATATAAATATATTTTTGAAAATCACACATGGGTATGTATGTACGTAAAAAAAAATTGCATCGAGATGCATTGATAATCGATTTTGCATCGTATCGTTGACCTCTGAATACGAATCAAATCTCGAGGTGCCAAGAGATTCCCACCCCTAATAGATAGTGTGTACCGGTGGTGAAACATGTTTATTATTATTACACTATCGATCTTAACATACGCATTGCATATCCGTGGGCGTCCGAAAAAATTTAATCAATTTAGGCATGGCGGGCCGCTATGGCTGTAAAACAGGGAATACAGGGAAACCCTACAGTATATTCTGATACCAGGCTAAGCAGAGAAGGCATTTGTATACTTCTATATTTTGAAGTGTAAAAGTGTCTTACCTCGTTAACAACGTGCTGTAGGGAGCCCTCTACAGCTTTCTGCTCACCCAGCACCTGGACAACACACACATTAGCATCATCTATCTTCACAGCTTTCAGCCTTTGGTCAAATGACACAGTAGAGACGGCCCAAAACATGACATGAAACTAAGGTCAATATTCAGGCTGAGCTTTAAGCCAGTCTGGATCATGGTGCCCCTTTCTGACCAGAGAGGACTAAACTACAGTACCATGAGTACAGTACTATGAGTACAGTACCATGAGTACAGTACTATGAGTACAGTAGGGGAGAACGGGGTAATTTGTCACACGGGTTGGTTGTCACAATCGTTATATCTCGGAACCAGAAGGCGCTGTTTGTGAAATTTTGGTATGTAAATATTCAGAATTGGGATAAGAGGTCACCTACATAGTCTTCCTTGGAGTTAGACTGCTGAATTTGAGGTGAGAGGACTGTTTGTGTTTTTCATGTCAAATTGAAAATATTTAGCTCCTCAGTATTTTTCTTCTAGGCTTTTACAGAATGGGTTTATAACAAAACACTTGTTACCCATAAAAAGTGTGAAGGGTATCTATAGTTTAGATTGTGGTTAGCAAGCTAATTAGTTGTCAGATGGTTGTTGGCATTGATGCTAGCAAAAAATTCAAGTTGGGGTTGGTCGTCACATTTTTGGGGGGGTTAGTTATCCAAAGGCTACAGCCAGAAAAGGAACCCAATAACGAAATAAATTGTCAAGCTGTATCCTCACTGACACCCAGAGAAGGAAAGAATAGAGCAGGAAAAGGCAGCTGGCATGCAAAGGAAAAAAGGGCAACAAAATCAAAACAACCCAGTGCATCCCAAACTAGACAAGCTGCCAAGGCTACAGTAAGTTATATAGGCCTATTTGTCAACTTGACAATGCAATTGCATTTTCAAATTTAGTTCTACTTTCTTTCCTTCTTTTCAAGATTATTCCCATTAAGATAACATTGTGACAAACAACCACATAGTATATGACAACCGACCCCTTGATGATTAATTACTTCTTTATTACAATAAGATAGAAAAAGTGAGGGGTACACATTTCAAGCCAACACTTTAAGCTTCAATGAAATGTAGGAATGACTATTGAAAGATGTTTAGGTGATGAGCAATTCTCAGTAGAGTAAAAAGTGTGCCTACTTACCCCGTTCTCCCCTACCATGAGTACAGTGCCATGAGTACAGTACTATGAGTACAGTACCATGGGTACAGTACCATGAGTACAGTACCATGAGTACAGTACCATGAGTGCATTACCATCACAGCAGATAAACACTCAACAGACCATGCAAAGCAATGGCCTGAACCTCAAATTGCTGCCGATGGTTGCCATGGTAACTTGTTGCCATCGCTGTGTCTATGTGTGAATGGGTTGGTATATATACCCCATTTAATTAACAAATAAAATATCTAGACTAGTGAGGAAGTCACACTCTTTGACAGTTGATGTGTGAGCTAAAGGCTTCAGAAAGCATTATTCTTAACTTGCTTTGCATTTGTATGAAGATTGAAAGTTAACACTAAGTAGATTAACCAATCCTGAACAAACCTAACCAGCCCCCCCTCCACCTTATTATATAATAGAGTATTGGATAGACGCTCTGTATTTTGGGCAGTGTAAATTACAAATTTACTGCTATCCTGCTGTATCTAATTTGTAAAAGTACAAACCATAAATGTGAAAAGAAATTACCTGAAGTCCGCCTTGTTCCTGACATTTCTGCAAACAAATAGAGGTGAAAATGTAAAGTCTGCCCATGTGAATAAAGCCTGACTTTAGTAACATAGAATCAATGTCATAGCCAATATGTTAAAGGTGCTACGAGGAACTTTGTAAGCTAGCGGCCCCTTTGGACCACAGCGGTAGTATTTTTAAGACGCCAGCTGTCACAAAGCTGTTTTCTAGCGCGTGCTGGCCGGTGCCAGTGTCAAATGATCAGGAAGCAATATAGTGCATGTCCGTGTTGAAAGTGTGAGGGCACGGATCGAATCGGCTCTGTGAGAGTGGTTAGTGACACAACACCAACTAATGCTAATGAAAAATTCCGTGCTCTCACAGAAAGCGAATGAACGAGAGACGGCAGTTATGCCTCGTTTCCACCGAGTAGAGCGGGTCGGGTCGGAGCGGCTCAGAGCGGGACAGCTCACTTTTAAGAATCTCGGTGGTGTTTCCACCGCCGACCCTACCCTTACTGGTAGGGCGGGGTTTAGGCTGGACTGCGATAGCCGCCGCCAGAATGTGGGTCAAACTATCGGGTTGTGGAACAACTGTGGTCAAGCCAGCGGTCTCTCGTTTTTGCTTGGTCAAACCAGCCGCTTCTTTATTTATTCCCCCCGTGTTGTTGTGAGCACAGAGACTGCTCGGTGCAACTCATAGAGACAGTGAGCGAACAGTGCTGGCTGCGGCAGCTACGTGACTAGCGTGACTACGTGACACAGTGTAACCAACTGATTAATTTATTGACAAGGAAAAACACCACAGTGCTGTGCTCACATTTTCGTCAAAACACAAGACTCTCTTCACTCTTGCCGAGATGACTACACAAGGCGGAAATGATTCTTTCGACCAATCAAATGACGGCAGTGTGTAGCTCCGCCTTTTTGGCACCCTTACAGGCGGCTAGTACCCCTACGGAGGAGTACTGAGATTAGGAGCGTCTCAGAGCAGTTAGGTGCGCTTAAACCGTACCCTACCCAACTTTTGGAAAATGAAAAGCCAAACTACCCGGACCGAACCGTTCCGATCCGACCCGCTCTACTCGGTGGAAACGAGGCATTAGTATGGATCACAATGAGGTAATGTGTTTATGTTGTTGTACATAATGACTATTTCAGATGAATAATGGTCATCTGATGATGGTGAAGCAAAGTAAAGTAAACTTTGTTTTAGTAGGCTACCATTCATTCATTTAGGAGTGAACACTGCAGTCTAGTTCACTCCTGTTAAGTTGTTTACACGTTGCTTGGCAACGCCCTCCGCTCTGACTACTTTTGCCTGTGATGGAGGAAGCAATTACTTTCTAAAAGATCAATTTTTAAAGTTAACGTATTAATTTAAGTTGTAAAACTGCTGTATAAAAGTAGTATCACACTCGAGGTCGCAATGTTGTCGCTCTATATCAGCGCTGCTGTGTTTGTCTTCACGTTTGTCCGCACTCGTACCTACGACAGAATCACAGCAGCGCTGATATAAAGCAACAACATTTGCGACCTTGAGTGTGATATTGCTTAAACATCAAATTAAATTGACATATTACAAATCTGTCTAGTAGGAAGAGGGCCATTTCAGGGTCGGTATTGAAGCTTTTGCGATCCCGTAATTCTTTCCAACTGGTGAAAGCCTGACAGATGATAACTCTCTTTTCCGCTCGTCTATCACTCTCCCTTTTAGCTTTTAGTTGTTCTTCATTGAATTTTCTTTTTTTCTTTGATGGTTCAGCCCCGGTATCAGCCATTATGATGACAAATAACTGTCTCAAAACAAGGCTTATGTACAGAAATCTCCTGCTTCCCTCACCTGGAGGGATAGGCTACTCAAATCGTGTTGCTGCTCCACACTGAAATCTGCGACCCATACGAATATGTGACCATAGAGCCTGCATTCACGAGCCGTAAATCGGACTGGGTGTGTGACCAGACCAAAGGCATTAATACAAGCTATATAAAAACAGCTTTCTTTGCACTGATGGTCTCGTTTGCTGTTAAAGGTAATTTATGATTATCAGAGGAAAAATGAGAATGTTTGAAAAATACTTAAAAGTTCCTCGTAGCCACTTTAAACCCATTTACACCGATTTTTATGCACTATTTCCAAAATTATTGTCAGCTCAAATTGGTACATTAGGTAAAAATTTGCAAGAATCTTGTTTATCTAAAAGCTAAAGTCAAGGTCTTAGTTTGATTGTTGCAACAAATATAATAATCATCTCCATATACGTCATACAGTAGAGCCAGATCTAACTGGTGGTTCTTTCAGTGAAAAAAAATAGTTCCAAAATAACACTTTCAATCTAGATTAGCCATATGCCCCCAAGAAAAACATTATTAGATTAAACAAAGTTAGAGGAATTTCACTTTACCTCCATACATGTCACTGTTTTCTTTTTTGGTGTGAAGGCCTACCTGCACAACTCTGCTGTGCACAACGGTGCCGATGGTGCCCGCACAGAGCCTTGGTCCAAGCCCATTGAAGAGACCTGCTTTTCCATCAATCTTGATGATGTGTTTGGCTGAAACATAGAGAGAGATGTACGTCACACAGTGGTCAACTACAGAAAAACTTAGATTTGTGTTACATTGAGAGCTATCTGGTGAATGCAGTTTGATTTGTATATTTCATTTTGGTTATGGTCACATCAAAACAAAAGTACAAGCATCTCCTGAGAGATCTTTTACAGGTCAGTGCAAAACGTGAATATAATATAATATAATATAATATAATATAATATAATATAATATAATATAATATAATATAATATAATATAATATATAATAGCAGCTCTGCTACTTCACATACAGTAGATCCCATCCTGCCCACATGTACGCAGCATTAGGAGAAAGCTGTATCACAAGGGCCATACCAAAGGTTAGCCTAGCACAGTATACTATGTTAACCATGTTCCAATTGATGCAAGCATCACAGTCATTTTAAAAACACATTTTTAAATGTTCCATTGGCTTCAGGTCATTTAAGTACATCATCTGAAGGCAGAGCCTTGAATCTCCAGTGCATCAAATCCAAGTGAGAGACAAGTCTGAACTGGTTTTTGTTAAGCTTACTTTATTTTGAAGTTTAAATAGGGTTTAATGGAAGGGGAATCTGTAGGGTAACCTCTAGTCAGTCACTTTTACATGGGAAACACTGACAAAACCACATAATACTGAGTTGTAAACATAAAAGTGACAGCATCACTGGCCGAGGTTGAATACCCATAGAGAGACACTAAGAAACAGTGGGTTCCATCATGTGTGAAGAGACAGACTCACCATAAGCAAAGAGTCCAGGCAGCTGGTAGACTTGTCTGCCAAACAGGTTCCTGCCCAGGGTGGGAGCGAGCGGCTCATGTCCTACCTGATAACACACACATCTTTATCAGAAAATTAACCTTTGGACCTTCTGCTTTCTCTTTCAAGCGTTTACTCAACGTGTTACCATAGTGGGCTCAAGGTCTAGTTCAATGTGTCATACGAATTCATTGAAGTCTATCTATGTTTATGTTTTAGCCAGTGTGAAGCACTTTGTGACTGAATGTGCTCTTGAAATGTGCTTTATGAATAAAGTTACTTATTTCTTACTTACATGACACAAACTTTCACCTTTGTAGTTTGGCTCTTAATTAAATAGCTGTGAAGCTACAAGAGGTTGGATGAATGACAAACGCTGACTTTAGCTTGTTAGCCTGTGCTAGCATTAGCTTACAGGATTTGAATGGGCCAAAGGGCGCCGGTCAGTGAAAAGCACAGCTCACACGTAGACAGAGATATGTCGTTACAGTGAGCTAACTATACGTGTAGTCTGCTGTCAAACAAACAGGACGTTAGCTTTGTTCTTTCAGCCGCTGTGTGTGAATGAAAACAATAAATGGATGTGCCCGTTGATCAAATAGATGTTAACAGCATGAAGGGATGTAGTAGGGATGGGTGTAATGATGCTTAGTTGTTTCTCTAACGTTAGAAACCGAATACTCTATGTAGTAACGTATGTCAAAACCACTGTCGGGACGATGAAGTGTCATTGCACATCCTGCACACTGACACAAACACAGCGTTACTGTCAATACATTTCGAGACAAGCTTCCGCCAACGGCAGTGTTGAGGAGGCGGAAGGTCATCTGGACAACACAAGGAGCTGATATTATTCTGGGAACGTTAGTATTAGATGTCTGCTCAGCTAGAGGCTCAGATAGTCATGCAACAAAGTGCTAGTCATTTTCTACACTGCAATTCATAAACCGATAAGCAAGGCAACATTAAACTGCGCTATTCTCAATGGACTTTGACAGTTTCCTCTTCAGGCTACTGACTTGTACTGCGTTAACAAGGGCTACGGAACCGGAAGTAAAGCCGGTCCGGGACCGGTAGCAGCTCCCGCTCTTACCTGGATCAGGACCTTAATGTACATGAGAGGGTGGGAGAGGACGGTGAGCCCTGATCCCAGCAAGACTTGGCCGCACGTGTCCGCCATTTTTGGAGAAACAGGGGAGACAGGAAGTGTTATTCTCTTTCATCTTGCGTCATAGGAGCCCCTAGCGCCCATTTTTGATCTCATTATTACGACACCGCCATCTAGTGTTCACACACAGCATGGACGCCGTACTTCACCTAAAATAACTCGGTCGGAAATAATCCAAAAAGCGAAAATAGCAATAGCAAGCACAGCAGCGAAGTGCAGTGATACTTTTAAATAACAATGCCAACAGAATAGATCAATTATTATTATTATTACTTATTAGGCGACAAGTAGGCTAAATGCAAATGTTTAAGTGAATTTGTCAGGTAGGCTACATGTAGCCTAAACATAAAGGAATTGGTAGCCTACATAACAATAAACATATGAGGCAAGTTGAATAATGTAAAATATGAAGATAAAAATATGAAATATAAAAAAGTACAGTAAAAATATTATAAAAAAGATATGTGCAGTTATAATTGATTGTAAGGAAACAATATACAAAAAAACTCAATATTTTGAATAGCTTAGTTTATACAGTAAAGTATCATCCCCAAATGCAACGATTTTGTTGATGCTCTTCTTATAGGAACTAGGATATATAGCTTACATTGTTTAAGGAGTTAATGAAAACTTTTAAAAGGTAGACCTATAATTGGTTTGTCATTTCATTCATAATTAATTTCTAATTGATTTAAAGATGTTGGCACAGTGTGGACCATTTAAAGAAAGACTAACAAGAATAATGAATGTTCCTTAAAAAATAATTAGTCTAGGGAATGGTTACATTTAAATACGTCAAGTTAGGTATATGCGTTGCAAAGATAATTTATGTGTATTACCGGAAAATGTGTTTCTTAATTTTGAGTGGTAATCAAAAGTAGATGGGAGTAGTACATTTTAAGAATGTGACAAGTTTTATTGAGAGTTAGTTCTTTGTGTATTTAGTATTGTTGTTCTGTTCTTAGCCTACTCACTAATGTGAGGGTTTTGAACATTAGAGAGGTTGAACCAAGGGATTCATTCAGCAAATGAAATGATTATGAGGATATATGTAAGTTTACTGTCATGGTCATTAAATGTCTTTTGAATGTGCAACTTACTTGCAATTTCTTTAATATTTAACAATAATTGTTCATGAATGGAGGAGGGATGATTACAGCAAGCAAAACCTGTTGAAAAATGAAGAACTCCATTCCTTAGTGCAGTGCTTCTCAAATGGTGGGGCGCGCCCCCCTGGGGGGGCGCTGTGAGTTGTCAGGGGGGGGGGCGCGGGCTGCCTTGATTTCCAACTGACAATTTTTTATTTATTTTTTTAAGTGCTAGCAAGCGCGATGTGTGCTTATGTATGGTCATATCCGCGCAAAAGGCCGCGATTTGCAGTAAATAAATGTCCGCATGTGTCTCCAAGTGTCTCTGTAGGCTATTTAAAAATAAATCAAGCAAGTAGACTAATAATAACATTAATGAATTATTGTTTATCGCATCACAGAAGGCCTATTGGCCTATAATAATAAAAAACACCACCTTAACTATGTTTACAGTTTACATTTTTTTGAATGAAATGCAAACCTCAGTGAATCTTTTGCTCTTGTTTCTCTGTCCTGAGATTCACACAGACTGAGCAGTCTTGTTTAAATGTTACAAATTGAGCTAATAAATTGAACTTAGAATGTTTTTGCTGCAGAAGTTATCTCAGCTAATTTGTGTTATCTAATTTGATAATAAGGTGATTGTATGCAGAATGCTCGTGCCAGAAACTCATACAGTGGTTTTGTACAGGTAAATAAATAAATATTAGCAGGTTCTCAATAGTATTTCAATTTAGGGGGGGGCGCAAAACAATTTCTGTCCCCTAGGGGGGGCATGACAGAAAATAATTGAGAACCACTGCCTTAGTGTCAGGCTGTTTGGGCAAACCGTGAGACATTGTATGTGCCAGTAGGGGGAAGTCTGTCCCTGTCCTGCGTGGTCTGGCATTGTGGAGTCGCCTGGACGGGACAGTGGATGATGGCAAATACAACGGTGGAAAAGGGCCTTGGTAATGCTGTCAAAGAGAGCTGGAGGCACCGCTCCACCAAAGTGGCGATTTCAGCCAATTCATCTGGATTCATTTTGGATTTCCTGAGTGTTGACCAATCAGACAAAGGCTCCTATGGCTGCAAGGTTACATTGAGTAATGGTCAAATTGACCAGGGACATTTGTTAATGTCACTGGAGCTGTCCCCTCTCAGAGGAGTGAATTGCACAGGGTTTTGGTATGTGCTTCTCTCTGTCTTCCCATGGTTCTGGGATTGGCTCATGTCTGAGGTCAGATGTGGAGCCTCAGCCACTTCCCAGTAAGCAGTCCACTCATGCAGCTGTGTACAGAGAGCAACCACAGGCGGCTCCACAGCCTCCACCTCCATGCCCTATACCCAAGAAACAAGCCCCGGCACCCAAGAAAGGTAGCAAAGCTCTGCCCAAGTCCGAAAAGAAGATTGAGGTGGTGTACGCGGACATTTCCCAGGATGCACTGAGGAAACGGAGCCAGCAGACAGCCTGACCAGTCCACAGTGTACTCAGCCCTCAGTTTTCAGCCTGCAGGCAAGGCAAAGCGGAGGGTTAGAGTTGCAATGCTGTCTGCTGAAAATCAATTAAGTGTTGCTTTTAGTGGGATTCAACTCAATCCTCCCAACTTTTCGATGTGGAATCTATTTTGCTTCTCAACTGGTGGGATTGTTTTAAGCTACTGTCATGTGCCCCCTTTAAATAGCCCCTCGGGGACGAATGAAGTGATTTGAATTGAATTGAACTCAAACACAGTGCACACTTCTCCATTGCATTCTGCTGCAGACGTTTGTGGCTGGACTCACCTTAGAACCTCTGTGTGGACAGCTGTGTTTCCATCCAGGTTTTATACATGCTTTACTGCGTCTGTTAGCCCTATGGATTATCTGTGTACTAAGACATATAAGGAATCAGCTAAACAAACAGGCATGAAGTCAAATGTGGTTTGGACCCATAACAGACATAAACATGTTCATACAGGTGGAATAAAGGAGCTTTGTTAGTGTCACAGCCATCCATCAGGTGCTCTCATGATGTCCTTTTGTCCAATGCATATTTTCTCAGAAATACAAGTGTGTGTGTGTGTGTGTGTGTGTGTGTGTGTGTGTGTGTGTGTGTGTGTGTGTGTGTGTGTGTGTGTGTGTGTGTGTGTGTGTGTGTGTGTGTGTGTGTGTGTGTGTGTGTGTGTGTGTGTGTGTGTGTGTGTGTGTGTGTGTGTGTGTGTGTGTGTGTGTGTGTGTGTGTGTGTGTGTGTGTGTGTGTGTGTGTGCGCGTGTTTGTGTGTTTATCTAGCATCTGTTCATGAAGGCCACAACCTGAGAATGTGAACATTGCTGATCACTGTGCAGGTTAACATTGAGTTCTGCAGAATGTTCATTTTGTTTTTTGATTAAAGAGAACTGTAAACTCATACACGTGTCATACATTTATTTTCTGTCCCAAATACAGTATGTATGGATAGTAGCAAACAGAAACAGGATAACTTGGGGTTGATATATGTCAATATAAATCTTTTATTTATTTTTGCATTCAATAAATCTTGCAAGCCATTCTGATATTGTTTTATATAATTGTACATTTGTGCTGATGTCACTGGAGTCTTCATTTCCCATTTGGACAGCACAAAAACTAATTTAATCAAATTCTGAATTGTATTAAGCACATGCACTGAGCACAAGAGACATGTATGGTTTTGTAGATGAGAGGGTTACATCAATCTGCCATTTCCTCTGGACTTCCTGTTGAGAGAAGAGTGAACGGTTAAGGGAGTGTGTATTGACTATGTACACACACACACACACACAAACACACACACACACACACACAGACACACACACACACACACACACACACACACACACACACACACACACACACACACACACACACACACACACACACACACACACACACACAGAATTCCTATTGTTAGCAGATTGTTGACAGTGTGATAAAGCAGTAAGAAAAAGCAGAATTGTGATGTTCTGTCTTCTACCACAAGCTTTCTCTCACAATCGTTTAAATGCAAAATCCCATAAACAGTGAAAAGATGAAAGATTCCATCATACTGTGAATCCAGATTGAGCTAAACACTAAACTCATACTAGATGACCTCTACGATTGTGTTGACAGAGCAATATAGGAGAATATATCCAAACCTACTTACCTTCACTTCTAAAGGAAATCCTCTCCTGGCACAGGTTTCAGGTCTGGTCTGGAAGCAGTTGTATCTGAAATGAATTAAAGAAAGCAAAACCTGTGAAAGGGTTTATGGTTGATAGTTGTTTATGCTGCTGCTGCAGTGAACATGGACATACACATGTTGTGTCCATTTAGTCAGTTGAAAGATAGTATGAGAGAGTTCTGCTGGTGGATGGTAAGGCTAGGCTACCTGCGTAAACAGGTGAGAGAGTAGGCAGCTCAGGAGAAATACAGTTTAAACAGATGTATCAACTAGTAGGAAGTTGTTTAGAAGTATAGACTCCATGGGTTAAAGGGTACATACTGCAGCCATAAAGGCGGTTGACACGGAGGATGTCAGTAGAACTCATCTGGGTGGCCCTGCCAATGGCTACATTGCTGTTGGGGATGGGAACGATGGTTGGCTCCCTGTTCCTGGAAAAGGCAAACCTATAGTGCAAATACACAGTATGGATGAGAGGTTTTAATGTACAACCATGCACAGTTTTCTAAAATGCTCAGATCATCTTATCATATTATCATGGTAGGAAACATTTGCCTAGTCATTTGTTAAGAATAGTGAATGACCACCAGATGATGGATTATTCACACAACCAAACTGTAGGATTTTCAAGTTTGTCCTTTGTCAACACTTACATGCCTATCATTGAATTAGTTATTCCGCTCCACTGTGTGGCCAGTGTGGAGAGAAAGAGTGATTGCAGAGGTCAACTCTTTCAACATCCAATGGACAATGTGAGTATGGCTTTATTTGAGGACATTATGTAAACATGCAAAGTTGTGTTAATTCCAATATTCTAAAGTTTTGGTATGGTATAAATGAGCTCAATGAATGAACTGAGACGTTACCTTCCATAGTGCATGATAGAGTTGTAGTCATAGGGAGTGCCAAGGTTCCTTGTTTGGATCCTTCTGAAATTGTGCTCCATTCCTGTATGGGATCAAACAGATCAGTGAATGGTTGTTTTATTACACTGTGCAAGTCAAGATGGCTGAAAAGTGCAGTAAGTGAAATGATTGAATATTTATTGGAATGTGGTCGTTCATTCCTGAGCTCTGGATAAGCACATTAACATCCGACCAACAATATGATGAGCTCGAGTCTATTTAATATGCATGATACAGTAAGCATCTGAAAAGAGGTATGCATATTTATTAATGCAAATTATAGATATATCATATCAGTTTGATAAACTTTACAGAACTTCGGTTTAGGTGATGCGGGCTATGCTTTGGTTCTCATGACACAATAAGTATTTTGAACCAATCACAGCTGAATCTGCCCAAACGTTCTATAAAAACAATGACTGTTGCCTTGGTTTGCTTTGGTCTAGCCCACACAGTCCTGTCAAATGGTCTGGAGGGTTAAAAAGCGATTATTTAGATTAAGCTTTACAATGTATTATTTATGTTTTTATCACGTTTTTGTATAAGCTTATTGAGACACCCACCTTTGACATCATAAATGTTTTTTTACATTTAAGAAAAAAAAATCCATCAATATTCTACATAATTACTTGTTTTTTCAAATAGTTGTTAAAGACTGGTTGTAATGCGACCCACCAGGTATGACATTCTGCAGTAGGATGCGGACATTGCTGTCCCTGTCGGAGCGGGTCTGCTCATGGTTGAAGCCCAGAGCGTGGAGCAGCTCATGCTGGATGACCTGCTGGAACACACAGCCCTGCCGACTCAGAGACACTGTCTGGCCACGACCTCGCCGTCCGACGAATGAGAAACACCTGACAGAGAAAAGTCAATTCAACTACTGAACAGTCAAAATCACCCTGTGTTTGTCTACATGCTCAGATGTAAGACACATGTGTGATTAGGGTCTATGAATCCATCCATGCTGGTATATGTGGTATGTACATTGGCTGGTCCATACCCTGAGAGAGACTGGATGTCCACAAAGTCCGTCTGACGATTCAAGGGGGTGAAGCGGATGCAGGTGGACTGAGCAAATGAGCGCAGCCCTGTGACGATGGTACCCCTCTCTCTTCGGGCTTAACACCAACATAAACACGTGTTATCACTTTAGTTCAGTCATAATAAGTCAGACTTTATTTGGCATTATATAAAAATCAGTACTCCGTACCTCCTGTATTACTGTATTATACTGCCACCACTACAGCTACTTGTACTACTGATTCTGTTAATGCAGATGCTGCTGCTGAGACTCGTTTTAAAGGAGAAATGGACTGTATGTAAAAAGCCCTTTCATTCCATCAATGGCTGGGAGCTACCATGCAGGGTACTGGACGGCACATGAGGAGGTTGGGGTTCAGTAGCCTATCATTCTCATGAGTCTTTAACATTTAGACAGCAGGAGCAGGGGGTCAGACTGCTAACCTTGTGATTAATGGACTACTTCTGCTACCAATGATATACTGATTCTACTAGCCCTACACCTGCCATTGCTAATGCTGCAGCAATTGCTTCTATCAGTTCTACTTCAACTGCCACTACTACCTTTTGCTAAGACTAGCCTACTAGCCGAACAGCTTCGACTAACTTTTACTGCATGTGATATTTGTGGATTATGAGCACTTTATTAGTTGTATTTACTAATACAAAGATGTTGAGACTCACAGAACTGATTGGAGATGCGATAGGGAACATAGACGTTGCCATCAGTGGCTTTTGGCCACAAGCAGCCTCTAGCTGTGCAGGGATCAGCGTTCTGCAGTCCTGTTGGCATTGCTATGTCTCCAAACATCACTAGAGGCTCATCCAAGTTCTTTCCTGCAAAATGGATTGAGGGTGGTTGAGAAATGGAATGGTGGCTTCATGTTACTACTAATGTTTGAGTCAATGTTTGGTTCTATTTTTAAGGTTAGATCATGTTGGTTTTCAGAGAGTGAACATGTGCAGCTAGAATGATCATTTCACCAAAGAGAAGGAAATAAAGCAGGTTGAGTTGAGATGAACTTACCAACATTAGCATTTGCCTTCTCTAACAGCGTGGAGACACTGAACTCCTCATCATCAATGGTGTTGCCTGCAGAGTAAAGTAGTTTGTTCATGTGTCAGTATCATGATGTAAGAATACATATTTATTGAATTTGAATGTCATAAAATGACCCATGTCTTACCAGAAGCCTCATCACTCTTTTCAATAGAAGCATGCTATTAACACACAGAGCAAAATAAGTTGGTTGAATACAGTGGAATGGATATAGAAGCATGGTGGTCATCTGAATGAAGGATGTGAAAATGTTCTTCTACAGTATGTGAGTTCAGATAAAAAGTTGAGTTCCAGCAGAGATCTGATTTCAGTTTCAGACTATTATACTATTGTAAATATTATTATGACTGAAATGGCTGTACACGTTCAGAATTGACCATAGAAATGTCTTTAGTATCTATTTTAAATTAGTGACAGATTGCGTGTCATACTGTCCATATGCATGTCAAGTGTCTGCTCATGCTTACCTGTAAAGTCAAACTGTGGACAGAGAAGAAGAGGACACTGAGCACGGAGGCCTGAAGCATCATGGCTGACTGTAGGACAGCAGCAGCACTCCAAGAAAATGCATGTGGAAAGACAAGTGTTTGAACTTATATAGGTGAGAAAGCCAACTCACTTTTATCCTTATATGGCAAACGGTTCACCAAGGGCTTATTGACAAATGCCACTCAATTGGAAATGGCAGTTATTACTCAAAATGGACTGTGGTTTGTGAAAGAGGTGAACTTTGTTTTCTGCTTCTTGTCCACAGGCAGGAGCAGAGTATTGTTTGGTTTTGATTGGAGCAGTCACTGATTATGTATATAACAAATAAAACTGAATTCCTAGGCCAAAACATTGATCTTGTTTTAGGTACCATCATGAAAAACACATCTTCATTGAGTCATTCTGAGGCATAAAGGGAAGAACCACATGGTTCAGAAGAGTTTCATATTCAAGATCCCACTTACAGTTTAAAAGCAAAATGAAGTACGGCAGTAACGCGCTACTGGCATCGGACCACTTTTTTCAGTAACGAGTAATTTAATGCATTTCTATCTCCAAACCAGTAATCAGATTAAAGTTATTCATCAAAGTCACTGTGCGTTACTATTTCTGTCATTTTCCTTAGTGAAACATTTTACATAACCGCACAAATGGCTGTGATTGCAATTGTATTTAACTAAATGTGCGCGCATGTGTCTCTAAACGCTCCAACCGCTCTTCTGTGTGTGTGTGTGTGTGTGTGTGTGTGTGTGTGTGTGTGTGTGTGTGTGCAGCAGCAGCATTACAGCTGAGCCTAAGCTGAACTGTGGCAAAAAACAAACGCAGCGTCTGCTATCTGATATTTATGATTCAGGTACAGTGACGTTGAAGAGAAACTTGGAAACTCAAACTTATAGTCGCTATGTCACGTGGCCACACACGCCCAGTCTATCAACACATGAGACAGCAAAGAGAAAAGTCAGATAAATGCATGAGAGTGAAGGGCCAAGCAAGTTAAGTTTAAAGACACTGCTACTGTCTTTGCACTTTGGAGGAATGCATTTATTTTCATGGGGGGAAAAACGTATTTTTTATTAAAAACCATAATTCTTATTAAACCATAATTCTTATTATTTTGAAAACAGTATGCCTATAGGCTACTAGCCTAGTGAAAGCTTTATTTTTTATATTTTCAATGATTCTTAATATGTGCATGTTTTAAATTGAGATATACAGGCTTCAAAACCTGTAAAGTAACTTGTAAAGTAACTTTTAATCTAACTTAGTTACTTTTAAAACCAAGTAATCAGTAACTTAGTAACTAAGTTACTTTTTGAAAGTTTCTGTGGCAACACTGCCTGCAAAGCACTTTGAGTGGCCTTGTGTCTGAATTGTGCTATATAAATAAACTTGCCTCGACTTGCTTTGCCTTGCCTTTGGGCAATAGCAACCACTTTTAGTGTTAAGCATTAGGCAAAAACTGTGAAATTGCACTCTCTCCTCTGCCAGCAGTTACTGTAATAAAAGCAGGTTGTTGGTTACCTCGAGGAGGGCAGTTTCATTGCTGTGCAAAGATCTAAAACTGTATTTAATTTTTCAACTGAGTTATTTTGTGCCATTAAAGATAAAGTTGGGAGGAACCACTTTTTCAAAAAATGTTGATAAAAATGGAAGTTCAGAAAGTTCTTCAAATCAGAGGGCTCTAGGTTTGGGTTCTTTGTAATAGATGAAAGGAAACACTGTTTTCAGATATTTTATCACAAAAGCAAAACCTTCTCTGCTGTTCCCTTAGTCATTGTTCCTGTTTCTGCAAACATGTGTGTAAACCAAACATATATTGCAACTGTGCCCACAAATTGGAGAAGTCATATGAACACAAAACGGCTTTTGCAACCAAGCAACTCTGATTGCACCACACAGAGCGCCACATCCACTGAAGGATTTCACCGCTTTATACTATATATATACTGCATATATACTGCATATATACTGCATATATATATATATATATATATATATATATATATATATATATATATATATATATACACACATGTATATTACACAGGTATTCGAATACCTGTGTATTCAAAACTTGTAGACCCAATTTTTATTATCATTGCTATTATATATATATATTTATTTGTTATCCCTTCTTAAAGCTCTCCCTCCTCCCTGTAGCTTTTGAAAATCATTGCTTTGTAGCTTTTTTTAAACTGGATCATGTTTGGACATTGCTTTAGCTAGGTGCTCATACCATTCCACAGTTTCACACCACCAATTGAAATGCATTGACTTTTTAAAATCGAGCGAACAGCTGACGTCTTAAAATGTAACTTTTCCCTCAAATTATATTCCCCTCTCTGTCAAAAACAGTTTTTGAATATTGCCTGGTAGCAGTTTGTTTCTTGCTTTAAACATGATTTGTGCCACTTGATAGTCAACCAGGTCATCGAACTTTATGATAGGCCTACATAAATGTAAAAACAGGAGGTTGTGTCATCATAATATCCTGCTTTATTGATTGTTCTTAAGGCTCGTTTTTGAAGTGTGACTAGTGGTAGCAAGGCAAGGCAAGTTTATTTATATAGCACAATTCAGATACAAGGCCATTCAAAGTGCTTTACAGGGGCCAGATTAAAATACACAATACACATTAGAAAAGCGAATGAATAGAAATAAAACATTTAAATAAAATCACAGGTTAAAATTGAAACAGAAAAGTCTTCACACTTGATTTAAAAGCGCTGAGAGTTGCAGCAGACCAAGTTTTCTAGCAGTGAGCTTTTGTAAGTTAAATAAATAGATAATGTGTCTGTACTTGTTTTACAATTATTGCACATTGTCCTTGTGTGTGTGTGTCTGCCCGTGTGTGTTCAGTGCAGTGATGGCTTGTGGAAAGAAGCTGTTTCTAAGTCTTCTACCATAGGCCTAAAACAACTGTCATGTATATCTAATGTATTCTATTATTGTTTATAGGCTATGTATATTTATATATCCCTCATCATATATTTTTTATTCAACTTATTAAAATAGCTGACGTTAATGCTCCTATCTGTGTCTGCTTCTCTATCATATTTATAGTGTGTGATTTGCAAAATACAGATCATAGCCTACCAGAGCCGGCCCGAGGCATAAGCGAATTAAGCGGTCGCTTAGGGCCCCCGACTGCCTGGGGGGCCCCCTCAAAAAAAAAAATTATAATAATAATGTGTTTGATATTGACATCATATTATGCAAATGTAAGTTATCATACAAAAAAAGGAATAAAATGTTTTGGTCTAGATAATTAATAGCCTAAAAATGCGAATTTATCTGATCATGTCACGTTCACATCCATGCACAGTGTGTATTGAGTTTATTTAAAAACAACTGGAAATGGGGCTGCCCTCAGTTGCCCATGCACTGTGTATAGTCTACAGCCTATTTCAGCCTCGTCTGTGGAAAAAAAGATACAGTAGCTGGACAACAGAGTTCTGCTTCGTTCCTCACACTGCATTTAAATGCATTCACTATATTACAGAGAAATATGTCCCATAAAAGAAAAAGAGCTCCAAGCCCAACCCAGAGGACCCTCCATAATATTTTATTTTATATTAATATTTTTATGGAAAATCCATGTGTCCTTCTTCAATAGCTTCTAATTCATCTGACCCAGTGTCCAAATTATTTTTTCACTCTAGGGATGTCCATGGCTAACTGGTTAACCATTAACCGTTAAGAACATCTTTAACCGGTTAATACTAAAGGTTAAACGGTTAAAAAAAATTAAATCATCTTAATTTCTCTGAAATCCGGACTCTTATTTTGATATCGCTAAACCGGATATAAGAATGCCAACTGTCGGTAAAGAATGAAACAAGTCGTGTAGACTACTCTCAACTTTATAATAGGTCTATGTACGCTCCCAGAAAGATAGCCAGTCACAACTTATGGTCACAACACTCCCCTGCCATGTGTTTGTATAATTTAATTAACAGCGTGGGCTCCCGCTAGCTTAACACAGCGCTAGCATTAGCCTTCTTGAGGTGGATGCTGTTCTGCATCTATCACCGTCTCAGTGAGTGTGAGAGAGTGACAGACAGGCAGTGAGTGCCCGCCCCCTGCACAGACACAGAGAGGTCTGCCATGATTGTGTGCGAGGATCAATAGCAAAAATCCGTCATAAACAAAAGCGTAAAGTACCGTTATGCAGTACTGATAACGTCGGAGCTTATCAATACTACGGCCTTTCAAAATGTTGCCCCGTGCTCAGCACTACTTAGCACCGGGTTTCGGTAGGCTACCCATCCCCTAAGCCTGTGTGTGTGTGTGTGTGTAAATGTCCCTTTTCAGTCACTTATTTCACTTTCTGCTCCTAGATTCGCATACTAGACCTCTTCTCACAACAGACAAGGTGCCGTGTGAATGTCAACATGTAGGCATTTAAATTGGCTAATAGTCCCTGAATTGTTTTTAAATTAATATGCAGGTCCTTGGAACAAAAAAGGTCGGGAGCCCTGCTATAATGTGTCATGTATTTCACTATAAATAGGCTACATTAAATCTTAACGGTTAACCGGTTAATAACCGTTAATTCTGGTGGTTAACCGGTTAAAGAAAAAATTCTAAATGGCCATCCCTAGTTCACACAAAATCTCTCAGATTTAGCCTCTTAATTTTCCTCTCAAAGTGCACCAGATTCATGCATTTCACTTAAAAAAGGTTAAAAAAATCTCCCGGGGGAACATACCCCCGGACCCCCGTAGGAGGGTCTGAATCTCGGCTGTCTAATATTTTCGCACAGCCGCACAGTGGAGGCACTAGTGGAAAACACTGGGTGTGTGAATTATATTTAACAAAGGTCTATAGTTTCAGCAGCGCTAACATTGGAGAGGGGCCCCCTAATCATATTTCGCTTAGGGCCCCCTGAAGGCTTGGGCCGGCTCTGTAGCCTACATCACATCATAGGCTATCATAAAGGTGACCAGACGTCCCCATTGTTGGATGCCTGTCCCTGGCTAAACAGAAAAAACTACATGTTCCCGTTTTGTTTTTGAAGACACAACATTAGGTTTTTCAATCAGATTGCTAGTCAAAATGGAAATGTCTCCGTGTTCCCCCTTTTCGGGGATTATGTTCCTCGTTTTGATCTCGGACGTCTGGTTACTTTATATCATATCAGAATCTTCTATGACTGTTAAGCCCACTATGAATATTAAAACACATGTGCCCTGTACAGGGCTGTATGCTTATTTTTTTAGGTGGTAGCACTGGTGCTAGCAAGCCAAAAAAATCAGTAGCACAAAAATAAATTTGGTAGCACAGAAAGTATGTTCGAAAACTTGCATAACCTTAACCCTTGCATTTCGCTCTAATTACCTTTGAGGCTGTCATCTTTGTCTAATTTGAGATTCACAATTAATATTATATCCTAGTGTGTGCAGTAATAATTGTAGAAAAATTAATAGGGTTGCACTGATTGCAATTTAGACAAAAGAATCTAACCTGCCAATTGCAATTTTTTGCTGATTCAGAATTATTTCTCCCCATAAGAATATAAAAATAATATCTGTATCTATATATTTTTTTGTATATATAATTATTATATTAATAATAATAACAAAAATAGAAAATGTCCTTCTGTTAATTAAAACCAAACTTTAAAACATTAAACATAGCTTGTTAAATGAATAAGTATACATATTGGTAAAATTTAGGATAAATTAAATTGGTTGTTGTGAATGTGCTGAGAGTAGTTCTTCAGTGGCTTATTTCAAACTCTCTGCAGCTGAATGAGTTGCCTTTGTAGCTAGAGCACTGCAAGCTGAAGCGCTAACTTCCTGTTTTACCGGCTTCAGAATAAAAGTCAACTCATGTTTGGCTAGTAACAGGCTTTTAATGTGAAGGCGCACAGGAAATGTTCTGCTTGCACACGCGCTAACTTAACTGCGGTAATGTAAAGAGCCGTCTCCTTCCGGTTATATCGCCGCACAAGCACAGATCCAGAGCGCACATCTTTCACCAGCCAAAGACTACATTTACCCGCATTTGGAGATAGTTATTGAAGAGCCCTCTAAGCAGTGTTGTGCATCTGCTCATTAGCACTAGTGCGAGTGGACTTGTATTCATCATCGCACGTGATCAATTCCAGTAGCAAATGCGATCAGAACTGTCGCACTGTACAGCCCTGGCCCTGTATCTTAGCTACATGTATGATCTTTGCAGCAAAGAAAACCGCGTGAAAATCAGTTTGGCATTTAATGAGATATGATTAATAACATGCGCTCATTGCACCTGCCAAACAGACTACACTGAGCGGAACATTTGACCGGTCCAAGATGGCGGCCCCACGGCTCGTCAGCGCCAATGGCGCCAATAGGCAGTAGCGTTCGATGCGGCGTCTATTCTATATTATGTCTATGATTCAAAGTGCTTTAAAGGCAGTGTTGCCGCAGTTACTTTCAAAAAGTAACTTAGTTACTAAGTTACTGATTGCTTGGTTTTAAAGGTGCATTTATCTGACTTTTCTCTTTGCTGTCTCATGTGTTGATAGACTGGGCGTGTGTGGCCACGTGACATAGCGACTATAAGTTTGAGTTTCCAAGTTTTAAACACTTCTCTTCAACGTCACCGTACCTGAATCATAAATATTAGATAGCAGACGCTGCGTTTGTTTTTTGCCACAGTTCAGCTTAGGCTCAGCCGTAATGCTGCTGCACACACACACACACACACACACACACACACACACACACACACACACACACACACACAGAGAAGAGCGGTTGGAGCGTTTAGAGACACATGCGCGCACATTTAGTTAAATAAAATTGCAATCACAGCCATTTGTGCGGTTATGTAAAATGTTTCACTAAGGAAAATGACAGAAATAGTAACGCACAGTGACTTTGATGAATAACTTTAATCTGATTACTGGTTTGGAGATAGAAATGCATTAAATTACTCGTTACTGAAAAAAGTGGTCACCTCTTTCACAAACCACAGTCCATTTTGAGTAATAACTGCCATTTCCAATTGAGTGGCATTAGTCAATAAGCCCTTGGTGAACCGTTTGCCATATAAGGATAAAAGTGAGTTGGCTTTCTCACCTATATAAGTTCAAACACTTGTCTTTCCACATGCATTTTCTTGGAGTGCTGCTGCTGTCCTACAGTCAGCCATGATGCTTCAGGCCTCCGTGCTCAGTGTCCTCTTCTTCTCTGTCCACAGTTTGACTTTACAGGTAAGCATGAGCAGACACTTGACATGCATATGGACAGTATGACACTCAATCTGTCACTAATTTAAAATAGATACTAAAGACATTTCTATGGTCAATTCTGAACGTGTACAGCCATTTCAGTCATAATAATATTTACAATAGTATAATAGTCTGAAACTGAAATCAGATCTCTGCTGGAACTCAACTTTTTATCTGAACTCACATACTGTAGAAGAACATTTTCACATCCTTCATTCAGATGACCACCATGCTTCTATATCCATTCCACTGTATTCAACCAACTTATTTTGCTCTGTGTGTTAATAGCATGCTTCTATTGAAAAGAGTGATGAGGCTTCTGGTAAGACATGGGTCATTTTATGACATTCAAATTCAATAAATATGTATTCTTACATCATGATACTGACACATGAACAAACTACTTTACTCTGCAGGCAACACCATTGATGATGAGGAGTTCAGTGTCTCCACGCTGTTAGAGAAGGCAAATGCTAATGTTGGTAAGTTCATCTCAACTCAACCTGCTTTATTTCCTTCTCTTTGGTGAAATGATCATTCTAGCTGCACATGTTCACTCTCTGAAAACCAACATGATCTAACCTTAAAAATAGAACCAAACATTGACTCAAACATTAGTAGTAACATGAAGCCACCATTCCATTTCTCAACCACCCTCAATCCATTTTGCAGGAAAGAACTTGGATGAGCCTCTAGTGATGTTTGGAGACATAGCAATGCCAACAGGACTGCAGAACGCTGATCCCTGCACAGCTAGAGGCTGCTTGTGGCCAAAAGCCACTGATGGCAACGTCTATGTTCCCTATCGCATCTCCAATCAGTTCTGTGAGTCTCAACATCTTTGTATTAGTAAATACAACTAATGAAGTGCTCATAATTTACAAATATCACATGCAGTAAAAGTTAGTCGAAGCTGTTCGGCTAGTAGGCTAGTCTTAGCAAAAGGTAGTAGTGGCAGTTGAAGTAGAACTGATAGAAGCAATTGCTGCAGCATTAGCAATGGCAGGTGTAGGGCTAGTAGAATCAGTATATCATTGGTAGCAGAAGTAGTCCATTAATCACAAGGTTAGCAGTCTGACCCCCTGCTCCTGCTGTCTAAATGTTAAAGACTCATGAGAATGATAGGCTACTGAACCCCAACCTCCTCATGTGCCGTCCAGTACCCTGCATGGTAGCTCCCAGCCATTGATGGAATGAAAGGGCTTTTTACATACAGTCCATTTCTCCTTTAAAGCTCCCATATTATACACTTTTCGGTTCTATTATACACCATATTATATGGTCTTAGTGGTCCCTAATACGTTTTTCTTTAATTGTTTGCTGAAAAAAACTTTCAGATAATGTATTGTACTATGCTGATGTTCAGCTAATCTCACAATGGCCTATTTTTTTAAAAAGAGCTGCAGCTAACCCTCGTAAATATACAATCTTTGAGCTCCCCCCGCCCCCTGTCCGGAAGCGAAGCCAGATACGCCTCGCCCTCTGTCTGTCAGGGCCGTGGACCAATAAGAAATAGGGGTGTGGGCTGCACAGTGGAAGCTTCTGGCTTTCCAGTTTGTGAGGTCAGAATTCTGACTGGAGTATATTGGGTGGGGGAGGGGTGGTGGTTTCAGAAAGGGGGAGAGTGAGAAAAGGAGAGTGTTATTTTTTAAAATATTTTGGCAGTCTCTAGGCACACCGTGGACCCATGGATATGTTAGAACACATTTAAAAAGTGCATTTAGCATAACATGTGACCTTTAAAACGAGTCTCAGCAGCAGCATCTGCATTAACAGAATCAGTAGTACAAGTAGCTGTAGTGGTGGCAGTATAATACAGTAATACAGGAGGTACGGAATACTGATTTTCATATAATGCCAAATAAAGTCTGACTTATTATGACTGAACTAAAGTGATAACACGTGTTTATGTTGGTGTTAAGCCCGAAGAGAGAGGGGTACCATCGTCACAGGGCTGCGCTCATTTGCTCAGTCCACCTGCATCCGCTTCACCCCCTTGAATCGTCAGACGGACTTTGTGGACATCCAGTCTCTCTCAGGGTATGGACCAGCCAATGTACATACCACATATACCAGCATGGATGGATTCATAGACCCTAATCACACATGTGTCTTACATCTGAGCATGTAGACAAACACAGGGTGATTTTGACTGTTCAGTAGTTGAATTGACTTTTCTCTGTCAGGTGTTTCTCATTCGTCGGACGGCGAGGTCGTGGCCAGACAGTGTCTCTGAGTCGGCAGGGCTGTGTGTTCCAGCAGGTCATCCAGCATGAGCTGCTCCACGCTCTGGGCTTCAACCATGAGCAGACCCGCTCCGACAGGGACAGCAATGTCCGCATCCTACTGCAGAATGTCATACCTGGTGGGTCGCATTACAACCAGTCTTTAACAACCATTTGAAAAAACAAGTAATTATGTAGAATATTGATGGATTTTTTTTTCTTAAATGTAAAAAAACATTTATGATGTCAAAGGTGGGTGTCTCAATAAGCTTATACAAAAACGTGATAAAAACATAAATAATACATTGTAAAGCTTAATCTAAATAATCGCTTTTTAACCCTCCAGACCATTTGACAGGACTGTGTGGGCTAGACCAAAGCAAACCAAGGCAACAGTCATTGTTTTTATAGAACGTTTGGGCAGATTCAGCTGTGATTGGTTCAAAATACTTATTGTGTCATGAGAACCAAAGCATAGCCCGCATCACCTAAACCGAAGTTCTGTAAAGTTTATCAAACTGATATGATATATCTATAATTTGCATTAATAAATATGCATACCTCTTTTCAGATGCTTACTGTATCATGCATATTAAATAGACTCGAGCTCATCATATTGTTGGTCGGATGTTAATGTGCTTATCCAGAGCTCAGGAATGAACGACCACATTCCAATAAATATTCAATCATTTCACTTACTGCACTTTTCAGCCATCTTGACTTGCACAGTGTAATAAAACAACCATTCACTGATCTGTTTGATCCCATACAGGAATGGAGCACAATTTCAGAAGGATCCAAACAAGGAACCTTGGCACTCCCTATGACTACAACTCTGTCATGCACTATGGAAGGTAACGTCTCAGTTCATTCATTGAGCTCATTTATACCATACCAAAACTTTAGAATATTGGAATTAACACAACTTTGCATGTTTACATAATGTCCTCAAATAAAGCCATACTCACATTGTCCATTGGATGTTGAAAGAGTTGACCTCTGCAATCACTCTTTCTCTCCACACTGGCCACACAGTGGAGCGGAATAACTAATTCAATGATAGGCATGTAAGTGTTGACAAAGGACAAACTTGAAAATCCTACAGTTTGGTTGTGTGAATAATCCATCATCTGGTGGTCATTCACTATTCTTAACAAATGACTAGGCAAATGTTTCCTACCATGATAATATGATAAGATGATCTGAGCATTTTAGAAAACTGTGCATGGTTGTACATTAAAACCTCTCATCCATACTGTGTATTTGCACCATAGGTTTGCCTTTTCCAGGAACAGGGAGCCAACCATCGTTCCCATCCCCAACAGCAATGTAGCCATTGGCAGGGCCACCCAGATGAGTTCTACTGACATCCTCCGTGTCAACCGCCTTTATGGCTGCAGTGTGTACCCTTTAACCCATGGAGTCTATACTTCTAAACAACTTCCTACTAGTTGATACATCTGTTTAAACTGTATTTCTCCTGAGCTGCCTACTCTCTCACCTGTTTACGCAGGTAGCCTAGCCTTACCATCCACCAGCAGAACTCTCTCATACTATCTTTCAACTGACTAAATGGACACAACATGTGTATGTCCATGTTCACTGCAGCAGCAGCATAAACAACTATCAACCATAAACCCTTTCACGGGTTTTGCTTTCTTTAATTCATTTCAGATACAACTGCTTCCAGACCAGACCTGAAACCTGTGCCAGGAGAGGATTTCCTTTAGAAGTGAAGGTAAGTAGGTTTGGATATATTCTCCTATATTGCTCTGTCAACACTATCGTAGAGGTCATCTAGTATGAGTTTAGTGTTTAGCTCAATCTGGATTCACAGTATGATGGAATCTTTCATCTTTTCACTGTTTATGGGATTTTGCATTTAAACGATTGTGAGAGAAAGCTTGTGGTAGAAGACAGAACATCACAATTCTGCTTTTTCTTACTGCTTTATCACACTGTCAACAATCTGCTAACAATAGGAATTCTGTGTGTGTGTGTGTGTGTGTGTGTGTGTGTGTGTGTGTGTTTGTGTGTGTGTGTGTGTGTGTACATACACACTCCCTTAACCGTTCACTCTTCTCTCAACAGGAAGTCCAGAGGAAATGGCAGATTGATGTAACCCTCTCATCTACAAAACCATACATGTCTCTTGTGCTCAGTGCATATGCTTAATACAATTCAGAATTTGATTAAATTAGCTTTTGTGCTGTCCAAATGGGAAATGAAGACTCCAGTGACATCAGCACAAATGTACAATTATATAAAACAATATCAGAATGGCTTGCAAGATTTATTGAATGCAAAAATAAATAAAAGATTTATATTGACATATATTAACCCCAAGTTATCCTGTTTCTGTTTGCTACTATCCATACATACTGTATTTGGGACAGAAAATAAATGTATGACACGTGTATGAGTTTACAGTTCTCTTTAATCAAAAAACAAAATGAACATTCTGCAGAACTCAATGTTAACCTGCACAGTGATCAGCAATGTTCTCAGGTTTTGGCCTTCATGAACAGATGCTAGATAAACACACAAACACGCGCACACACACACACACACACACACACACACACACACACACACACACACACATACACACACACACACACACACACACACACACACACACTTGTATTTCTGAGAAAATATGCATTGGACAAAAGGACATCATCTGTTATGGGTCCAAACCACATTTGACTTCATGCCTGTTTGTTTAGCTGATTCCTTATATGTCTTAGTACACAGATAATCCATAGGGCTAACAGACGCAGTAAAGCATGTATAAAACCTGGATGGAAACACAGCTGTCCACACAGAGGTTCTAAGGTGAGTCCAGCCACAAACATCTGCAGCAGAACGCAATGGAGAAGTGTGCACTGTGTTTGAGTTCAATTCAATTCAAATCACTTCATTCGTCCCCGAGGGGCAATTTAAAGGGGGCACATGACAGTAGCTTAAAAACAAAAGACACAATCAACAAACGTAATCAGCGCACACACTGTAAGATCAGCAACACACACATCGCACTCACACACATTACACAATCACAATCAAGCAGCACACACATACAGTCCCCTCCAAAAGTATTGGAACATTGAGGCCAATTCCTTTATTTTTGCTGTAGACTGGAAAAATTTGGGTTTATTTATTTTTATTTATTTATTATTCTTTCGGACAATTCCACACAATACACAATTTTCTCTTGCAAATATTCATACATCATACTTTGTGTTGTCCGAAGGGAGACGGAAGAAGCCAAAGGCTTATCAGGTCCCGCCCCCATTTTCATCAAATTCGGATTCAGATACACAGATTACTGTTACAAAATAAAAATAAAACAAACAAAAAACATTATTTTTTATATATATATAGCTATATATGTATATATATATATATATACACACACATATATATATATATATATATATATAGGGGAGAACGGGGTAAGTAGGCACACTTTTTACTCTAGTGAGAATTGCTCATCACCAAGACATCTGTCAATAGCCATTCCTACATTAAATTGAAGCTTAAGGTGTTGGCTAGAAATGTGTGTCTCTCTTTTTTTCCAACTTATTGTAATGAAGAAGTAATTTACCATCAAAGACACTCTGACACATTGTGACAACCAACCCCATCAAGGGGTCGGTTGTCACACACTATGGGGTTGTTTGTCACAATGTTATCTTAATGGGAAAAATCTTAAAAAGAAGGCAAGGAGGCAGAACCAAATTTGAATGTTTAATTGCATTGTCAAGTTGACAAATAGGCCTACATAACTTATTGTAGCCTTGGCAGCTGGTCTAGTTTGGGATGCACTGGGTTGTTTTGATTTTGTTGCCCTTTTTTCTTTTGCTTGCTAGCTGCCTTTTCCTGCTCTATTCTTTCCTTCTCTGGGGTGTCAGTGAGGATACAGCTTGACAATTTATTTCGTTATTGGGTTCCTTTTCTGGCTGCAGCCTTGAGATAACATGTGACAACCAACCCCCCAAAAAATTTGACGACCAACCCCAACTTGAATTTCTTGCTAGCATCAAGGCCAACAACCATCTGACAACTAATTAGCTTGCTAACCACAATCTAAACTATAGTTTACCCTTCACACTTTCTGAGGGTAACAAGTGTTTTGTTATAAACCCATTGTGTAAAAGCCTAGAAGAAAAATACTGAGAAGCAAAATATTTTGAATTTGACATGAAAAACACAAAACATCCTCTCACCTGAAATGCAGCTGTCTTCCTCCAAGGAAGTCTATGTATGTGACCTCTGATCCCAATTCTGGACCTTTTTTATATCAACATTTCAGAGCTAGCGCGCTCTGGTGGCGAGATATAACGAATGTGACATCCAACCCATGTGACAAATTACCCCGTTCTCCCCTACATATACTTTTTTTTTAAGAATCTGCAGTCCAATACACAGTCAATTTTAATCTAATTGCTTCAGCTTTTAAAATCAGTTCAGCACAGTTCAGTTTTTCTGTGACAATGCCAAGTGTATAAAGTGTGAAGTGGCCTTGTATTTGGCCTGTTCCATTACTAAACTGGTAGTTTCACTTCTGCAAAAGTATTCCAAAACAAGTCTGTCTGCTGGCCTGTATTATTTGTTACAACATTGTAATGAAAGTGACATTGACATTGTGCTCAGGTTATTAGTCTGTAATTTTCAATAATTTTTGAAACATAATTTGCTTTGAAATTGCGCAAACTGCAACTCCCTGTGACAACTTCATCAAGTCCATTCCACAGCTTAATACCATTTACAGATATCGAAAAGGATTTAAGTGTGGTCCGTATATTTTTCTCAGTGAATTTACCTTTTCTTCTTAAATCATGCGAAACTTCTCTGTCTTCAAACATTGCTTGTAAACTGTTAGGAAGGCTTTTCTTTGAAGCCTTGTAAATAATTTGTACTGTGTGGTAATTTACCACATCACGTAATTTGAGAATTCTGCCTTCAATAAAAAAGTTATTAGTGTGTGCCCTGTAATTGGCTTGGTAAATAATTCGTATTGCTTTCTTTTGAAGAATCTCCAACGGGTGCAATGTACCTTTGTAAGTGTTTCCCCATATTTCAGCACAGTAATGCAGATGTGGGGAAACTAAACTCCAGTATAATACAAGCAAGGCCTTTTGATTGAAACAATGTTGTGCTTTACAAAGTATAGAAATACTCCTGGCTATTTTGCCCCTGAGATGGCTAACTTGTGGTTTCCAGCTTAATTTATCGTCAATTATTACCCCTAGGACTTTGTGTTGCTTGACCCTTTGAATTTCAATCCCATTTACCTTGATTTTTACAGCGACATCTGATGCTCTCCTGCCAAACATCATGAATTTAGTTTTTTCTAAATTTAGTGATAACTTATTTCGGTTTAACCACCCATGTAACTTAGTCAATTCACTGTTTACGATCTCAACCATATTATTCAGATCTTTCCCCGAATAGAAGATGTTTGTGTCGTCCGCAAATAAAATCAACCTTAAGACTTTCGACACTTTATATATGTCATTTATATAAAGCAGGAATAATTTCGGCCCCAAGATTGACCCCTGAGGGACCCCACAAACAATATCTAAGCATGTCGATGTGAACTCCCCTAATTTCACAAATTGTTTCCTGTCATGTAAATAACTTCTGACCCAGTCATGTGCCAAACCTCGAATGCCATATTTCTCCAGTTTATTAAGAAGGATGCCATGATTAATAGTGTCGAATGCTTTTTTGAGGTCTAAGAAAATTCCTATAGAGTACAATTTGTGATCAATAGCATTACTAATAATTTCTACCGATTCAGCCAAGGCCAGTGCGGTGGAATGATTCTTTCTAAAGCCGAATTGACTGTCATACAGAAGTTGATGTTTAGTAATGAATTCATCAAGTTTCGGTTTGACACCAAAATATGAATATGAGACAATAGATCAACATTTCAGCTTTCATTTCCAGGTATTTACATCTGGATCTGATACACAACTGAGAAGATATCATTATTTGTAAAGGAACACCACATTTTTAGGTGAGCAAAGGTATTGGAACAGATACACTTAAAATAAATTCAAGTAAATAAGACTTAATGTTTTGTTGCAAATCCTTCCCTTGCAATAACTGCATCAAGCCTGTGACCCATTGACATCACACAACTTTTGCATTCTTCTTTCGTGATGCTTTTCCAGGCTTTCACTGCAGCCTCTTTCAGTTGTTTGTTTACTCTCTTCAGTCTCCTCTTTAGCAGGTAAAATGCATCCTCTAAAGGGTTTAAGTCTGGAGATTGACTTGGCCAGTCTGAAACCGTCCATTTCTTGACCCTGAAACTCCTTTTTTTGTTTTTGCAGTGTGTTTCAGATCATTATCTTGCTGCATGATGAAGGATCTTCCAATCAGTTTGGTTGCATCTTTCTTTAAATTGTCAGACAAAATGTTTCTGTAAACTTCTGAGTTCATTTTGCTGTTGCCATCATTTGTTACATCATCAATGAAGATTAATGAGCCCATCCGAGAAGAAGCCATGCAAGCCCAAGCCATGACATTGCCTGTACCGTGTTTCACAGATGAGCTTGTATGTTTGGGATCATGAGCAGATTCTTTCTTTCTCCAAACTTTAGCCTTTCCATCACTTTGGTAAATGTTCATCTTGACAACAACACAGTAACACATGATGGCAACAGCAAAATTAACTCAGAAGTCTACAGAAACATTTTGTCTGACTATTTAAAGAAAGGTGCAACCAAACTGATTGGAAGATCCTTCATCATGCAGCAAGATAATGATCTAAAAAACTGCAAAAACAACAAAGGAGTTCATCAGGGAAAAGAAATGGAAGGTTTTAGACTGGCCAAGTCAAACTCCAGACTTAAACCCTTAGAGCATGCATTTTACCTGCTAAAGAGGAGAGTGAAGGGTGTAACCCCCCAAAACAAACAGCCACTGAATGAGGCTGCAGTGAAAGCCTGGAAAAACATCACAAAAGAAGAATGCTAAAGTTTTGTGATGTCAATGGGTCACAGGCTTGGAATGCAGGGATTGTTTCTTTCTCCATGGATGAATAACATCTGCTATTGAAGACATTGTATATAAAATAACCCCCACTTTTTCAAACACAATTTCCACATATTGAAGCCAATATGACACTAAGAATCAATCAGTATCAGAAGACTTTATTGCCATGACATGTAAAACATGTTAGGAAATGTATTTGGTACAGTGGAGCACAGTTTACAACAGGACAGGACAAGACAGTGCAAACCAACATCATAAATAATAATAAATAAAGAAGTGCCAAAGTGCCAAAAGTTCAAGTGTTACAGGTAACGACAGACCATAGCTCACTGAGTGGGGAGACAGTCTTTTTACACACTGCTTTTTCTTGTATTATGGGATGGTAAAAAGTCTTTCTCCTCCTTCTCCTGCATTCGCTTCAGGCCCACCAGAAGAACTATCTGAGCATTCAGTCTCAGAACGGGTAAGAAGAAAGTGACAGTCATCAACGGTTTGACAGTTTTTCAGCTTTCCTCATCCTTCACTGTTGTTCCATTGCCTGTGTCCAGCTGCTACTCCTCCGTTGGCCGTCATGGAGGGAAACAGGTTTTGTCCCTGCCGCGCCGTGGCTGCCTTTTCCATGGCACTGTCTGCACGCTCTGGGCTTCAACCATGAGCAGACCCGCTCTGACAGGGACAACCACATCAAAGTGCTGCTGCAGAATGGCCAGTCTGGTCAATAATACACTATATACTTAAAATGGCTATGTTGGCCTGATTATTTATTTCATTGCTAAACACACACACACACACACACACACACACACACACACACACACACACACACACACACACCAGGGATGGAAATTAACACCCGCCACACGCCAAATGCGGGTAGATTTGCGTGCTGGCGTGTAAATTGTGTCACTTCACCCGCCACTGTGTCGGGTAATACTTTCCAGTCAGGTCCGATCTAAGTTGCATATTTAATACATTCGTCATGAACATGATGACAGGGCGCTACACAGTTCAACAGTTTCTTTTTGCCTTTCTAGTCGAACTGAACTACGGCGCGATCCGCTCCGCTAGGAAATACTATCTGCGAGTTAACGTGTGGAGGCATAAGTCGACAAATCAATCGACTTACTTTGCCCCCTTTTTTTCTTCCCACAGCAGAGGTTGAGGTGCTGAAAATAAAGTGAAAACTGCGCTTTTCCTTTAAGCAGCAGAGCTGCCGCCGTTGTTACAGTATTTGCATCAAAGCCCTAATGGTCATACAAATGAGAGGCTTTATTTAAACGCTGTCCGTGCTTGGTGATTTTAATTGTGTCGGCTGAAACAGAAACTAACGGAGGGATTCGGCTCACATACAGTCCCTTGAGTCGCGCAGTCAGTTTGCCGACATGGCTTTGTATTTAAGGCTCGAGACATACAATCAGATCGCATACAAACAGGGAAGCCTTTCCCATCGGTATCGCTAACGGGGAGAATATCCCCGGTTATTATTTGAGCCTCAAACCACAGAGTTCTTCCCCGTGCGGTGGCTCGCGCACTCACTAGTGATCTCACGGTGAAACGCTGCTTTGCTCGGACGATGGCATCGTGTGTTTCTAGATGATTTAACGTCATAGTCTCAGACGAGCGTTTAATATTATGCTGCATCTGAGCCAAGATGGCGCTGTTCTGAGGAGGCTGCGTTAAACTTTTCTCCGGAAAACTTGGAGGCTTTGATACCACAACCTCAATGGTTCGACTTGAAAACTATATATATGGCTGCGTAAATTAGAGAAGAAAGTTTTCCGGTACTTCTGGGCAGAATAATTCAAAGTTAACTTTATAAATGTAAAAAACCCAGTCGACGGAAGGAAAAAAATAACGGTTACGTTAACGGTTTTTCTTTGTCACCGACCAACATATCAACTGAAACGAAAATAACAAATGGAAGACAGTTGTACCACTGTAATGGAGGCTAATATGGAAGAAGAAAGAGGAGAGGTGAAAACAGACACTGAGGAAGTCCTCTCTACAGAGAAACCTGTGGCGAAAAAAAAGAAAAGAGAGCACAGCAATGGCAACGGTGAGAGCGGCTTCTCGGACATAATGGCAGCGATTCAGGTGCTAGCTAAAAAACAGGACGACTCGTTCAGCAAAATCTCTGCAATTGAATTGACTACGAACTCAACTGCCAAACAAATTGAGAAATTAACGTCCACTGTTGAGCAACTTGTAGTGGACGTTGAGCGTCACAAAGAAATATTGAGAACCACACAGCTGGAGGTTGAAAACCTAAAAAAAGAAAACAAAATCCTGAGAGCAGGAGTCGCTGACTGCAAACGTTACAGCTGGAGGTGGGCGCTCAAGCTACATGGGATGAAAGAGGAAACTAATGAAGATACAAGAAAGCTGTCCATTGACGTGATGGGAAAGGTGGCTCCTGGGTTGTGTGAGTATCTGGAGGAGGGGGTTGACATAGTCCACCGGGTCGGCCCAAGAAAACACGATGGTCCCCAGACTCCCCACAGATCCATCATTATCCTGTTCGCACTCCGCCGCATCCGTGATGCTGTATGGAAGTGCGCGAAAGGGTGCCGGTTTCTACGGGACAACAAGCTGCGACTGTCTGAGGCTCTGTCTCCGGAGGACAGATTGGCAAGGGAGAAACTGTGGCCACTGGTAAAGAAAGCGAGAGAGGAGGGGAAGAAGGCTTCATTCCTGGGCCCCTTTGCTTTGATTGACGGAAAGAAGATCGACCACCTAGACATTGAGTAATGTTTTAGCCTACTGACAGCTGGTTGGCTGGGACCTGCCTGACGGCCTCTCGATTCCAGAATGTGGGACCGTTGATCCAACTTCCACCTGATCTGCGGTCCGGCTGGACTCATGTTGGGCATTCCTCCATTTCAAGTAACACAAAAAGTTGGTATGAAAAAAAAAAAAAAAAAAAAGAAGAGTGCTTTATGCAGAGTATTTTTGTTTGAATGCTCTTATTCATATTTAAAGCTGGTGACCTATGTTTTGGTCCTTAATGGTTAGCTTTGAAATCGTTGTTTCACATTAGCCTACATAATGTGTTCATATAGTTTAATTAATATACAATACTTTGATTTCAGGTGCAGGGTATGATTGCACGGATATGTTAAAGGTAGCCTGGAATTTATGTACTAGGCCTATCTTATATTTATTTTTAGTTATTAGTCAAGTCAAATACATGGTGGTATAAAATATTTATTTTTATTTTAGTTACTTAATGTTTCCACCACATTATTATTGGTTGTTTATCAATCCTTCTTTCAAAGAAAGCTAAAGCACACCTACAGTTCTTGTTATCTGTTATTTGAGAGCTTTTCTGTTTGTTTGTCCTACTGCTCGTTTTTTAGTTATTGGATGGATGTTATTAAGCTAAACCCTCTTACTTTGATGTCACTGAATGTCAGGGGTATACGTGATGCTGTTAAAAGAAAAGCTATGTTTTTATTTTGCAAAAGAAGTGAAGCTGATTTAATTCTACTTCAAGAGACACATTCCAGTGAGTCAGACATTAAGTTTTGGAAAGGGCAATGGGGAAACGGAATTTACTGTAGTCATGGCACCAATCACTCAGCGGGGGTCTCTGTTTTTCTACATAAATTTAGGGGTGATATTTTAGAGGTTGTCTCTTCAGATGATGGTAGATGGTTGACTATTATTCTCAAACAGGATAATGCAATTTTCATTGTGTGCAATGTTTATGGTCATAATTCTCGATCTCTAAACAAAGGGCTTTTCTCCCAAATAATTTTGAAACTAAAAGAACTATTACAGAAATATTCAAATTCCTTTTTAATTTTAAGTGGTGACTTTAATGAATGTGCTGATGATGCAAAGGACAGGTATCCGCCAAAAAATTGCCAAATTTCGCAAAGTAACAATCTGATTTTAAAACTATGTTGTGATTTGTCTCTGACTGATGCATGGCGTTTCTTATATCCCGATATGCAAGACTTTACTTGGTCAAATAGGAATTTATCTTGTAGATCAAGAATTGATCTTTTTTTGATCTCCACAAATGCTCTATATCTTGTTAAAGATGTGTCTCACTCTTCTGCTCCTTTATCGGACCATAAACAAATTAGTCTTAAGTTATGTGGTTCACAGGATACTACAAATTTAAGAGGTTACTGGAAATTCAATAATTCTCTTCTTCAGGATACCCAGTTTAATGATAGAATTAAAGAAATAATTGAAGAAATATATACTGAAAACAATAAGGGTGATTATAAAAAAAGATGGGAATATTTTAAATATATGTCTAGGTGTGCTGCTATAAGGAGAAGTAAGGAACTAAAGGTCATTAGAAATCAAAACGAATCTGAATTATTACATAGAATAAACACCCTTTTATCTAAAACTAACTTAACTTCTGAGGAAGAAATAGAATTAAAGGAGATACAACTCAAAATAGATCAAATTTACAAAGATTTAGCTGAGGGTGCATTTATAAGATCTAGAGCCAAGTGGTTGGAGGACGGGGAAACCAACTCCAGTTATTTTTTTGCTCTTGAAAAAAGAAATGGCAAGAGAAAATCCCTGCAGACTCTTAATATTAACGGAAATCACTGTACAGATTCAAAAGAGATCTCCAACTTTGTCTCCTCATTCTATAGTAAGCTTTACACATCCAAATTTAATAACCTCTTATGTGAGACTTACATTTCTAAATTAAAGGAGGTTGTTCCTGCTGTCGAGGAGGACCTTAAAATACTTTGTGACTCAAAGGTTACAATAAATGAAATTAAAACGGCTCTTTTTTCAATGAAAAAAGAAAAATCACCAGGTATTGATGGTCTTTCTGTTGAATTTTATGTCCATTTTTGGGACATTATTCAAAAGCCTTTATTTTGCATGTATGAGGAGTGTATCAGTCAGAGAGAAATGAGTACAACTATGAAACAAGGTATTATCTCATTAATACCAAAGCCAGATAAAGACATTTTATTAATAGACAATTGGCGACCCATTACTTTGTTAACTATCGATTACAAAATATTGTCTTTAGCCTTTGCAAACAGATTAAAGGCAGGACTTGATAATATTGTGGCTGAAACCCAGTCAGGTTTTATGAAGGGTAGACATATTAGTAACAATATTAGACTTGTATTAGACCTACTTGACTATGCAGACGAAGTACACTCAAAAGCTTTTATTCTATTTTTAGATTTTTATAAAGCCTTCGACACCATTGAACATGGCTTTCTTATAGAATGTCTTAAGCTCTTTGGTTTTGGGACAACATTTGTAGAAATAATTGATATGTTTTATAAAGGAATTAATAGTTCTGTTATATTAAACTTCAACACATCTCAAAGATTTGATATAAAGCGAGGTGTTAGACAAGGTTGCCCTATTTCGCCCTTTTTATTTATTTTAGTTGTTGAGCTGTTATCCATTAATATTGCCCAAAATCCAGACCTTAAAGGCATAACTATATTTGATAGAGAAATAAGAATTTCGCAACTGGCGGATGATACAACCCTTTTCCTCAGAGATAGAGATCAATTACCAAAGGCTATTGAGCTAGTTGAACAGTTTTCTTCAGCCTCAGGCTTAAAGCTAAATATATCTAAATGTGAATTATTGCCTTTGCATGATTGTGATGAAACATCAATAGACAACGTTCCTATAAAGAATGTAGTGAAATATTTAGGTATTCATATGACAAGAAATCTTTTAGTTAGACAGCATTTAAACTTTAACGAGAGAATTAAGAAAACTAGAAATATATTTAATCTCTGGCTTCAAAGGGACTTAACATTGTATGGTAGAGTACTGTTATCTAAAGCTGAGGGGCTGTCTCGTTTTGTTTATCCGTCACTTTCTCTCTTTGTTAATGACTCCACAGCCAATGTCATCAATAAGTTATTCCTTGATTTTGTTTGGAAAAATAAACCCCACAAACTCAAAAAAGCAGTATTATCTAATAGTAGAGCGGACGGAGGTCTTGAAGTTTTAAATTTCAGCGATACTGTTAATACTTTTAAAGTTAACTGGCTTAAAAGATGCTTAGCTAACCCAAATTCTTTATGGTTTTTCATCCCTAACCACATTTTTGATAAAATTGGTGGTCTCTCTTTTGTTTTGATATGTAATTACGCACCAAACAGACTTCCTGTTGCATTGTCAAAGTTTCATCAGCAGTCTCTTCTTGCCTGGAAGTTATGCTACATCCACAACTTTTCTCCTCACAGAACTTTCCTATGGAATAATAATAATATAACTATTAAAAATACTTCCCTCTTTTATCCAAAGTGGTTCGAAAGAAATATTGTAAATATTTTGTGTTTATTTGATGAACATGGCTCAATAATGTCATATGAGAACTTTATGACAAAGCACAGTTTTCCTATTCCCTTCAAGGAATTCAATGCTGTAACTAAGGCTATTCCTTCAGGTTTGTCTCATCTGATTAAGAGTCATGTTTGTTTTAATGAAGTACATACTTCCTATGATCTACCTGCATTGTCTTTGAATGGCTTGGAATTAAAAGATAAAAAATGTAATAATAGATCCATTCGTCAAACATTGCAAAGTAAAAACAAAATTATTCCAAGAGGAAAATTCTACTGGAATTCGCATTTGGAATACATAAATTGGAAAAAGACGTGGCTTTTACCTCATCAATTTTGTATTTCCAACAAGGTAAAATAAATTCATTTTAAAATTTTACATAAAATCTATCCAGTCAATTCTATAATTTCTAAATATATGGATGTTGATAGCTCCTGCTCCTTTTGTGGACTCGCTGATGAAACATTTGCCCACCTTTTTTTTGAATGTGAATTTACGAAGAAATTTTGGTCTGATTTAAGTTGTTTCATTTTCCGTCCACCCATGGTTATTCATGATTTTATTCTTAAAGATGTGATATGTTACTTTGACGATGGTAAAGATAAGTCCCTTATTTATGTGGTTAATTTTTTTATTTTACTTGGGAAATTTTTTATTCACAAACAAAAATTCTTAGATTCTCATCCCTCTTTTCAGGTTTTTTTGGTAGAATTTAAATCACTTTTTAAATCCCTTTCCCTGCTAAAAAATAAAAAATGCGCTAGATTTATTGATTGTTATCAAAAATTCATACCCCTTTAGATAGAATTATTCTTTATAGTTTTACAAATGTTTATTAATGTTTTTTTTTCATCCATCTTTTATTTATTTTGTATATTTATTTATATAATAATAATATGACAATTAATGTATTAAGTATGTATGTGTATGTGTATTGTATGTCAAATATTGGATTGCTCTCCGAGTTTGTATTGCATAATTGTTTTGTTGTAATTGCATAATTGTTTAATAAAAAATAAAAAAAATAAAATAAAAATATGCTGCATCTTTTGCACTGCACTGTTTTTTATCAACAGTGAAAAAATGGTCCCACACCGGACTCTTATGTGTAGCTGATTACTTCATGCACGCACCTTGCAGAAGTGACGCTCCTGCAGCGCGCTCACGACCAGACGTGACACGGTGACATCTCCCATTAATAAAACGGCATAACTCCCTGATTTTCAGATTTCTATTTTTAAATTCGACTTGAGCGCAAGTGGAAAACCGGTCAATGTGTCGACACATTCACATCCCTAATGCATATGGAGAAAGTGATAAACAATATCAACATTTCATATCATTAACTAAAAAGAAAAAAGAAATCTAAAGGTAACTTCAATACTGTATTATAATTATTGACTAAATGATGAAAAAAAGGTGTCTGCAGGGCCAGTGAAAATATACAAGGGGCCAGTAAAACTCGGATCTATTGGCCAAGCGGGCCAGTTGGGAAAAAAAGTTGCATTGAACCCAGAGTATATATGGAGTTCAATTATACAATGTTTTGAAATAAAGATGGCGTGTATTGTGTATCATATATAGTAAGAGTGTACCATTTAATTTGCAACTCAGTTCCTTGGTAGCACCTACTTACAGTACAAATGACTTCTGATGGAAAACATTTGTATGAAAAACACTTTCATTAGCTATTCTTACTATTGTATTGTTTAACATTAACGCATATATTAAAAAAGATATTGCGTATAAAAAGTGGCTGGTAAAAAAGATGAGTGGCTGGTAGATTTTTAAATCTACCTGCCACAGCGGCTGGTAGGCAAAAAAGTTAATTTCCATCCCTGACACACACACACACACACACACACACACACACACACACACACACACACACACACACACACACACACACACACACACACACCTGTTCAGATGTGCTGACTGACAGATCAGAGGAAGGATTGTCTCCTCCTGCTGCCTGAACAACAGAAGACTTGGACTCATCAGCACAACAGTCAATGTTTACACAATAAACACATAAAGTTACTTTGACTGAAATGAAACCGTTTGGTCATTCACTCCATACACAATTGAGTGGTACACAGTGAAAACTTTTGGTTAAGTGATGCTCACTATAAGGACCACAACACAACAAGTCTGTTGTTTGAAGGTTGAATGAATTCTGAATGTATTGAATGTTGAAAACATATTAATGGTTTTGGATGAGAGGTGAGAGTACAGGTGGGCAGAATTTAGACCGACAGAAGCTGGCATTAGAAATGAGAGAGGGATGTAGGAGGGATGAGTAGGAAGGGATGAGGGATCAAGGGACATTAGGAAAAAGACATGATAAACAGTGGCTAACTAAATCCTTGATAAATGCTTGCAAAAAGAAAAATACATTGTACAAAAGATTCATAAAAGCAAGGACACCAAAGGCGGAGTTAAAATATAAAATCTATCGTAACAAGCTAAATAGCATTCTCAGAGACTGTAAAAAGAAATATTATGGTAAGTTGTTAGAAACAAATGCAAATCAACCCAAAAAATTGTGGGATATAGTAAATACAGTGTTAAGAAATGACAGCAGAATACATAATTATCCTCAGTATTTCCATGAAAATAACGTTAAGTTTGAATGCATGAACACTGCGGTAAATAAACTAAATGAATTTTTTGTTAATATTGGACCTAATTTAGCAAAAGGGATCTGTGGGAAGAGTGTAGGGGAGTCTGGCGAAAATGAAGCGTCTCTTCAACACTCCATGTTTTTGAAGCCAGTCGAGGCCAACGAGATAAGGGAGATATTGCTCGGAATGAAAACAAAGACCTCTAGAGACGTGCTTGGGTTTCACATGAAAGTAATCAAATCAGTGCAAGAAAGTATTATTAAACCCCTAGCACACCTCTTTAACCTATCTTTTCAAACAGGAATTTTTCCTTCTAACATGAAAGTAGCTAAGGTTATACCATTACATAAGAATGGTGATGAACATTCATTTACTAATTATAGACCAGTCTCACTTTTAACACAATTTTCTAAAATTCTGGAAAAGTTATTCAGCAATAGACTTGATGAATTCATTACTAAACATCAACTTCTGTATGACAGTCAATTCGGCTTTAGAAAGAATCATTCCACCGCACTGGCCTTGGCTGAATCGGTAGAAATTATTAGTAATGCTATTGATCACAAATTGTACTCTATAGGAATTTTCTTAGACCTCAAAAAAGCATTCGACACTATTAATCATGACATCCTTCTTAATAAATTGGAGAAATATGGCATTCGAGGTTTGGCACATGACTGGGTCAGAAGTTATTTACATGACAGGAAACAATTTGTGAAATTAGGGGAGTTCACATCGACATGCTTAGATATTGTTTGTGGGGTCCCTCAGGGGTCAATCTTGGGGCCGAAATTATTCCTGCTTTATATAAATGACATATATAAAGTGTCGAAAGTCTTAAGGTTGATTTTATTTGCGGACGACACAAACATCTTCTATTCGGGGAAAGATCTGAATAATATGGTTGAGATCGTAAACAGTGAATTGACTAAGTTACATGGGTGGTTAAACCGAAATAAGTTATCACTAAATTTAGAAAAAACTAAATTCATGATGTTTGGCAGGAGAGCATCAGATGTCGCTGTAAAAATCAAGGTAAATGGGATTGAAATTCAAAGGGTCAAGCAACACAAAGTCCTAGGGGTAATAATTGACGATAAATTAAGCTGGAAACCACAAGTTAGCCATCTCAGGGGCAAAATAGCCAGGAGTATTTCTATACTTTGGAAAGCACAACATTGTTTCAATCAAAAGGCCTTGCTTGTATTATACTGGAGTTTAGTTTCCCCACATCTGCATTACTGTGCTGAAATATGGGGAAACACTTACAAAGGTACATTGCACCCGTTGGAGATTCTTCAAAAGAAAGCAATACGAATTATTTACCAAGCCAATTACAGGGCACACACTAATAACTTTTTTATTGAAGGCAGAATTCTCAAATTACGTGATGTGGTAAATTACCACACAGTACAAATTATTTACAAGGCTTCAAAGAAAAGCCTTCCTAACAGTTTACAAGCAATGTTTGAAGACAGAGAAGTTTCGCATGATTTAAGAAGAAAAGGTAAATTCACTGAGAAAAATATACGGACCACACTTAAATCCTTTTCGATATCTGTAAATGGTATTAAGCTGTGGAATGGACTTGATGAAGTTGTCACAGGGAGTTGCAGTTTGCGCAATTTCAAAGCAAATTATGTTTCAAAAATTATTGAAAATTACAGACTAATAACCTGAGCACAATGTCAATGTCACTTTCATTACAATGTTGTAACAAATAATACAGGCCAGCAGACAGACTTGTTTTGGAATACTTTTGCAGAAGTGTTTAGACTACCAGTTTAGTAATGGAACAGGCCAAATACAAGGCCACTTCACACTTTATACACTTGGCATTGTCACAGAAAAACTGAACTGTGCTGAACTGATTTTAAAAGCTGAAGCAATTAGATTAAAATTGACTGTGTATTGGACTGCAGATTCTTAAAAAAAAGTATGTGTATGTGTGTATGTATATGTGTATGTGTATGTGTATATATATATATATGTATGTATATGTATGTATATGTGTGTGTATATATATATATGTATATACATATATAGCTATATATATATAAAAAATAATGTTTTTTGTTTGTTTTAATTTTATTTTGAAACAGTAATCTGTGTATCTGAATCCGAATTTGATGAAAATGGGGGCGGGACCTGATAAGCCTTTGGCTTCTTCCGTCTCCCTTCGGACAACACAAAGTATGATGTATGAATATTTGCAAGAGAAAATTGTGTATTGTGTGGAATTGTCCGAAAGAATAATAAATAAATAAATATAAATAAAATAAAAGATTGAAGATGGATGTCAGGTTGGTCCAGGAGGATCTACTGGAGTACAGGTGGGCAGAATTTAGACCGACAGAAGCTGGCATTAGAAATGAGAGAGGGATGTAGGAGGGATGAGTAGGAAGGGATGAGGGATCAAGGGACATTAGGAATCGTTTCCATCTGGGGTCAGGACTGTCCGACTTTGGGTCAACCACTCTGGGTGGGTCCCATCACTCAGCAGATGGTCCAGTTGTGCTCTTCCAGCTCTTCATGTGCGACACTTTAGATGTCTGCCATTGTGATGCTTACTGGGTCTTGTTCTGGGAGGTTACTGTGGTCTGCTCTAAGATCCACTATCCACTGAGAGTTGGTGTTATGAACCAGGGCCACTTGGGCAATCTGATGAGAAAATGTACTGCTGGAACAAGATATTCATGGCATAGAATATGGAACTACTGGAATGCTACTACACAAGTGATTCCAGGGAAAGAGGTCACATGAAGAGGTTGTGGGCTGGTATGATGGCCCAGAGGAAAGGCACTTAAAAACTGCTCGAGGGGCACTGCACTATGGCTAACAATCTAGCCTTGTGTTAATTGCCCAATAAAGTAACTTAAGGCGAGACACGGCAGGCAAAAACATCGTTTTTTTAAGCACTGGTCAATTTTGAGATTTGTGTCTATTTAGCTTCCATAACATGTCTTCTTTCATACTAGTATGGATAAAAGGTCCAAAATATACGTTTTAGGTGTTTATTTTTACTAAACTTTGACTGCTTGCGTCTGTCTTTTGCTCCTAAATTCGTCAAAAGTGAACATTCTAACGTAACATACAGCACCGCGACCGCTGTATGAATCATAATAACCATGGTACTATTGGAAAGCTCTGAATCTCAAGAACAACGTTATCTGATCCAAATATGGTCATTTCTTTTGTATCAGTAACCAATCGTGAAAGTGTGAGGAGGGATTCAATGCTAGGAAAGCGACCTCATTGGCTAATGCACATTTCTGACGATGTGATTCGCTAAAAGGCATCACGTGATGCTAGCCCCGGGTAACTCGAAAATCACAAAATAAAATTGGAAAAACGTCGAAAATATGCCAAACCAAGACAAAAAAAATACTTAATCAATTGGCTACGGACATTACATGATCGCCATTTGAAGGGGAGAAGTGTTAAAGACATGTAAATCACGCCGATCACGTCGGAGAGACACAGACTGTCAGACGATCAGAGGGGAGATGGTGGGGAGAGAGAGCGTCTGTGCCGACAGGAGCAGGTTGACAGACAGTGGCTAATAATGAATTAACCACGTTTAAATTAGCATGTGGATGTAAATGTTACTATGCTATGGTTTATATATGTTAAGCAGTGGTAGGCCTATATGGCATTGAGGGGTGTAGGGCCTAATTCAATAAATTACTCTAGCTATAATCAGTGATTATCAGCAGAATTCACGTTTTTATCTTTAACGGCCGTTTTCTCAAAATGAGCTTTTTCCAATACTCTGCGAAAGATATCTCAACTTCACTGACATCAACCAAACTTTCTATGATCATTCATAGCACTATTTTAAAGGTTTTTACACAAGGATTTGTTCATGTACATACGTCATGACCAATACCATATACGGCAGTGTCGCAAACACTACATCACTCCCTTTTTTTTTAGATGTCTAACGTCACAACATTTCTGAATGGGCATACATGAACTTATGCATTGGTAACAGATGAGACCACCATTTACTTGTGGCTTCTAGTAAACAAAATAATATTTCACACAGTACCAAACAGTACACATATTTCTGGTTTCAAATATCAAATAAATGTATTAAACCTGTGCTATAACATTCACAGTCATGTGCATAACAATCTCTGCATTATAAGTGCAAGTGTATTCGGTATGAACAGTCATTCGAACCAGCTGTCTTGTCTACTGACAACAATATGAACTATGAACTTGAAATTTTTTTTTACACAAATACTTCAAGTTGCATTCTAATAACATAAATCAATTGATTTAAAACCAAAAAGTTACAGCAAAATAAGCTTTTTCAAGCACAACACATCTGCAGTCATAGTATTTATTGAAGTCCGTGATGCATGATGTCCAAGTTAGTGGACATGTGATTAAACATCATTTCCTCCCAATGTAAAATCAATCATTGGAAATTTGAACAACTATATGACTCCTAAGATGTTAATTGATGTTGCCATATTTTTTTTACCTGCCAGAGTCTGCTATTTTTTAAGTATTTACAGGATATTCCTGAGCTACACAACTTTTCTGCTCCCTGTCGGCCATCTTGGTTTTGACTAATTGTGGCTGCTCTTACAATGGTTGGCCATTGGATGACACACAAGAGTCCACTGTAGTGGCTGATATGCAACTAGGCGATCTACACCCATTCATATTCAAGAAAACAGCATTTGAATAGCTGTCCACTGTAGTGACCACTATGCGTGAAAGGGTTAAAGTGAAATGCATGAATCTGGTAGTCTGGCATTCCCAGACCTGCCACTAGGCGCTGGCAAATTAAATTTGCGGCGCCTGTTGGTCTGGAAACTCTCCGTTGAAGCTTTTTCAAAAAGACCAGAAATCTGGGCTCACGTTTCAGTTGGTTCTATCTAATATGGGCGGGCCAGAGCCCTTTGTATGGTGCTCTGGGGCGGACGTAACCAGATGACGACAGTGATGTGCATGCGACGTCGAAGCCGTGATTGTAAACATCAAAGATGGCTGCGGATATGTTGTGTGAGTTTGAGACTGCTTTGGCCTCGACCCTTGACGATATGGAAGACGGCACTCAAATCTTTCATTAGCAAGTAAGTGGAATGTTCTGTTTTGCCAACCGACCATGGCAAAAGTTTAATTTAACAGTTTAACAGCTGTTCGTTAAACGAACGGGGCTTAACACGTCACCTTGTGCATCGCTCTGATTGGTTGTAGTGCTATCCAACTGCGTGCAGTGGTATTTGAAATGCACGAGTAGGAGCCGCCCCTTGAGTTGGAAATTATTATTGATCCTGGCCAGACCCTCTATCGTTCAAGATATCAGGGTCTGGATTTCCAGGCTATGAATCTGGTGCACTTTGAGAGGAAGATTAAGAGGCTAAATATGAGGATTTTTTTGTGAACAAATAATTTGGAGACACTGGGTCAGATGAATTAGAAGCTATTGAAGAAAGACACATCGATTTTCCATAGAAATATAAATTTGAAATAAAATATTATGCAGGGTCCTCTGGGTTGGGCTTGGTGCTCTTTTTCTTTTACGGGACATATTTTTCTGTAATATAATGAATTCATTTAAATGCAGTGAGAGGAACGAAGCAGAAGAACTCTGTTGTCCAGTTATCTTTTTTTTTCCACAGACAAGGCTGAAATAGGCTATAGATACACAGTGCATGGGCAACTGAGGGCAGCCCCATTTTCAAATATTTTGAATAGGGCTGTCAAGCGATTAAAAATGTTTATCTAATTAATTACAGGCTCTGTGATTAATTAATCTAAATTAATCGCACACTTATATGACACTTTTATGCCTGTTTATAAACAACTGTAGGCCTATAGGCTACCGTTTGTCTCTCTCTCTCTCTCTCTCTCTCTCTCTCTCTCTCTCTCTCTCTCTCCGTCTCTCGTAACTTCTGTCTCCTCCCCTCAGCCAGGCTTCTACATTAAATATATTTAGGAACTACTAGCACCGAAAGAAAAAATCACAAAAAAACAAGCAGGCTAAATGACGCACACACACACACACACACACACACACACACACACACACACAAAGGAGGAAAAAAGACAGGCATATGCTAGGAAGAGTGAGAGGGGGCGGGTGTCCGTTGAGACGATCGCAACTAGCAAACAAAAGTGAGACACGAGGAAGATTGAGAGATAGGCCTACTGTTTTGAACCTACATTGTTAATTAGGCACCCACTAAATCAATAATGCACAGACACTGCGAGAATAACACAAGACGTATTCCTACCTTCATGCTTATTTGCCCGGAGCAGCCCATAACATAGAGCCCTCGGCCCCTTTCCCCTGCTTCTTTCTTTACTCTTTAATCCCGTGTGGGCCGTGTCCGCAAAATACAGGTGCAGCTCCGCTATCATCTCACCTCTTTAGCACCGGGTCAAAGGGCAATATAGAAGTGCGATTAATCTGCGTTAATTTTTTCAATCGCGTTAATTTTTCTGTGATTAATTAATCGAAATTAACGCATTAATTTGACAGCCCTAATTTTGAAATAAACTCAATACACACTGTGCATGCCATGGACTTGAACGTGACGTGATCAGTTAACCTCAGATTACCTCCCAGATGAACTGATTAAATTATTAAGCTATTAACTATCTACCAAAACATTGCATTCCTTTTATTGTATGATAATTTACATTTACATAATATGATGTTGATATCAAACACAAAAAAAAATAAAAAAATGGGGGCCCCCCTGGCAGTCGGGACCCTAAGCAACCGCTCATTTCGCTTATGCCTCGGGCCGGCTCTGCTGACCAGTGACCACTATAAGCGGGTGGGTAACTTGGAGGCAGACTGTCCTGCCCACCCAATGATACAATTAGAAGTAATGCATGGTAATGGTATATGTGAGGGCAAATGTATTTGTAACCATCGTATTGATCTGTTTTTTTATATGTATATCACATCAGTTTAACACATGTGCATTTCCTCTAAGAAATGTGCTGACAACAGTTGCTTAAACTAATTTAAGGTTTATTGTGGCTGACCACAATAAACCACAATAAACCACAATGACCACAATAAACCCCTGAGACCTGTTTGACCATCTGTTAGTTGAAATCTGTTAGTTGACACCCCCGTTGTTGAAGGGGGCCTTTAAAATCCCTGTCTGACCAAAAGATAGGGTCAGTCCCGTCGGGGGAACTTTACTATGTAACTCTGTTGTTTTATCTACTTTTATTAAATTGTTCATATTGAGAAGTTTCAGTTCATTTATTCCCACAAGGTTTAACTGATTAAAAAACTTCCACGACAGTATATTCTTTAGTATTAATTGTCTGAATTTTATTTGACATTTTCTTGGACAGCGAATGAACAAGTCCCTCCGATAGTGGGTCTGGACTTCAACCTTTTTTTTTTTTGATTGGGTGGGCACGGCCCACCCTGGCCCCTGGCTACCGCCGGCCCTGCCGTAGGTCCGTTGAGCTCATGGATGACGTCGTCCATGGTGAGTGTGATGTGGCGTTCGCGCTGTATGGCGGTGTTGGCTTGTCTCATGTCGACGCAGCTCCTCACTTTATCTGGGTCTTTTGGTTTGGGAGGCGTCACAATTGAGACCCATGGCGTGGGGCCTGTGACTGTTGCTGTATATTTTCCGGCCTTTACTCAGAAAAACGGCGTTGGTAGTGGGTTGATGAAAGAAGACGCAGTTTGAGGCAGATGAGGAGGTCTTCAGGAACAATTCTTTTATTTTAACAACAAAACTCATCCTGCAGTCAAAACGAAGCCAATAAAAAGTTAAAGTATTTTAGCCAAATCAAGTAGAGGTACATGCACAAAACAAAAAGCTATGAAGAGTTCCTATATACTAAAAGACCTCTGAAGAGTTCCTGTATACTAAAAGACCTCTGAAGAGTTCCTGTATACTAAAAGACCTTTGAAGAGTTCCTGTATACTAAAAGACCTTTGAAGAGTTCCTGTATACTAAAAGACCTTTGAAGAGTTCCTGTATACTAAAAGACCTTTGAAGAGTTCCTGTATACTAAAAGACCTTTGAAGAGTTCCTGTATACTAAAAGACCTTTGAAGAGTTCCTGTATACTAAAAGACCTTTGAAGAGTTCCTGTATACTAAAAGACCTTTGAAGAGTTCCTGTATACTAAAAGACCTTTGAAGAGTTCCTGTATACTAAAAGACCTTTGAAGAGTTCCTGTATACTAAAAGACCTTTGAAGAGTTCCTATATACTAAAAGACCTTTGAAGAGTTCCTATATACTAAAAGACCTTTGAAGAGTTCCTGTATACTAAAAGACCTCTGAAGAGTTCCTGTATACTAAAAGACCTTTGAAGAGTTCCTATATACTAAAAGACCTCTGAAGAGTTCCTGTATACTAAAAGACCTTTGAAGAGTTCCTGTATACTAAAAGACCTTTGAAGAGTTCCTATATACTAAAAGACCTTTGAAGAGTTCCTATATACTAAAAGACCTTTGAAGAGTTCCTATATACTAAAAGACCTCTGAAGAGTTCCTGTATACTAAAAGACCTTTGAAGAGTTCCTGTATACTAAAAGACCTTTGAAGAGTTCCTGTATACTAAAAGACCTTTGAAGAGTTCCTGTATACTAAAAGACCTTTGAAGAGTTCCTGTATACTAAAAGACCTTTGAAGAGTTCCTGTATACTAAAAGACCTTTGAAGAGTTCCTGTATACTAAAAGACCTTTGAAGAGTTCCTGTATACTAAAAGACCTTTGAAGAGTTCCTGTATACTAAAAGACCTTTGAAGAGTTCCTGTATACTAAAAGACCTTTGAAGAGTTCCTATATACTAAAAGACCTCTGAAGAGTTCCTGTATACTAAAAGACCTTTGAAGAGTTCCTGTATACTAAAAGACCTCTGAAGAGTTCCTGTATACTAAAAGACCTTTGAAGAGTTCCTGTATACTAAAAGACCTTTGAAGAGTTCCTATATACTAAAAGACCTCTGAAGAGTTCCTGTATACTAAAAGACCTCTGAAGAGTTCCTGTATACTAAAAGACCTTTGAAGAGTTCCTGTATACTAAAAGACCTTTGAAGAGTTCCTATATACTAAAAGACCTTTGAAGAGTTCCTGTATACTAAAAGACCTTTGAAGAGTTCCTATATACTAAAAGACCTTTGAAGAGTTCCTGTATACTAAAAGACCTCTGAAGAGTTCCTGTATACTAAAAGACCTCTGAAGAGTTCCTATATACTAAAAGACCTCTGAAGAGTTCCTGTATACTAAAAGACCTTTGAAGAGTTCCTGTATACTAAAAGACCTCTGAAGAGTTCCTGTATACTAAAAGACCTTTGAAGAGTTCCTATATACTAAAAGACCTTTGAAGAGTTCCTGTATACTAAAAGACCTCTGAAGAGTTCCTGTATACTAAAAGACCTTTGAAGAGTTCCTGTATACTAAAAGACCTCTGAAGAGTTCCTGTATACTAAAAGACCTTTGAAGAGTTCCTGTATACTAAAAGACCTCTGAAGAGTTCCTGTATACTAAAAGACCTCTGAAGAGTTCCTGTATACTAAAAGACCTTTGAAGAGTTCCTGTATACTAAAAGACCTTTGAAGAGTTCCTGTATACTAAAAGACCTCTGAAGAGTTCCTGTATACTAAAAGACCTTTGAAGAGTTCCTGTATACTAAAAGACCTCTGAAGAGTTCCTGCATACTGAAAGACCTTTGAAGAGTTCCTATATACTAAAAGACCTCTGAAGAGTTCCTGTATACTGAAAGACCCATCTCTTCCTGTATTGTGGTGGCTTTTAATCTGAAAATCTAAGTGAGCTGATTGGTCCTTAGGTCAGTAAGCTCCACCTCGCCTAACTCCTGATTGGTGGACCCTAACTAACTCCAACCTACGGTTTCAGAGGACTTCTGGGGTAATCATCACCTTAAGGTGCTATGCCATTTGGGGCCAGAAAGTCTGATTCAGTAACTTTAGGACAATCCCTTTAGCCAATACATTAGCTATTAGACCTTCACCTTTTACCCAAGCCAGACTGTCCTAAATTGCCCCCACCAAGGACCTTCTCGGAGCCCTCTATTGTGTACAATTTGAATGATCTACAGATCAGCCTGCTGGCTTCCTCAACTTAAGCAATCCACTCTGCACACACATATACAGGTCCTTCTCATATAATTAGCATATTGTGATAAAGTTCAATATTTTCTGTAATGTACTGATAAACATTAGACTTTCATATATTTTAGATTCATTACACACAACTGAAGTAGTTCAAGCCTTTTATTGTTTTAATATTGATGATTTTGGCAAAAAAGTAAAGAAAAACCAAAAATCCCTATCTCCAAAAATTAGCATATTTCATCCGACCAATAAAAGAAAAGTGTTTTTAATCCAAAAAAAGTCAACCTTCAAATAATTATGTTCAGTTATGCACTCAATACTTGGTCGGGAATCCTTTCGCAGAAATGACTGCTTCAATGCGGCGTGGCATGGAGGCAATCAGCCTGTGGCACTGCTGAGGTGTTATGGAGGCCCAGGATGCTTCGATAGCGGCCTTAAGCTCATCCACAGTGTTGGGTCTGGTGTCTCTCAACTTCCTCTTCACAATATCCCACAGATTCTCTATGGGGTTCAGGTCAGGAGAGTTGGCAAGCCAATTGAGCACAGTAATACCATGGTCAGTAAACCATTTACCAGTGGTTTTGGCACTGTGAGCAGGTGCCAGGTCTTGTTGAAAAATGAAATCTTCATCTCCATAAAGCTTTTCAGCAGATGGAAGCATGAAGTGCTCCAAAATCTCCTGATAGCTAGCTGCATTGACCCTGCCTTTGATAAAACACAGTGGACCAACACCAGCAGCTGACACGGCACCCCAGACCATCACTGACTGTGGGTACTAGACACTGGACTTCAGGCATTTTGGCATTTCCTTCTCCCCAGTCTTCCTCCAGACTCTGGCACCTTGATTTCCGAATGACATGCAAAATTTGCTTTCATCCAAAAAAAGTAATTTGGACCACTGAGCAACAGTCCAGTGCTGCTTCTCTGTAGCCCAGGTCAGGCGCTTCTGCCGCTGTTTCTGGTTCAAAAGTGGCTTGACCTGGGGAATGCGGCACCTGTGGCCCAATTCCTGCACACGCCTGTGCATGGTGGCTCTGGATGTTTCTACTCCAGACTCAGTCCACTGCTTCCGCAGGTCCCCCAAGGTCTGGAATCGGCCCTTCTCCACAATCCTCCTCAGGGTCCGGTCACCTCTTCTGGTTGTGCAGCGTTTTCTGCCACACTTTTTCCTTCCCACAGACTACCCACTGAGGTGCCTTGATACAGCACTCTGGGAACAGCCTATTCGCTCAGAAATTTCTTTCTGTGTCTTACCCTCTTGCTTGAGGGTGTCAATGATGGCCTTCTGGACAGCAGTCAGGTCGGCAGTCTTACCCATGATTGCGGTTTTGAGTAATGAACCAGGCTGGGAGTTTTTAAAAGCCTCAGGAATCTTTTGCAGGTGTTTAGAGTTAATTAGTTGATTCAGATGATTAGGTTAAGAGCTCGTTTAGAGTACCTTTTCATGATATGCTAATTTTTTGAGATAGGAATTTGGGGTTTTCATGAGCTGTATGCCAAAATCATCAGTATTAAAACAACAAAAGACCTGAAATATTTCAGTTGGTGTGCAATGAATCTAAAATATATGAAAGTTCAATTATTATCATTACATTATGGAAAATAATCAACTTTATCACAATATGCTAATTATATGAGAAGGACCTGTACTCATGAGAGCTGCTCCTGGCTCCCCTTATAGTTAATTCTGTATGTAATTAAACAATCTCCTGATTATCAGTCATCTTAGAATGTGTCATAACGAAATACACTACACTGTCTCTATGATGTCATCATTCTCGAGTTTCATCAGTTCGTCTTCGACTTTTTTCCGGATGTGAAATGGCACCCGTCTGTGTGGCTGACAGGTAGGCTGCGCGTCTTTGTTGATGTGTAGCTTGACTGGAAAGTCTTTCAGTTTGCCTATTCCCTGGAAGAGCTCTGGGTAACTGTCCACCAGCTCGTCTGCAACTGTTCGGCCGCTTGTGGAGGAGACGCTGTTGACTATTTTAATCAGGCCAAGCTCGTCAGCTGTCTTGTAGCTTAACAGAGAGCAGCCATCGCCCTCCAGCACGTAGAACATGCCCTTAGTCTTTTTGTTCCCTGCCTCTATGTAGTGTTGTTTTTGTCAACAAAATGTATGACATAATATCGTCGTCAACGAACCTTTATCACGTGACAGAAACGAGACGAGACGCAGGACATTCTTACAAACTGTTGAAAATGGACCGTAATAGGTGTGAAACAAATAAACACAATTTCTCACAAAGTTATATTATTTCTGTCCTTGAAACTTGCAAAGTTTTACACAGTTGTTTTAATATGCCAAGTAATAGGGGAGAGTGGGGTGAGTTGTTAGCCTGGCTCCGCCCGCCCGCCTACTTCCGGAAATTGTCGGAAATTTCCGAGTTCCCCGTGCAACTGGAACGCACCGTCAGAAGCCGGCTCATGACACACGTGACGACCAAACGTGATGCGATTGGGCAGATCCAATAGTTTTAAACTTCGACAGACCCGCCTCCAAGTGAGTGAACCAATTACAGCACTTCCAGACCTTCTGTACAAATGAAATGAAGTACGATGGTCTGGTAGCACCAGGCTAGTGAGTTGTGCCACCTTTTACTAAAAGTGACTTTAAAGTGAGGCCTTGACAGTAATGTCTCCAACTAAAATATGTATGTATATTTCAGGATGTGGTGCAACCCTAGCAACAATAACTTTGGATATGAAATAAACTGTTTAGGAAATATAGCTTTCAGAAAAAAGTGGTCTCGTGGCACAACTTGCCAGAAAGACTGCTACCAGGAAAAAATATAGACATGATAAGCCATGGATTACTAAAGGTATAGAAAACGCTTGTAAAAAGAAAAATTTTCTTTACAGGCTATTCTTAAAACAAAGAACAAAAGATGCAGAAAATAGATATAAGACATACAAAAATAAATTAATAAGAATTATTAGATTCAATAAGAAGGAATATTACCACAGGCTACTGGAACAGCAAAGGAGTAACATCCAAGGGACATGGAACATTTTAAATAGCATAATCAAAAAAGGCGCTGGCAAAAATGACTATCCAACGTACTTTACTAAAGAGAATATAATCATGGATAAATCAAAGGAAATTGCAAATTAATTCAATAATTTCTTTGTAAAAGTTGGATCTAACCTAGCTACAGAGATTGTAGAGCAGAGAGATAAGGAAGGATTGGATGTAAACAATATCATATGGAATCCAAACCTATGGAACCAATTAGACTACGAACTAAAAACGTGCAGCTCTACTAAAAAATTCAAAAAAATGTTCAAAGCCAAGATAATAGAAAAATATAAAACATTATTATGAAATCAATACTAGGAGCAATACTAATATTGCTGCTGTGAATCTGACAGCTGTGTACATGCTTTTTTATGTATGGAGGAAATGTGTATATATACTTATATTTTAAATTTTAATTCATCCCTTTTATTTTATTTTTAATCTAAATTTTTTGTTGCTTCCTTTTGTTTGTTTATTTGTTGTTGTTTTTCTTTTCTTCTTCTTCTTTTCATCAATAACTCTAAACGTAATAATACTAACTAACTAAAATCAAACTAACTGTGGAAATCAATTCAAGGAAATGTATTGCACTTGCATATGGAGGGAGTCCCCAGTAAAATGTTGATATATATATTTATATGGTAACACTGTGCACTATGTAATATGGAATAGAATGTATGGAAAGTATATAGTAATGTATAAGTATAATCAAACTATAACTGTGCAGTTCATTATAATAACTTAACTACAACTAAACTATAAGTTGCATTGTTTTATATTTTTAGGCTATATTTCAAATATTATATTGTATTATATTATAGTATATTATATAATATTGTATTATATTATAGTATATTATATTGTATTATATTATATTATAGTATATTATATTATATTATATTATATTATATTATATTATATTATATTATATTATATTATATTATATTATATTATATTATATTATAGTATAGTATAGTATATTATATTGCATTGTATTGTATTATGTTATATTATATTATAGTATATTGTGTTGAATTGTATTATATTGTATTGATTGTATTACGTTGTATTGTATTGTGTTATGTTATGTTATATTTTATTTTTGTGATACATTGTATATTTTATAGCAGTATGTAAAGAAGGTAGGCATAATAAGCCTCGGCTTCGTCCTATACCCTTTTTCGGCCATTGATGCTTTTAAGGAAAGTTGTTTTTCTTCTTTGTGTTGTGTCTTGTGGTCATGGACCGAAAATAAACATTTACTACTAAAAAGTAAGTGGATCAGTTTACCCCACAGCTGGGGTAAAGTGAGCCACATGACAACTTTTTTTAAAACAATCATATTTTCACTGCCCTTTGTCTTGAAAAAATTCTGCTAATGCCCATTTCTAGGAAACATCCTGAATTAATGGGAAATGTGTCAATTTCAGTGATGAATAATTTTTGCTCGCTAGGAGGGGAGCAAATGTAAAAAGTGGCTCGGATTACCCCGTTCTCCCCTACTGTATACCATTCTTTTTTTATTAACAGAAGTTTTTAACGTCTGTGCCACTGAACAGATTTCTATCAGGTTGAAATGTGATTCTGCGGCTGCACGCGATCGTTACTGTTCACTTGTGTGATCCCAAAGTCACAGACGAGCCTCGATAAATAGCCTAATATGAATATAGAAATAATGTCTGGGTTTTATGTCTTTTATTTTATTATAGTTATTTTACCTTCATTTTTACCTACTGAATGCACTATGTACAGCACTTTGGTCTGTGCGAACTGTTATAAATGTGCTTTTATGAATACATTTTACTTACTTACTTACTTACTTACTTAGAACTCACCCCAGGCCCTTCGGCACAAATCACCGCAACCCCAGCATTTATGAAAAACTAGCATCATGCAGCAGTTTAGGGCTAACATCGTGCTAACTGTATAGACTCATAGTGTAGCATACTGAAGCACTAAAACATGTGTCAAATGTTTTCAAACTATAATTTAGTCTGTAATTGTTTAGACACAATAATCAAAAAACCTTGATCATAGAAATTTAACTTTGAAAGGTAAAAAAAGCCTTTGAGCTTCAATGTGCTTACATCTCATTCCATGCTCTTCAAAAATATGTGGTCTCATTTCAAATTTCTTCTTAGGGTTTCTAGAAAACAAGGGGTGGCACTACTTCCCCGCTGGCACAACACACCCCACTCCCCCCTATCTGAATTAAGACCTTCTAATATGATTTAATGAAGGAAGTATTCTGTTGTTGCTGATCAATGTCACCATAGTCATCACTAGTCCTCCAGGTTGGAAAGCTCCTCATGTATGGTCATGAGCTTGCTCTTGTCTGTCCATGGTCTAGCCTATCTATTCTAATGCTCTAATCTCTTCTCTTCGCTGTGTCAAACAGAATGCAGAATGCAACAATCAGAATACAGGATTTCAGGCTAAAACACATTGCTGAATTTGACCTACGATACATTGCACAAAATCTAACCAAAGGAACTGGTCCTTGTTGTTCTTTATCATGTTCCTTTGCAAGCTCAGCTAGCAGACATTGTGTCTTGACTAACTAAACGTACAAAGTCATTCTTATGCAGGCTGTTGCCAAAATAGCCATGTAAAGGAGAAGAGAGTTGAGCCCTGGCCACACATCCTGCGTCTACTCTGTAGTAGGGCTGGGTGATATGACCACAATCTCATATCCTAATAATGATATATATCCAGATAAAGCAAATTCTCTGTCAATTCAATGACACACCCTTTGAGGCTTTACGTGTTTGGGCATACATGAGGCAGAAACCCACATACTGTATCTTATTTGGAGAAGTTTGTTCAAAAATCTCCCCTTGGTGACATCATATTGCTGCTCTTCAACCCCTGTATATTGCATTTTTATTTTTTTATTATCAGTTTTTCCCTTTATAATGTGTAATCTTGTTTCTGTCTTTGATTGTTTTCTTTTTGTTGTTTTTTTCCTAAAAAGCCTGCTGGGGACAGGTGTTGAAAACTAGCATTTATGTTAAAACATTCAAAACAATGCATCTGGTTCATCCAAAGATATTGTCATGTCCATGACAAATAAAATCTACAAATCTCAAATAAAGGCTCTTTTACAATAAGAGTTTGAGTTTGCAAATCAATTTCCAATAATAATTCCAATGTTTAGATTTGTTAAAAGACAAAATTCATGTTTGTAAATGTGTTGAATATTAGGTATAGTTTTTGCTGTTTCCCCGTTTCCAGTTAATACGCCATATAAGCTAACAAGCCTTGCCTTGCCTTGTCTTGTAAGTTTCCTGCTGTGGGTGGTTTTATATAACCGTGTGTTGAAAGCACCAGTGTGTCCCACACTGATAAGAGTAGAGAACAGGAGGTTCTATCTCAGCGACATATGTTTTATACTCAGACTCTGTCAGCTCTTTAGAATTACATATCAGAGAGGTTAAAAAAGCTAACTGAAAGAAGTGTATAAAATGGTTTACTTATTGAAACAATAGGTAACACTTTTACACTAACATTAATTACTACATAGTTATTCAGTAACTGCTATATACTAATTTAGTCAATACTATACAGTTATCAGTGATTCTTGAGAAGGGGGACAAAAGACTGTCTTGCATACCTGCTGTTATGTTTAAAACTAAAAATATTTAAAATTGTAGATGTTATAGGGATTAAGAATATAATGTCTAGAGCACAATTATCCACTTAAATGTAATTTTATCATTATTATGTCAAATATATGACACTTATTATCTTCTCACTACGTCCAAAACAGGTTGTCCACAGAGAAGGTGTCAATCTTTCATATGCATTAACACCTATTAAAAATGCCTCTCACATGTATAAAAACTGTTTTTCTACAACACATTCATGTTTTATAAGTTTTATAAGTGGTGGGACACTTTTTGTCACCACCGTCAGACAATCCATTAAAATGTAAGAAAATCTGCCAAAATAAGGGGCAGCTGTCACTATGAAGGACCTATGAAGGTCACATTCTACCTCTGCAGAGTACATTAGAGTCCAACCCGGTATCACGCCGAGGCGTGAGATCCACACGCATGGACCGGTGGCTCTATTACACGCCTTGCCTGACCAGGGCGTGTGAGTTACACGCGCACCTCCCGCCCGTCTAAATGAACGGAGGAATAGTCTAAATGAACGGAGGAATAGCACCAACAGGGGCCGACATGTTCTCCCAGGAATAGCACGACATGTTCTCCCAGCATTTCAATACTATCTAGCTGCAGCCCCCTGGGTGGTTAGGGTTAGGGCAAGGGGACAGGGAGAGGTTAGAATATAGATAGAACATTGACGGAACACCGCGGCGGCCATCTTGACTACGGGAGGTGCGCGACCGCGGCGGCCATCTTGACTACGGGAGGTGCGCGTGTAACTCACACACCCTGGTCAGGCAAGGCGTGTAATAGACACGCCGGTCCATGCGTGTGGATCTCACGCCTCGGTGTGAGATCGGGTTGTAGAGTCAGACAGGCTCTGATAAGTGTTGTAGTTTTAGAATATATTACAGATTTCCTGTCTGACGGTGGTGACAGGCCAATGACGGAGTTGACATTCAATGTGAAGGCATCAAATTTGGGTGGTTTTCAAACTGATAAACTTTATTTATCAGTTTGAAACACACATTTTAAATGTTGTGCCTGCAACACGTTTCAAAAAGTTGGGTCAGGATGTGTTTCATCATCACCCTTTTTTTTAACAACACTGAGTAAGCGTTTGGGAACTGAGGACATTAATTGTTGACATTTTGAAAGCGAAATTCTTTTCCATTCTTGCTTGAAATACAACTTCAGAGGCTCAACATTCCGGGGTCTCCATTGTGATATTTTGTGCTTCATAATGCACCACATTCTTTCAATGGGAGACAGATATGGACTGCAGACAGGGCAGTCTAGACATTGTCTGGATGGCAGCTTGTTGCTCCAAAACCACTATGTACTTTTCAGCATTAATAGTGCCTTCATAGATGTGCAAGTTACCCATGCCATGGGCACTAACCCACCCCCATACTATCACAAACGCTGGCTTTTCAACTTTGTATTGGTAATGTAGTAGCCGAATGTTCCCCATGGCTTGACAAAGACAAGGGCGAGGCTGGACATCATCATTGTGTTTCAGAAAGGTTTATTTCAGGAGCATCCATCAGACAATACAGAGGACTTGGTAGTAGCATTGAAGCAGCAGTGAGAGCCGCATTGATAGTTACAGAACAGTGTCTTATATCTCGTGTATGGGGGTTATCAGATGTATTATTATCTACAAATAGATGGTCTCAAACACAAGTCCTTCTATGGGCGCTCGTTCTCCCCCAGTGACCCCAACCTTTAAGACATACACACTCAGCAAACTCTGGTATTAACCATTCAAAATCCACCACAGTAACAATCTGGATGGTCCTTTTCCTCTGGAGCCCGGAGGACACAACGTCCATGATTTACAAAATCTATTTGAAATGTAGACTCAGCCTCACCCCATTATTGCTTGTGAAGACTGAATCTTTACGGGATGCCCCTTTATATCCATCCATGATAATATCACCTGTAACCAGTTGACATGTTTATATGAGTAATGTTGCAAACAGGTTTTTTTCTTAACATTTTACAGCTTTTTCATTCTTTAAATGCCCCTGTCCCAACTTTTAACTGAAACATCACTTTTCTTGTGGCGCTTGTGGATATTTTTGACGGAAGTCCACTTCTAGTCACTCTTAAAGCTCTCCATTTGTAGATGATTTGCTTCACGGTGGACCAATGGAGCTCAAACTTTTTTAAATGAATTTATAGCTGTCCCCAGACAAATGTGCAACATTACAACTCTATTCCTGAGATCCTCTGAGATTTTATTTCCTCTTGGCATGTCTGACCTGTATGGGTTCACTTTGGTGAGCCTAAACTGACCTGGTTGTATCTCTGTTGTATCTAATGCCACCCAATTTCTTCTCTAAATATCTCTTATTCCATTGGTCCATTTCATCACTCAATTTGGCCCACCTGATTGTGTTTACCTGCTCGATTTAAGCAATGCAGCTCAGGGTTCACAAACTTTTGCACACAAAAGTTGGCAAATCATTTGTTTTATCTGTTTTAACAATTGATTTCTGAAAAAGAAAAATGTTGAATTGATAAACAAACATCTGTTATTTCATATACAAAATACTGGTATTGATAAAAATTAATTAATAATGGTTTAATTAAATAAAATTCCAAAAGGCTCAATGGGTTCACATACTTTCAAGCAGCACTGTAAGTGAACACAGCAGGTTCATAGCCTTTATTGTATAGGTATACGTGTTCTCAGATGCACACACCCACCACCAACACACCTGGACCATATGCATTTTTCCCACATGTTGCAAGGACTCTGAACTTTCCATTCCCAGTGATAAAGGTGGGCTCTGGTGTTTGCACTTTTTGATAATTGGAATTGTTCAAAGTGTTCTTGGTATACCTGGACATTATAAAAGCTTTCACTGGTAACAGTCAGACATTCATCATCTCTGCAGGCTTTCAGGTAAGAACCCTATCATCTACCACTACAGTACACACTTCATCATTATGCAATGTCTAAGTGTGAAGTAGGTTTTCAGTTCCTCTCTCTTCTCATGTTCTAAGTAGGCCTAATCAGGGACAGGGGTTGCAAATTAGCCTCGGCTAGAAACCTGTATGCATGGCATCTATTTTATATTTCATATGAAACAATGTACAATGCATTTGTCCCTGCTCAATAAACTTAAAAAAAAAAACGAGTCAGTTACTGCGGCAACATACGCTGTGATTCTGATGGTGGTTAAATCTACTCTGAGTTTGTTTTCACTTTAAGGCCAGGACACACCAGCCCGATAATCGCCGTCGTCAAAAAAAAAGACGAATCTGTTTGGTGTGTGCCGTGACGTCGGGCCGACGTAGAGGTCGTCGGGCTTGTTTTGAGCCTGTCGGCCGCCGATTGGACATGTTCAATCGGCGGCCGACCGTCTTTCATTTGGAGCAATTTGATTGGTGGAGGGCTAGCGAATCAGTGAAGCCCGGAAGTGAGGCGGGTAGCACAAACAGCTAACAACAGCTAGCCATCGTTTTAATGTGTTTGTTCGTTTCGTTTTGAGAGTACTCACATGCATCAACCCTTGTTGACTGCTCGACACCATGCTCGACACTCTCTGCTAAAAATTGTGCTCTTATGGTCCATAAATATAAATACGTCTATCTATGGTTGCATTCCGAATCGCATACTCTTTCTTTTTTCTATTCTACATACTACATCCAACGATAAAAAGAATCTAGTTAGGATGCAGTAGGCATACTATTGGGACATACTTTTCTCTCTTATGTCATCATAACATTGCGCCCTGATCTTGCCTCTTGCTTTTATATCCGTCGCATCCCCGTTTGTTTTCATATGGAGGCTTCGTCGATGTTACGTCACTTCACGTGCGCACTGGATTGTGGGTCAGAATCGCCCAAATAGGATGCACTTTTCAACACTAACAATCTTGGCCGCATGAAGTAGACCATCCGGGTATTCTAACCATCCTAAATCTGGCCACAAGAATCGGGACATCCTAAATCTTTTTTCTACATACTATATAGTAGAAAGTATGCGATTCGGAACGCAACCTATGTTTATGCTCTAGAGAGGTGTCCAATCATTTCGTATTTTTTCGGGCCACAATACAGATTAGCGCCTTCTGCTGTTGTGGAGACATTACGTCCCGCGAGCGTACGGAAAATAAACAGTCGTCTCGGTGTGTTCTTTAGCAGCGACGGGAAGCTGGAGCTTCCTGAAACGGCCGACTCCATTTTTTTTTACGACGGCGATTATCGGGCTGGTGTGTCCTGGCCTTTACGCTGCAGCTCCGACTGAAGAAAGAGTGTCACTGTCACAATGTGACCCTGTATAGTTTGAAGCAAAATCACTCCATAGAAATCTCCATCGGGATGTTTTTATCATTTCCTGATGATTTTACGTTTGATCGATCATTTATCTGATCAATAGCATACACAGTACATTTTGAAGTGTTAAAATAACACTAAAAGAGTTCAATTTAACACCATTTCCGAGGGTATTTGGTCCCACTCAGAATTGGAGTTAAATTAACTCTCTTCAAAGTGTTACAATTTTAGAGTTAAATTAACTCAAAATAGAGTTAAAAATACACCGTATAGTGTTATTTAAAGCTTTATAGAGTACTTTCTACACCCCGTTTTTAACTACCGAAATTGACACCAACACTAGGAGGCATTCTACTCCAGCTGTTGTTATATTAACTCAGATAGAGTTAATGGAGTTTGACACTGCATATTTAATTTACTGTGTAGTTCTCAGCCCTTGTGCCGTTCATATGCGGCCACCTTACACATCGTGAACATGCTCTACATTCAGATTAATAAACCTATTGTATTGTATGTATCTCATTATTTATTTTTTTATTAACAGGAGTTTTATAACGTCTGTGCCCAGATTTCTGTCAGGTTGAAATGTAATTCTGCGGCTGCACGTGATCGTTACTGTTCACTTGCGTGATCACAAAGTCACAGACGAGCCTCGATAAATAGCCTAATATGAATATAGAAATGATATAATAATTTAAACTGTGATCACTAGAGGACAAGGGATCTGGTAATAAATCAATCAGGCTCTACAATGGAAACTGTCACCTAATGTTTCTGACGTTAATGTCTTTCACTCCCCATTTAAAAGAAGCGACAGTCTGTTTACTGCACAGTATTATAGTTTGCCTACATAATACAGCAAATATAAAACACTGTCAGCAACGCTGTGCAGCGCCAGCTGAACACGTTTGCTGCTGCTGATATGCGTAACTTAATTCTTAAAATAGACTAGGCCTATGGCTTCTCATACAGAAGTAATGATGCTCTTTTGTTCGCCCCGTTTTTTTCTTTATTGCAGAGGTGATTAGATCAGAGTTATGAGATAATATCCCCGTTAATTCTTCATAAACCCATTCGTTAATATGTCTTACTCTAGTGGGAGGAGCGGAAAGATTTTCTTTTCTTTTTTTGATAAGTGGAGAAGTGGGAGGATCACGCATTTGTTTATCCTGTTTCCATGGTGAATCATGTTATCAGCGATCCATTGACGATGGCTTTTACGCACACGCTCCACCCAGAGTGAACACGCTCAGAGTTGATTAACCCAACGCTGATCCACTGTTCTGAAACCCAAAACCCAGAGTTGCTTATCAAACCTGCGCTCTGAGTTGACCAACTCAGAGCGCAGATAAAAGCAGCTACCTGAAACAGGCCTCTGCTGTCTCCTCCAGCATGTTGTTCTTGCCTTGGTCTGTTGTGACCCTGCTACTGGTCTCCTCTTCCTGGGCTGAGGTAAGAAAGCATCTCATCTCACTGACATGACATGACAGCATACATGTTGATTGAAGTAGAAGACTAGACAGCTAAAGAAAAAAATGCAGAAATATATACAAATATATGTAAAGTGCATAACAGTTGAAAAAATAAATGGTGACATTTGGTTGTTTTTTATTTGATCCAAACAGTTGTCTTTTGGCAGAAATATACCGTTTCCCAAAGTGATCAATATTTACACATGTATATGTTTGATAATCATTATTATATTAGTTATGATTCTGGAGATCAAGATGAAAGCGATATAATGAAAATATAGTTTAATGAACCTGGAAGCTGATCATTCATTATGGATGAATGAGTTAGGGAGAAGGGGTGAGATTAAATAAGTTATTATTATTCTCACTCCTTTTCCAACTTGCAAAGCAGGTGTTGAACAGTTTGTTTTCCTCATTTGGAAATATGACTTTATTATGTCTGTCCACCTGTTTCATCATTTTCTTTAATTGTTTTATTTTCCTGTTTTTCTTTACTTATTCGAAATAAACACATTTTCAATTAAGTTAAATTCAGTTGAATTAATAAAATGTAATAGGAAAATAATACCCAGTTATACAATATTGATTAATAACTCATGTGAAGAAAGACAGTCATGGAAACCCATCTGTCTTTATTGATCTAAGTACATGCCACCGACCTAGCAGGCTGAGTTGTGAGTTTGGTTTATAACATCACAGTGAGAAGGCAGTTTCAATGACAGCAGCAAAGAAGAAGAAGACATACTTTATTAATCCCGAGAGGAAATTCAGTTTTTACACTTTTTGTGGTCACACACACACACACACACACACACACACACACACACACACACACACACACACACACACACACACACACACACACACACACACACTCTCACACACACACACACTCGCACACACACACACACAGGCCCAAAATACAGACATGCAACCGTATCGTTTTAAACATGCATTGAATGGAGAGATGAGTGATGGGCGGCCAGTCTCACAGAGACGGTGCTCTGAACTGTTTAGGGATTAGTGCCTTGCTAAAGGAGCCCAGGAGCTAGACTGGCTCCTCTCCAGCTACCAGTCACACTCCAATATTGGTCCGTGCTGGACTTGAGTGCCCACGGACTGAGCTACCTCTGCCCCTAATGTTGTCATACAACTCTATGATGATCAACAAGACAGGCAGTCGTTCCCTTTGGTTGCTGTAGCCAACAAGAGTCTGCTACCAAGCCGTCAGTGGGAGCATTTGATTGGCTGAAAGCCAGGTGAGGGTGTAGAAGTGTCATTGGGAAATCATAATTTATTTCATCATAAAAAATATAACTTAAAAAATAAGAACTTATTACACAGAATTGAGTTTAAATTGTTATAATATTTTCCTTCTTCATACATATCATTATTAATTTCATATTGGAACATTTCAGGAATCCACATAAAATGTGTTTCCTTACAGTAAAGTAAACACATCCTCATGACATCTCATGACAACTTTAGCCATTGTGCCTGCAGATTATACTTTCACAAAGCTTGAAGTTTAAATAGATCATAGCTGGCAGAGTTGAGTTGTGTTTGGTCTGACTGAAGGAGCCTCCATAACATTCTGCTCTTCTTTTCCATGTGCCTGTGGGCGAGTACAGGAAGGTAAGAAGGAAATGATTACCCCGCCTTATTCAACTGTCAATCAAAGAATCATAGAGAATTATTTAATATGTTCTACACCTGGTTTAGAATGTATTCGCTAAGCTAGTATGTTCAAAATGATGATGTGTATTGTGTACACTTTTTACAGTTTCATAGTCAAGTAAAAACAATGTGTTGTGTATGCAGAGGTTGGTACCATTGAGGAGGACACTTCCAGGGAGCTGTCTGTTAGTCAACTGTTGGATAGAGCCAACAGAGACCGCAGTAAGTAGAGCTTCATCACTGAAGACCTATGGAGTCAGTATGTTTGAAGTGTAGTTGTATGAGGTACTTATGCAGAGTTCCTATGTTACCTTATGGAGATGGCGCTCAGCAAAGTCGCTATAAGGAGTTGCGGGGAGACGTTGGAAACTATCCTTTTAATGGTCAAGTAATATGATGGTCCGCAGAATATCCACAAAACATGAGGCAACAAAAAAACAGCGGATGAATCTATTTTATTGTTGTATGTACTGTATGTTTCTGTATGACCTGCAGTTAAAAATGCAACAAAAAAAACAATATGTATAATATAATATTGTAAAGTAGAGGCAGGAATAAGCATTGTGCTTCTGTCTGCTCCTACTCCAACTACTCCTTTTTAGTTATTTCATATAATTGGATACTTTACCTTTGTTTGTGTTTCATCTTTGTGTTTTTATCGTTTTTTTTTCTTCTTTTAAATAATGTTGATTGTTCATGAGAAATAAAAAAAATCAATCAAATCAATCAATTTATAACAGCTGTGTTGGTCTTGTAGCCCCTGACTTTGATGAGCCCAGCCTGATCGAAGGAGACATCGCTGTCAAGGCTGACAGAAACGCTGACCCCTGCACCTCCAATGGCTGCCTGTGGCAAAAGTACACTGATGGGAAGGTCTACATCCCCTACTACATCAACAACCACTACTGTAAGTATTCATCATTATATTCACATTAGTTTGATAGGGACAGTTACATTTTACTCAGAGATGCCACATAGCCACAGCTATTTAGAAGAGACCGTTTCTTTCTTACTGTTCTGAGTTAGATACACGTTATTTTTTAATTGTATAAAATTATGATTAATTGCTCCTACTAAAAGTATATACTCACAATTTATTTCACAATGAGAAGTTCTTTATGGGCACTCCGGTGGCGTAGTGGGTAGAGTGTGTACCATGTTGGCTCAGTCAATATTACAGTGGTCGCAGGTTCGTTTCCGACCTGTGGACCGTTACTGCATGTCATCCCCCTCTCTCTCCTCAATTTCCTCTCTATCACTCTGAATCTTCAACTATCAATAAAAAGGTCAACACACCTAAATAATAATCTTAAAAAAAAAGAAAAGTTCCATTTACTCTAACTATATTATTATGTCTTGTTTAAATATATTGGTAGGGTTACAGTGTTAGAAAAGCTTCCCTGGGGGCGCTCATGGTAGTGGTTAGAGCGTCCCTCCCCCCATGAGGCTCAGTCCTTACAGCGAACCCGGTTCGAGTCCAACCCTTGGTGCATGGCAGTCCCCTCTCTGGCCCATTTCATCTCTGTCTCTATCACTATCAACAACGCCTAGAAAAAGCCAAAAAGTAATATATAAAAAAGAAGCTACACTACAACTAAATCTTTGTCCTGCCAGCATCCCGTGAGATATCAATCATCACTCGTGGACTGGAGTCCTTCTCTGCAGTGTCCTGTATCGTCTTCAGACCCTACCAGAGCGGGGATCATGAGTGGCTGAGCATCGAGTCCAGGGATGGGTAAGCCTGGGGCTAGAGATTCACAAATTAACTTCACTGCAGGATTTGAGCCATACACGTTGACCACTTTCATTTTCTTATTCAGACAATTCACATCTTCAACCAGTCTTGTTCCTCAATCATACACCTGACCTCGGAGTACATCGCCTATTACAACTCTAAATCAAATCATTCCTCTTGTTCACTCATTTCTTCTGAAATCATTTATATTTTAATAATTACACAAATAATTATATTACAGGAATTAACAACAAATGTTCCAGGGATGTTTTTGCTACTTCAAAAACATTAGTAAACAGACCATTGGTGATTTGAAAAAGATCTGACAGAATGCAGCATATAATCAAATGCATACTGGTAACATTACTGTGTTACAAGGATTGAATAGCAACACTTTATACAATTCAACATAGTGGCATCATTTGTAAAAGCTGCTCTGCTCTGCTGTGTGTGTGTGTGTGTGTGTGTGTGTGTGTGTCTGTGTGTGTGTGTGTCAACAGCTGCTATTCCTTCGTGGGTCGTCAGGGTGGCAGTCAGACAGTGTCTCTGAGCCGTCAGGGCTGCCTGTACCATGGCACTGTCCAGCATGAGCTGCTGCACGCTCTGGGCTTCAACCATGAGCAGACCCGCTCCGACAGGGACAGCTACATCAGGGTCGCATGGGAGAACATCATCGACGGTCAGACATTTTCACCATCTATTACATGACTTCAGTGTTCTTGCTGTTCCGTGAAGCAGTGATCAAGTGAACAAATCCAACACTAAAGAGAGAAGGAAAGCTAAGTGTTGGTTAACATGGAACATGGGTAGAACTGAGGCAGGATGAGCAAACAGCTACCACCATGTCTGACTTCAATAGGCTGCAGTACCTGTCAATCTAGTAAATCTGATGTTAGGTCGCGGGGGCAGCAGGGGACACCAAACTTCTCTTTCCAGAGCCACATTAACTAGCTCTGACTGGGGGATCCCGAGGTGTTCCCAGGCCAGTGTGGAGATATAATCTCTCCACCTAGTGCTAGGTCTTCCTCCTCCCAGCTGGACGCTCCTGGAACACCTCCCTAGAGAGGTGCCCAGGGGGCATCCTTACCAGATGCCTGAACCACCTCAACTGGCTCCTTTCTACCAAAGGAGCATCAGCTCTACTCTGAGTTCCTCATTGATGACTGAGCTTCTCACCCTCTCTCTAACGGCCTCCACACACATCCTACCTCTACTGCGCGTCTGCGTCTGACATTTTTTTCACCGACCGTGTAATCAACCTAGAGCGGCCACACATCCAACTCGGACGCACTGCAGACGGCCGTCGGAGGCGACGCTCCACTTTACCTCAGGAGGCTCACTCTGTTGACAGTCATACCAGCAGCAATCACTCTAGTTTCACAATTTCCCTGTTTGTTTCTTTCAAAATAAAACTCCCCAAGAGCAAAAATGTGGAAAAAAAAGCAACGAGGCACTAGGATTACTGCCGAAACTCAATATTATTAATCATATGCATCATAACATGACATTGAATAACTTCATATTAATGGGAATTATCTATGAAAACTCTATGTAGAAAGACAGGGCTTTTAGAAGCAGCACTGCAGCAGCAGTTACATGTGTGGCCGAAAACAGCGCGAGAGAGAAAGCAGTAACAGACACAGACTGCAGGATGTTCCTGGCCTTACGGCCTTCACACACGTCGCCTGTTTCTGTTTTCTTTAAATATATTTCACCCAGTGAGCCCATGATTGTAGAGCGTAACTAACAGAACTCAAACTTTAAATGTCTTTCTTTTAACATATAGTTTCTCTCATCTCTGCAGGCATGGCGTACAACTTTAACAAAATTAATACTCTGAACCAGGGAACTCCTTATGACTACGGCTCTGTCATGCAATATGAGAGGTATGGATAACTTCATGTGTTTGCACTTTATTTAAAACATTCTTATTGATATTTCAAAGGTGTCAGTACTTCCGTGAGAATATTTCCTAACGTTCCAGTGTTTCCATGACTATTCTGACTACAGCTAGCAGGCCAAACATGAGGCTCATCTTTAAGGAATAGACTGGCCTATACAAGAGCTTATCCATCTTTAAAGTGGAAGTAGCATAATCAATGTGAATCGGTTTTTCAACATAATCACATCAAGAATTGAATGTCAGCAATTGTTCATCTTCAGCTATTCAAACCCAAGCTCAACCAGCTTCTGCATTGCTCTATCTGTGATTCTCCAGGTACGCCTTCTCCAAGAACAACTATCCAACTATGATCCCCATTCCCAACAGCAACGTGGCCTTTGGCCAGGCCACCCAGATGAGCCAGAATGACATTATTAGGCTGAACCGTCTGTACCAGTGCTGTAAGTACACTGTATTCTGACTCACTCACTCACTCACTGACTGACTGACTGACTGACTGACTGACTGACTCACTGACTGACTGACTCACTGACTGACTCACTCACTCATACACACACACACACACACACACACACACACACACACACACACACACAGTCTGAAACATGCCAAGTGGACATATAGCCCTACATGAGACCCATTTTCTCTAGTCCGTCTATAATCTAGTGAAGAACCCATTTCAACAGTGAATATTTCAAGATGTTCTGACTCCTTCAACCCAAACAGGCCCAGAGCAGATCACTTCCTAAAGTTTTCCATTGTGAGTGATAGAAGTAGTCAGTCAGCTGAATCCCAATGTCTACCTTTTGGCAAGAAAAATAACTCAATCAATGTACAGATATTGCTTTAAGACAAGCTTGATCATATCACACAGCTAGCCGTTATTAATCCTTCTTCAAAGCTTCTCCTGATGACATGTGTTTCCTCTTCAGAAGCTGCACATGACCTTTGACCTGTCCTCTGGATGACATCACAGCATGCTGATGAGGGAGAGGAGGGCTTTGGCGTGTCCTATTCAAATAAACAAGCATTAAAACTGACTCTTTGATTGTCAATGAGACACTTCAATTCAGAAGCTATTTGATTTTATTTCTCATACAGAGATGAGATGATACCACTCACATACATGTCTGTTATAAAACTACAGCCAGCAGTTGGTAAGCTTTTCTTACAAAAACAGCTAAACTAGCTCTGTTTGCCTCTCAGCTCTGCCAACGCTCAATATAATGAATGAGGTTTATCTTCCCTCAGTCTTTCCTTGGCCCAGCTGTCCTGTTAATCCTAACTCTATATGTAGAAAAAACACTCTTTCTGCCTTTTCTCAGGCTAGGATGAACCAATTTCTAAAATGTTTGCACATGTATACTACATAGGATCTCAGAGTTAAATACACCTTCATATTTCAACTGGTGAAGTAGGTCTTTAAGTAAAGTTATAGATACTCCTTGTCAAATATTACTCAACTACAAGTGAAAGTTGCCAAGTCAAATTGGTACTCAAGTTAAAGTACCAGAGTAATTGCTTTAAAACAAATACTCAAGTTAAGTACAAAGTGTAGATTTCTGCTAGATAAAGGCAAAGGATTATCATAGGAGTCAGGTTCCAACAAGAGGCAATGGAGGCTCTGAATTGGCGTATTGTGCACATTCTCTCAGAGAGCGGGTACTGTCATTGGTTTGTGATCAGTTGCATTTTTTAAAATAAAAAATAAACAGCTGACTTCAAAGCTTAGCCTGAAAGTAATGAGTAACGACAAGCTTCCTAGAAATATAGTGCAGTCAAAAGTCATACGTTTCCAAAAAAGCAGATACTCAAGTACAGTACAGATATTTAAAAAATGTTCAGTACTTTAGTAAGGTACTTCTTTACTGTCCTATTTCATTCTTAGCCAGCTACAGAAATGAAATGGACTTTCTAAAATTTCAAGTATCTTTTCGATATTAACATGTCCAGTGGCTGGATGAAAATTAAAATCACTTTTAAGTGGTGGTATGATCGACAGAAGTACAGCGTTTTCTATATTAGTATATCAGTTTAACTCATGTCCCCGTATTATAATATGAATAAACACAAACACATTTCCTGTCAAATAATGACACAGATGACACTAAACTACATAGTATGAACGAAAAACCACATGCAGATACAATTTGCATTTTAATAAAATGTACAAAAAAGGATTTCTCTGTAGTGAGTGTTTTAGTTTAGAAAAATGTATCCTGATAAATCATTTCTTTGTTTTCTTCAGATAAAAAGGTGAAACATGAGCAGCATTAGCTGACGCTTTAGAGAAACACATGGCGTAGAATCAGTCCTTTAAACACTCTCTCTGTCTCTGGTCAGTGTGTCAGGACACTCTGCTAGTCCATACGACCTGAACATAGTTCATTTTGCATGATTTCATATATCTGTGTGTAACACATGTATCAATGAAAGCTGTCATTTTCATTCCCAAACTTAAAAGGTGGAGTTTTATCAGTATTGTCAAAATCACCTTTTGTCAAAATCAGTGAATATCTCCTCAAGATCTGCTACCAGTGTGTGCGTAAAAAAAATCCAGTGTTAACCCAAAGCCTAGGCCATGTTAACAGCTAAAATGGGCCTTTTTTGTTGACCTACCCTTTGTTTACATGCCAGCTTACACAGCCTAGGTATTCACTGATTTTGACAAAAAGTTATTTTGACAACAAGCGTGACTCCACCTTTAATCTGGGTTTACATTGATGTCATCTGTAGGTCTCCATCAGTATCAGTCAGTCAGTATCAAAGTTGAGTCTCTGCTCCACTTTATCAGCGGTGAGGTTGAACTGGCAGGCTCTCAGGGCTGAGAGCAGCTGCTGCGCTGTGGCCTGGGCTCCTCGGCTCTTCCTCCACTCCTTCAGCAGCTCCATGGCTGTCTCCTCCAGCTCCGTGGGATGTCTTCTGGAGATGGAGTCCAGCTTCACCTCACTCACACCCAGTCTGCGGCCCAGTTTTCGCCAAGACCTTCCTAGATGCTCAGTGATTACCTCTGTGGCTTTGTCCAGTCTGGCTGAAGGGTTTAGACAAGGAAAGGGTTTAGTTGTTTCTGGAATGAATACAATAAACATAGAAGATGTTTCACTAGTTTGACACACAGATTATATCTTGGAAATGGTTCACTTCCCTGACACTCAAAGACACATAGTGCACATTTCAATATAAATGTGTTTATATATCTAGTCTTACGTTTGGTTCCAGGTGCCTCAACATGTTTCACTTTTGATTAATGATGATAGAATTATTCAATACTTAAGAACTACATGTAGAGAAAATATGTTTTGTAAACGAGTCCTCCTTCTTCTAAACAGTGCACCTTTAAGAGGGTAAACTGGATTACATACACCAACACTATGGCTATTGGCTACACAATACAACAGCACCTCGAACAGTTTACTCCAGGGCTGTTTCATTAGAGGCGCGGCTCAACAAACACTGGGTCATTGTAACTAGTGTAGGGCGAAGCTCCTGTACCTTTCTCCGTCTGGTCTGGCTGGTTGTTGTCGTCATCGTCGTCAGACTGACTGTCAAAGCGCGTTAGTTTGTCACAGAGATCGTCTCGGTGGATGTCTCGGAGCATACGGCACAGCTGCTCCGTGCTGCCGGGCGCCAGGCCGCTTCTCTCCGTCAGGACCTGGAACAGTTTCACTCCGCTATCGATCCTCTCCAGCTCTCTTTTCCCGATCGTGTCTCGATTCAGAAACTTGATATCTTCCAGGTTCTTGGCGGTGAGCTGGTTAGAAATGTCAAGTAAAACGGCGTTAAACTGTAAAGAGCTCATCATGTCGCAGACTGTCCCACAGGCACGGACACACACACGCGATATGGTCTGTCCCTCTGAACTAGGAAATACTTCACGTTTACTTTCACTTCCGTTTGTCTGCGTCAGTTTGCAGCTGATTTCTGTCAGTTAGGCCAGAGCCTTATAAGGTGCACTCACTTTGGGTGTGTCGGAGAAGTGACTTTTTTTCTAAGCTACATTCTCATAACACAACTGACTAAACAGTTGGATTCCTGGAAAACTGTTAGAAGTTACCAAGCTTCCTGAAAAGTTACTGTTTCACTGTTGTTTACAGCTGCAGGGCCCACAGTTTGGGCTACAAACATATTCTAGTATAAAGTTTGGTCCCAAGTGCCTCACAAATAAATAATTTAGTTTTTATTCATGATGATATAATAATTCAACACTAAGAATAACATGTATAGTTGGGTCCTAGATGTGTTTTGTAAACTGGCTACAGGCTCTGCAAATGTAAACCAATCTCCCTCCACTGAACCTGCATAGTGCACTTTACCCAGAGCCAGGCCCTGCTTCAGTCAAAGGCTTTAGTGAGAACTGAAGGGTTTGGGTTTCATAAAGCCACGTCCAGCAACATAGGCCTAATGTGACAAGCTGACCTGCTCACCATCCATCCATCCATCCATCCATCTAGTCTTTACAACTGGTAGAAGATGACTCGAACAATGAGGGAGGAGGCACTCAACATTTAACAATGAATCATATTTTACAGTAGTTGGCCACTTATCTCTCTTTCTTTTTAGTCTGAAACTGGATTAGTAAAACAATGGCTTACAGGTTTCATGAACAACAGACACTACAGTTCTGCTTGGAGGCAGTGGCAAAGTGGGTAAGGAGTTCGCCTCTGGAGTGCAGGGTCGGAGGTTAGATCCCCCGCCTACCTGCCACATGTCGAAATGTCCTTTGGCAAGACATTGAACCCCGAATTGCTCCCGATAGTTAGCTTGCACCCTGTGTGGTAGCTACTGCTATCGGTGTGTGATTGGGTGAATGTGTACAAAACAATGTAAAGCACTTTGAGTCTGTGAATAACCAGAGAAAAACACTATATAAGTGGAGTCTATTTGGAGATAAACGTTGTGTTGGTTTATTGTTTCACTACAAGCCTGTCTATCAAGCACCCAGAACATTACAGCTGGAATTTACAAAATGTTACCCTTGATTGTAATCAACATTTGTTTGTTATTAAAAAAACTAAAATAAATAAGGATCCAGAATAAGTAGGCCTATAAGTGTACTGCATCAAAGTGCTCACTCTTAAAACAAGTTTTGACAAAAAGCCCCTCTACAAGACATCACTACAAAACTAAAGGCACATGCAGGAATTTTCAATAAATGTATGCACAGGCAGTTCTCCTTTATTTGCCGTTAGTTCAAACGAAAAGACTCAAACTATCAAAGACAGACAAATCGATACACATGCATACACACTCACATGTTGTGAGACATAGATTATAATAGATATTAGCATGTCACAAGCTATTTCCTATATGCTTTAAATACAACATAGCAACAGACTGCAGGAGGACAGCTCATGGAGGACTTCACATGTGACATCAGGTTAGGAGAGATTCTGAGGGAAAATATATTCTAGTTAAAACAGGCTCTGCGGCCCTGTGGCAGCACAGCATCTATGACTGAATATCTACACTAACCCTACTGACATAAAAGCTATTTAGGTTGGGTCAAAATAAAATGTGCAGTTATAGCAAGAAAGAGCAGGCCATACCCCAGAAAGAAGTCTATCGCTTAATGTCATCAAATGTCTTTGTATAGGCTGCATAAGATGTTTGTTTTCCCAGGCATCCTTCAAAATACAGCCTAACAGGTCCATATCCATGGGTTCTAGTACATTAAGTCATTTAAAAAAGACATACAGATAAATGATATCACCGTCATTGTAACAGTCTCAAAAACCATTTCAACAAATTGGATACACTAAGAAATGCACACACACACACACACACACACACACACACACACACACACACACACACACACACAAAGAACACAGAAAATAGATGTACTTTTTTTTTAAACCTTAAGTGATAAAACATTCCTGAAATGTCAAAATGTAACACTACATTCTTTCAGTCTTGGTTGAGGGCTATCATTTTGAGTAGTTTAATATATGTACAGCAGGGGGCAGTAAAACACATTAGTGAGTGGAGACAGACTACTTTTCAGTCCACAGTACATTTATATCTAAACTATTCTTCCAAGTAATATCCTGTCACTCCTACATATGTTTCTTGCAGTTTAATTAAAACAAAACAACATTGTATTTAGTCTTTGTGCTTAAAGGGTTAAAGAGTTGCAACTTTAGGAAATGCCTAATGCTTTTTACAGTTAGAACAAGGCAAGATTCTATTTACACATTGCTGCCTTGGAACTGTTTGCCTTTGTATGAAATCAGCTAAAAAGATAGAATAGAATAGGGTTTGGAGATGATGATTGGTTAATGGTTTGAATCCCTGGAGCACTATATAAGGCACACACTGCGCATAATTCTATTACTACATGTGACTTTAAACATTAGTATATTAAGGTCAATTTTCTATCTATTAGCACACGTTTGTCGTACATCATTACACATACATTTAAAAAAAATATTTTAATTGAATTTACAGGTGCTTACTCAATATAGTTATGAGGCGCTGCTTGAAGTAAAGGATTATATTTAGAACTCCCCAGTAAATAAATAAAGCTGAGCAATGTAGTGCAAACATGTGAATGGCTTTCACAGATTTAAAAGAAAACACATTGACTGTTGGGCTGGTTTAAGCTGCACAAGACAACATTTACCATTGGTGTTGGTAAAGTGACTGATGAAGAAAAGTGTCAGAGATGACAGGGATTTGGTCTGAAGAAACAGTAAAGCTTGGCCAGTTTAACGGGAGGTAGGCGAAAGATGAAATGCTGTAGTCTCTTGGACTACATTGAGAGCTTGTTTGGGGTCATTTAAAACTCGCATTTGATGATTTGTTAGCCACTGAGGGGCAGCATATACACTATGCGTATATAAGCTGAAAACGCCACAACATATTATCACCTTTTAACTTGATACCATGAACATTATAGCACACAGCATATTTACACATCCAGAAGACACAGAGCAACATTAGAATGCATTTGTACTCCTGGTAAATAAAGCAGCTAATGGGTCACATTACTATCTGTAACTTCAAATGTGTTGCTCTAAGAACCCACATACATTTCCTAAATGTGCATTTGTATTATTCATTCTATTTATTATTATCATTAACAGCTGCAGAGCTTTCTGGCTCTAGCAGCTCACTGTTTTAGTTTTAAGGCCCAAACACGTCTTTACATCTTGAATATTGAAATACTGGTCTGTGTGGCCAGACTCAAAATGAATGCAAATGTTGCTTTCTGTTGGATGTGTTCCTAATTCTTTCCTAACACATTTTCCACAGCAATCTTATTACCCTGACAAATGCTCTGTGTTATCAACTGGTTATGACACTTTATAGTAGCACAACCACAGACATCTCTTAAAGCAGCGTCAAGACTAGGGAATCATTTTCATTTTACATCTTTGTGTGTGGAAAATATTTCTCTCTATCCAATACCAGCTTTTTGGTACGGGTGAACAGGACACATACTGTATGTACCTATCATCTGGCATGACATCGTGTTTAGACTGTAGAGCGTGCCAACTGTAGCTTTAAGAATTCCAGTTCATTAGGATGAATACAAATGGTACTTGTGCTTCCAAGAATAATGGCAGTGTTAGGTGTAATCAAAATGTAATAATTGTAAAAATGAGCAATATAGTGCTGGTACGAGTAGAAGTCAACAGGCTTCCTGACACAGAAGGTCTTCCTGAACCTTGCTGTTCATCCCAGCAACCAAAGCACATGTGTCTAACCATGTTGCATATTCCAAAAAGTACATCTATAAATCCTTGCATTTTTATATTGTGCAAATATAAACTAAAAAAGGCCCATCTGAGCTGTACACAAAGGTGGCAGGAGGGAGGGATCTCCCCTTTGTGTGGTAAGATACCAGGAGGACACTCCTTTCAGCAGGACCATTTGGACGGATTATCGGAAGGCCGACTTCAAACCAAAAGCTGCCTTCAAGTCCCGTGGGACAGGTGGCAGGAATCACCTACCGCCTGAAAAGTATGGCTCACATTAGGGGTGGCACTATGTTGTAAATGCTGATGTCATCATCAAGGATAATTCCCCAAGTCACACACAGCTAATGGCTTGTTCCTATTCAATACATTCAATAACAAAGGTAATAAATCATAAATCCTATTTGTACTGGCTAACTACTAAATGGATTTTTGGATGATTGACAATGAGAAGTCAACATGCTTTACATGTAACATCTTAACATAGTACAAGTGTTGTTGTTTTTTCTTAAAAAGATGTTGAAGTTGAAGGAATTCTATTCTGCATATGTCAACATTTATGGTTTTGACTGCAAATATTCCCAAAGCTGAAGCAGCGCATGATTGGCTGTTTATGAATAATAACTGTCTCGACCTTTACCAGCTTCAAGCTTTAAGCAGCTGAGGACCTTAATAACAGTTTGTACACAGATGTTGTATTTCCGTGCATGTTGTTTCACAGAGCTTTTTAACAGCAGTTTGCGTGTGAGAGGGGGCGTGAGCGGGGCTGTGCTGGACTCTGGTTGGCTGAGGAGTTGTCCCGGGCAGCCAGCCTCTTGCCCTGCTCCTCCTTCATAAAGAGCTCCACCATCAGGATCTTCTCCTTGTGGATCTGGAGGCTGATGTCCTTTGGGATGTCTGGGATCAGCCAGTCCACAAAGTCACTCATAAGCATCACCACGTTCTGCACAGGACAGGGGCACAGGGATGAATCACACTACATCACATCTTACAAATCAACTTTTTTTTATGATTTCCTTTGGCATTTTTGCTTTTATTTGACAGATTTGGAGAGACAGAGATACAATGGGGCAGAGAGGGGGATGCCATGCAGAGGAAGACCAAGGGACTCAACGAGGACTGAAGCACAGGGCTGAGCAGCACTGCATCAATGTTATGATGGGTTGGGATTTGTTTCACTTTTGTAAATCAGCGATAAAACATTTTTGCTTATTAATTCAACTTCTTATTTTGAAGTGGAAGCTGCGTTTGTTACATACATTTTGCTTCATCAGGAGAAAAAGTACTGAACTAATAACATGAGTTGTCCTAGCCTTCTCCTGTTAAACAAGCTATCAAGGTAAGTTAGCTGAGCTCCAAAATCAAAGACATCTCATATCAAAGTTATGATGCAGATCCTGTATGTCATGAGGTTATTATTTGAATGTTTATTTGTAGTACATACTTAGCAGTACACTCTACAGAGTGACAATGAACGTGTCAGTGTCCTCTGGTGGGCCTTAATTTAATTTGGCATTTCTGTAGCCTACTGACAACGTTAGCCATGTGTCCCTCTCTATCCCCTCCATCACTACAGACACTGCTCTACTACCATTCTTCTCTTGGCAGATCCTTCTGGTTGATGTCCTGGCTGCTGCTTTGGTGTTCTACTTGAGTTGCTTATATATTCACCTGGACCTGTACCTACCTATCAACCTGCCAGTAAGCTTGCTCCTTCCAATGTATACTTTTGGGTTGACAGACACGGATATATTTGTAAAAAGCTAATATTGACTTATCAGTCTAGATCTGATTGTATTTATTAATGTTTTTTTAATACACTTTTGTATAAAATTATAAACATAATAACAAAGTGAACCATATCCAAAGTACCACCAATAAGTAGCAAATAGGACTGTGTAAAATAAGCCAGTGGAAGTTTTTTTCAAACACAAGCACTTTTCTGAGGGCTACTCTGAACTTGTAAACAACAGGTTCAGTGAGTGTTGGCATGTTGTTTGCTTTGCCTACATACATAGGAATGACAAAAGGGAGGGGCAAAGCGTATTTGAAAGCAGGTAGAGGCATGTGGTGGGTGTGTGCTTTTATAGAAATATCTGTGTTTTTCCAAACCTGAAAGACAATGACAAAGGCCAGGCGGGCAGCCAGAACGGCCCAGAACTCCTTGGAGAGTTCATATGGAGTGTTGGAAGACGGAGGCTCTCTGTAGTCCTTATACCTGACACACACAGACAAAGAGTCACTACATGCTGTTCATTTACAAACATATACAAAGATCCCATGTGATGCTAAACTGTTTGACACATGTGTCACTCTCCGGCTCAAGACAAAGGTGACAGAAATCGTTCCTATAACAGTTCATGCATTTTCGATAGAGAAATGGGAAAAGGTCTCCTATCCGGGTTAGCTTAGCTCAAACACTGGTAGTCAAGTCAAGGGGAGCAGGTTAAAGTATAAACTTTAGAACATCACTGATAGTCCTGTGTGTGGGTTGGTACTAACATTTCATTTGAGAATCAAATACATACTGGAAAGAAACCAGGAAGTAGCTGTGACGATCAGCTATGTATTTGATTCTAAAATGAAATCAAATGTAAAAAATGTAATGGTGATCATTGTTACAAATAGTAAAAATACAGATAAGACACCGTATGTTAGTACATGCACTTCTATACATGCGTTATGGTTCTTAGAGACGACAGGTAAAAGCTTGGTAGGTTTTAACATGAGACTGGTCAGTTTTTAAATAAATTATTGTCCCCAACACTTCAACTGACTAGATTCCAACATCAAATGTAACCCATTACCTGCATATGTCTACCCTGTAGCCCAGGTGCATTGGCTGATGAGGGTGTGTGTCTTGCTGGAAGTCACTGACATTGAAGTAAGACAGAGTGTGGTTGACGAAGCCGTGCATGGTGCCGTCAGGGCTGTACATGTACTGGTACACCAGGCGGGGGATGAAGTCCGAGGTGAAGGAGATGACAAAGGCCTGCCAGAGGGGGGAGAGGTGATCGTCTGCTTATGTCTTCATACAATCAACTCAGGTCTTAACAGGACTCCATTGTCATTTCTGGATTCACTGACTAAACATTTTGATTCATTTTCCAGCTGTGTGTTAGGGTGCACTCACACTAGGCCCAGTTGCCCCTCACGATTGCCCCCCCCCCTCCCCACTCCCCCCGCTGACCTGCACTCACACTGCTCCTAAAGATCTGGGCCTAGGAACCAATGCTTCTTGGCAATATGTCACTATGGGCTTGGGATTTGAAGCGTCATTTTATCCGATTGATTATGAATATTTTCATCTGGACAAATTTGCAGCAAACACATTAGACCAACACGAACCCTTCTGCATAATTTTTTTAAATGTCTGTTGTGCATGAACGTTTGGGACGTGAGGAACAGTCTCATAAGTTGATGCTCCAGATCAAACGTACTTGGGCACGGTACAGATGGCCTAGTGTGAGTGCGCCCTTAGAGCATCTCTTAGACCAGCAGCAGCTACAGTATGATTTGGAAGTACTACTGTACAGTGAGTGTAAAGATGTAAGACTTACATTAACGATGACTGCCACCTTGCTGAGGCCTCTCAACAGGTTGTACCAGATACCTGCACACAGACAAAGGAGCTTAGATAAAGCTGACAACAGCAGCTTCAACATGGACATACTGTGGGCTGGTTTAGTAGCACACTCTGCATGAGGAGGAAGAGACTGTAGTTGTGTTTGGTGCATGTTTTGATGCATTAACTATGAAGTGCTCTTTGATATAACTGCAGACTAGTACCATAGGCTCTGGTTCAAGGGAGCCAACATTGTCAGCAACAACCATCTTACATGGTTTTGAAACTTGAATTTAATAATACATCTGGCAACCCACTTTCATTTTACAATGCTTTCTAGACTGGATGTTTTTCCCCCATACGTTACATCTTAATGTGAAGCTTGTTATAATGCCTGTGATGTTAAGGCAAGTCAACAGGGAAATGCATATAGATGTAAACAAATAATAATAATAAAATCTAAATAAAATAGTTTTTTGCAAATTATGAATCAATTCAAAATCTCAGATGATAGGAATCTAGATTTGTTTATCACCAACCTTACTGAGAGCAATCATTAAGTTTATCAGAATGAATTGCATTTTTCTTCTTCCTCTGTCTCTTTTCACCTTAATGAAGACAATGTTGAAAAAAAACGATTATGTTTTCTCTTAATTATTTCAGCTGGGGCAGTTGCCACCTACCAATGTCTTTGGCTTTAGCTGCAATGGGCCTGCGAAGCTCCATCACAAACTTCTTGGCGTCCAGGCGAATCTCGATGATGTTATTGAGCAGAGCAAAGAGCGGAGCCAGGGGGAAGGAGGCCACGAAGAGAGTCACCATCCCAAACTGGATGACTGAGACACACAGGACGGGAGGAGTTAGCACACCGCTAGATCAACACACTGTCTTTGGATTCTGTGGACACTATCATTCAGTGGTAGCATGAGATGTGTGGGTGAAATACCTTCCCCTAGATCACCCACCATCCCAAGCCCCATCAACTCTGCGTGTTCTTTTTGTTTGTTTATTGTTGTGTTATGTAAAGCGCTCTGAGTGAGAGAAAAGCGCTATATAAATAAAATGTATTAGTATTATTATTAAATAACATTTTGATAGAAATGAGACCAAAACCATTTGGTCTAAAAATGTGTGTAAATGTCAAAACTATGAGAAATCTGAAGTCCAGGGGCCGTATTCACAAAACATTTTATCTTAGCGTTAAGAGTTCTCCTAAGGAGCACTAAAAGTTCTTAGTAAGGAGTAATGTCTTAAAACCTATTCTCAAAGCTGATAAGACCAACCTTTACTAAGGAATGGGAGGGACTCCTAAGCTAAGACTAGAGGGCGGTGTTGACCCTGTTGCTATGGATGACGTCATGTTCATACCTTCTATGCCCACAGTGATTGGCTGAGAGGGAATGAGAGCTAAGAGTGAATTTATGATGGAAACACTGTGGGAGATATCCATATCGTGTCGCTGTATTAAAGTAAAGAGTTTTATATACAATTAATGACAAGTGACACTGATTTAACATGAAACCAAGATACTGCAGGGTTTCCCACACATTCGTTCACAATTAACATACAATAGCGCCACATAGGTCTATTCATTTTAAATTTTACAATGATTTTAATCGGAAAAAATATCCTCATTGAACAGCTGCATGCCATGCACTCTCACTGTATTTCTCTCAACGGCGGACTATGCAGCAATAGTCAGACAGCGACAAACCAGGAAATTCACAATTTAGAAACAACAGCCGGCGAAATCGTAAAGTACATGCGGAAGGAAAAAGGCGAGACGCAGTAGCGGACCTGTGGACCGGAGGAGATGGTGCGAAGCGCCACATATAGGCCTACTCTAGTAACATTAAACCCAAACGTGACACCAACAGTAACTTTCAGTGCATCGCAAACCCAAAGCAACTGCAGGAAAAGGAACTTAATAAATATTTTTTATATAAATATAATAAATATAAATGTGTCACTGTCTATGCTTTCTAAATATAGCTTTACTAAGATCATTAAACCCTTACAGCTATTAAGGTACCTTTTGTTAAGCTCAGTAGCATTAAATCTCTCCAAAGTCCTCTCGAGGACTCTTAGCTTTTCATAGATTTAGGAGCTAGTTTTAGCGCTAACATGCTTTGTGAATTACACTTATCTTAAAAAGTTAGGAGTCCTAAAATTAGGAGTGAAACGCCCCTTATTTTTGAGAGTTACTCCTAAATCAGCACATTAGGACCTACTCTTAGCCTTAACATGTTTTGTGAATACGGCCCCTGATATATTGCATGAAATAGTTTGGTCAATGCTCAGTGCTGAGCCATCCGAGAAGTGATTAGAAAATAGGATGCAAGCTGGGTCTTACCTCGCCAAACGAGTGTACTGAAAGTTACAGTGAGCACATGGTCCATGGCGATGGTTTGTGTGATGCAGCAGGTTTACAGTGTCAGAGATAGTGAATGAAAGCCAGTGACTGTGACAACCTTTCTTCTAAATGGTTCACGTGAATCAAATATTCAAAGACATAAGAGTGTTGCGCTTGAAGTGAATCCTCTCAGTAGTATTGACATGTTTGGTAACAGGATAAGCCCCACATCACCAATATTAGACCTATAGACCAATATATAGACCCAAAAACAGTCATTACACAGCTGTAACATCCATGAGCTCTTAGCAGCCACACTTAAAGCAGGACACTTTCATCTACTTACTGTTCTTTAACACACACATACAGGCATGTACAAGCTTCATCCACGGTTTCCACAGCATTAATTGACTACGTGTGCTTCGAGTCAATGTGCACATGTGTTGATATAAGTGACATACACATACTGTATGATGAGTTCACCTCATGATGATAATACATTGTGCTGATGAGAGGATCTGACATTTGCAGTGCAGCATAGCAGCAGCACATTAAGGTGATTGTTTGGAAGTGGTCGCAGCCATTACGCTTCTTAGTTTTGACCTCAACATCATTTGCTCTTGCAAAGGTTACAGATATTAGAGAGCACAGACATTTCTCTAGGATCATCTTTGTATTAGTGTAGAAGAAAACACGCTAACAGAAAAGATGAAAATGAGGATCTCAGCTGTTACCAAACAGTAAGCAAACTGGAAAACACATCCTGCAGAGAAAGGGCAGCACCAACAAGAACAGGGGCCGTATTCACAAAACATTTTATCTTAGCGCTAAGAGTTCTCCTAAGGAGCACTAAAAGTTCTTAGTAAGGAGTAATGTCTTAAAACCTATTCACAAAGCTGATAAGACCAACTTTTACTAAGGAATGGGAGGGACTCCTAAGCTAAAACTAGAGGGCGGGGTTGACCCTGTTGCTATGGATGATGTCATGTTCATACCTTCTATGCCCACAGTGATTGGCTGAGAGGGAATGAGAGCTAAGAGTGAATTTATGATAGAAACACTGTGAGAGATATACATATCGTGTCGCTGTATTAAAGTAAAGAGTTTTTATATACAATTAATGACAAGTGACACTGATTTAACATGAAACCAAGATACTGCAGGGTTTCCCACGCATTCGTTCACAATTAACCTACAATAGCGCCACATAGGTCTATTCATTTTAAATTTTACAATGATTTGAATCGGAAACATATCCTCATTGAACAGCTGCACAACATGCACTCTCACTGTATTTCTCTCAATGGCGGACTATGCAGCAATAGTCAGACAACGACAAACCAGGAAATTCACAATTTAGAAACAACAGCCGGCGAAATCGTAAAGTGCATGCGGAAGGAAAAAGGCGAGACGCGCAACTATACAGTAGCGGACCTGTGGAATATAGGCCTACTCTAGTAACAAATTAAACCCAAACGTGACACCAACAGTAACTTTCAGTGCATCATAAACCCAAAGCACCTGCAGGACAAGGAACTTAATAAATAATTGTTTATATAAATATAATAAATATAAATGTGTCTATACTTTCTAAACATAGCTTTACTAAGATCAATAAACCCTTACAGCTATTAAGGTACCTTTTGTAAAGCTCACTATCATTAAATCTCTCCAAAACACCATCAAATGATTGTCTGTGATTTACACTTATCTTAAAAAGTTAGGAGTCCTAAAATTAGGAGTGAAACGCCCCTTATTTTTGAGAGTTACTCCTAAATCAGCACGTTAGGACCTACTCTTAGCCTTAAAATGTTTTGTGAATACGGCCCCTGGACTACAAACCATAAAAAGCAGTGTGCATGGTGCTTTGAGTGTGCACTTACTCATCTCCATGTACTCAGGGCTCAGGCCGATGAAGGGACCCAGGATGTGGTCCTTCTCGTAGCGCTGAAGGCTTTTGTTCAGCTCCTCCTCTTGCTTTGAATCCAACTCTGACTTCCTCCTCCGCAGCAGCTTCTTTAACTTTCTGCACCAAGGGGAATAACAAGATCTAGAGTGAACCTTTAACAGCATACTGTACGTGAACAGACAGGTTTGGATAAGACTTCTCTAAATGACTTCACGCGTCTACGGAATATCTGTACTTGTTAGTGACATAAGCTCTCCTGTGTTACTTGGTCTTTTATTACTTATATTTTTATATTTATTTTGTAATCTTAAATCTGACTGTGTATATATACCGTATATATATTTATATTTGATTTCATTCTTAATCACTAACTGACTGATTGCACCATTTCGTCCATATCTTGAATTGTTGTTGTGTATTTGTTTTTGTTCATTTGTAATATTGTTTACTGAACAGTATTTTTAATGTTTTAGTTTTTAGTAAATGTTGTACTTGGAGAGCAATGGTTGCCGAAGTCAAATTCCTTGTTTGTTTACGCAAACCTGGCCAATAAAGCTGATTCTGATTCTGATTCTGATTCTGATTTTGGAGTACTAGTCTAATGTGGCTTTAGTGACAGTACTTTGACATAAGTATCATTCAACTGAAGTCCTGTCCTGCAGGTACCATGTCTCCACATGGTACCTGCACATTGAGTAGTTGAGTGGCTTCCAGTTTGTTTGAAAGCCATGCTTTACTAGCTTGCTAATAAGGAGCCATGCTTTACTAGCATGCTAATGAGGAGCCATGTCAATAGGCAAAAGCACGTGGCTGCTGTCATACACATTCCTGCACACTGCAGAGGATGAAATGTTAAAAATGTGTCAACATTATTTAGTTCTTTAGTATATGTAGTTTAACTAGGTGTACCTTGGTGTGAGGGTTTCAAAACGTGTTATTTGTCAAACGTGTGGTGGTTGGTATTACGTTTACGGTGCCCACCATCTCTCTAGAATTTGGTGCATTTTCTACAGTGGATAATCTGCTTAGATTCTGTTAATTCAAGACAGGCCCTGATAGTTAATAGGTGAAAGATTGATTTGGTTCTTTAGTTGGACTTTGTGATAAACAAACAGTAAACTTACAAACTTCTATCTTTACAGTGTGCTGTAAATCTGTCTGAAAAGCAGAAAGGCATTTACATTATTGCTCATAGATGCAAATACAACTGAGTGGGTGTGCAACGTTTGTTCTGTAGCTTGCTGAATCATTGCATTGTGACCTTGATCAACTTATTCAGCTCTGCTGTGTGTTAACGTCATGGGAAAGTACAGTATGCTCCACACTCACGGTATGCCGATCTCAAACAAATTGTTCTGGATGAGCTGCTTGCCCAGCATGGTGATGCACAGCTGGATACACAGCTCCATCAGGCAGCCGGCATGGGCACACTGCACAGAGAGGATAGGAACAAGAGTCAGACACTGAGTCAATGGGGAGTGGACATTCAAAACACATGCAATAGAAACCCACCGCAGCCATTTTACATAATGTTAGCATAGTCTACATGTTATGGAAGATGATCATATTAAAATCATACATACAGTCCCCTCCATAAGTATCGGAACAGTGAGGCCAATTCCTTTATTTTTGCTGTAGACTGGAAACATTTGGGTTTGACACCAAAAGATGAATATGAGACAATAGCTCAACATTTCAGCTTTCATTTCCAGGTATTCACATCTGGATCTGATACACAACTGAGAAGATATCATTATTTGAAAAGGAACACCACATTTTTAGGCAAGCAAAAGTATTGGAACAGACAGACTTTAAATAAATCAAAGTGAATAAACCGTAATATTTTGTCGCAAATACTTTGCTTGCAATAACTGCATCAAGCCTGTGATCCATTGACATCACAAAACGTTTGCATTCTTCTTTTGTGATGCTTTTCCAGGCTTTCACCGCAGCCTCATTCAGTTGCTGTTTGTTTTGGGGGGTTACTCCCTTCGGTCTCCTCTTTAGCAAGCAAAATGCATGCTCTATAGCGTTTAAGTCTGGAGATTGACTTAGCCAATCTAAAACCTTCCATTTCTTGCCCCTGATGAACTCCTTTGTTGTTTTTGCAGTTTTTTTGGATCATTATCTTGCTGCATGATGGAGCATCTTCCAATCAGTTTGGTTGTATCTTTCTTTAAATTGGCAGACCGAATGTTTCTGTAGACTTCTAAGTTCATTTTGCTGTTGCCATCATGTGTTACTGTGTTGTTGTCAAGATGAACCTTTACCAAAGTGATGGAAACGCTAAAGTTTGGAGAAAGAAAGGATCTTCTCATGATCCCAAACATACAGGCTCATCTGTGAAACACGGTGGAGGCAATGTCATGGCTTGGGCTTGCATGGCTTCTTCTGGGACGGGCTCATTATTCTTCATTGATGATGTAACACATGATGGCAACAGCAAAATTAACTCAGAAGTTTACACAAACATTTTGTCTGACAATTTAAGGAAAGACGCAACCAAACTGATTGGAAGATCCTTCATCATGCAGCAAGATAATGACCCAAAACACAACAAAGGAGTTAATCAGGGGCAAAAAGTGGAAGGTTTTAGACTGGCCAAGTCAATCTCCAGACTTAAACGCTATAGAGCATGCATTTTACCTGCCAAAGAGGAGACTTAAGAGAGTAACCCCCTAACACAAACAGCAACTGAAAAAGGCTGCAGTGAAAGCCTGTAAAAGCATCACAAAAGAAGAATGCAAATGTTTTGTGATGTCAATGGGTCACAGGCTTGATGCGGTTATTGCAAGCAAAGGATTTGCGACAAAATAGTATGTTTTATTCACTTTAATTTATTTAAAGTCTATCTGTTCCAATACTTCTGCTCGCCTAAAAATGTGGTGTTCCTTTACAAATAATGATATCTTCTCAGTTGTGTATCAGATCCAGATGTGAATACCTGGAAATGAAAGCTGAAATGTTGAGCTATTGTCTCATATTCATCTTTTGGTGTCAAACCCAAATGTTTCCAGTCTACAGCAAAAATAAAGGAATTGGCCTCACTGTTCCGATACTTATGGAGGGGACTGTATATATATTTTTTTAATATTCAAAATTAAAATTCTATTTACCCTTAGCGATGTGCTACAAAATGAACCCCAAATGATGTTTATTGCATGCCTTATGTTATGGGTTATTTTCCGGGACTGTGTAAAACTACACTCATAAACAGCTAAATAATCAGCTCAAGTTAGCCAAATTGGATTATGGCTTGCCAAAGTTTAGACAGAAAAGACCAAAGATTATTTGATGTTCAGTATTACATACTGTATATAACAAATATTGAATAAGCATTTCTTTCTTTATTTCTTTTTTCAAACTAACTATGGCATTTTAACAATTATTCTATTAAAGTAACACAGGAATCTCCACTGTCCCTAAATAGTAGAAAACAAGACTGAGCCTACTGTCCTGCTAGTGGCCCTGTGTATTGAGGCAAAGAGGACGTTTTCATGTTAACCTCATGGTGGCACCAGAAGAAAGGAACTTCATGGTAATCTATCTAGTAGAGATATTTCATGTTGCTGCTAGCATGACAAACAACTGTAAATGATATGAAAGTTGTACTTAACGTAACATGTATAACACAAGCAGCTTATACAACCCCAATTTCGAAAAAGTTGGGACAGCGGCATGTTTACCACTGTTTTACATCACCCTTTCTTTTAACAACACTGAGGAAGTGTTTTGGAACTGAGGACATTAATTGTTGACATTTTGAAAGGAATATTATTTCCCATTCTTGCTTGAAATACAACTTCAGATGCTCAACATTCCTGGGTCTCCATTGTGATATTTTGTGCTTCATAATGCACAATTTTTTTTCAATGGGAGACAGGTATGGACTGCAGACAGGCCAGTCTAGTACCTGCACTACGAAGCCAAGCTGTATTAAGACATGCAGAATGTGAATCGGTATTGTTAAATAAGAAGGGACGTCCCTGAAATTAAAGTTGTCTGTATGGCAGCAAGTTGCTCCAAAACCTGTATGTACTTTTCAGCATTACAGTTTTTTCTGATCTCTAAACCACAGTGAGCACAACTGTAGCTCAATGTGCAAAACTCTAACTACAGTCTGCACTACCAACATTCACTGGAGCTGAACAGTTCATATCACCTGAAAAACAGGTTCAGTGCAGCAAACACTATGAACCAGCCTCATTGAGATAACACACACTGTCACTCAGAACATGCTCAGAGTACAAACCCTAGCATCAAACCCCAATACACAAATTACAAACTTTTAATCTTTACAGTTTGAATAATTTGAGTTATTTCACACAACTTACGTAATATTTTCTTTGATGAAAGGGTGAAATTCTTTCACATGAAATTGTTTATTTTATAACATATCAGTTTTTTTAGGAAAACAAAAAGAAATAAAAATCAGAAGTCTTCCTCCACACATCCACACTCTCACTGCCACTCCTCTCCCTCCAACAACCTGTCTTCATTGGTCCATTTCCAAAAAATATATATTTTTGAGCTTTCCCTTTATACTGTATATTTGTTCACTAACAAGTCTAAAACAAGACATCCTAGTGTTTCAGTTGAAATTGCAATCCACAGTGTTTGAAATGCACTAGGCATTCATTCTGTTTTGAATGTGTGGTTTATAGTTGTGGCAGCAGTGTGTTAGCATTTGAAAAAAGTGCTGGAAATCCACAGTGTTGTGCAGGCTGTGGTTAAGCCATGAGATAGGTGTGTAGAGTTTTGAAAATTGTGTTTAAGCAATGAAAAACGAGCGACAGTTTGGTCCGAATGAACCGCTGCTGTGCATAGTGTTGGTAGACTTTTGCACATGTCGCTCCAGTTGTGCCCACTGTGGTTTAGCAATCGAAAAAAACTGTAATGTTGCCTTCATAGATGTGCAAGTTGCCCATGCCATGGGCACTAACCCACCCCCATACCATCACAAACGCTGGCTTTTCAACTTTGTATTGGTAACAATCTGGATGGTCCTTTTCCTCTGGAGCCCGGAGGACACAACGTCCATGATTTACAAAAACTATTTGAAATGTAGACTCGTCAGACCACAGCACACTGTTCCACTTTGAGTCGGTCCATCTCAGATGAGCCCAGGCCCAGAGAAGTCTGCAGCATTTGCTGATATTAGCTTTCACTTTGCATGTAGAGTCTTAACTTGCATTTGTGGATGCAGCGACAAACTGTGTTTACAGACAATGGTTCTGAAGTGTTCCATGGCCCATGTAGTGATATCCTTTATAAAATCATGTCAGTTTTAATGCAGTGCCACCTGAGGTCATGGGCATTACATTTTAATTTTGGACCTTGCCCCTTACGTGCAGAGATTTCTCCAGATTCTCTTAATATTTTGATTATATTATGGATTATAGATGATGAAATCCTTAAATTCTCTACAGGAATGTTGTTTTTAAACTGTTGTCCTATGCAGTTCTTCCCAAAGTGATGAGCCTCACCCCATTATTGCTTGCGAAGACTGACGCTTTACGGGATGCCCCTTTATATCCATTCATGATAATACTGTATCACCTGTTACCAGTTGTAGAGTCCCCTCCCTCATCCCTACGTCACCACCACATAAACACAAAGCCGTCTTCATCAGATAGTGCCGCGATGGAGAGCAGCAAGTCATCGTTCACTGGCACAGAGACCCGCCTCTTTATAGCGCTCTGTCTCCTGATTGGCTTAAAATGAGCAGGATACTCAAAATTTCTTCTGGCAATTACTGCAAAGCAGAATGACTGGGAGACCTGTGTTAGGAACTGTGAATATTGTTTAAGCGATTGCTGTATGAATATAGAGTGATTTAAAACGCATATTAACAAAATAATATCGCTTACTACTCCTTTAAATATTAGCTAAAATGGACATTTGCCTTGCTGTGTGTTCTCTTAGGTATTCATGAAAATGCCTAATACAACTCAACTGATAAATGATCTACACTTTGAGTTGATTCATGCATAATGGGTGGATAAGTAATAAGTGTGAATTCATCCAAGAAACTTTTGAGACAAACGTCAATGTGTTTGATCATCCTCTGGAGGTGTAAATGAACCAGACTCCACAGGAAAAGTGGAGTCTGGTTCATTTACTTTCTGACCCAGTGATAACAGCAGGTAACGTTTCACTGACATGAAACTGCAAGAAGCCCTTTGTAATCTGCATCACGAAAGCAACAATAAAATCCAATCTGAACCCTGATGGTAAATGGACTTGTATAGCGCTTTATCTCCGTTTTTCACAGACCCAAAGCGCTTTACATTGTTTTGTACACATTCACCCAGTCACACACACATTCATACACCGATAGCAGCAGCTACCACGCAGGGTAGGCTCAGCACTAGGGTGCTAAGTTAACTAAGCTAACTATCGGGAGCAATTCGGGGTTCAGTGTCTTGCCCAGGGACACTTCGACATGTGGCGGGAAGACGGGGGATCGAACCTCCGACCCTGCACTCCAGAGGCGACCTCCCTACCACTTCGCCACTGCCGCCCACGACGTGCTGATCAGATCAAGCACTAAATGATGCATTGATTGGGAGGCTGTGGCTCAGAATACACTTTTCACAGTGGTCAGGTTAACACAATGGCTACCATGTGAGAGTGAATGGCTGAGTAAGATCTGTTACAGTTTTTCACAATTGTTTAAACACATTTTTTGGAACATCAGACACAATGTGCACAATCTGAAACTAATTTACAATCTGCTTAACCAATTCTGCTGAACTCCAAACACATTTCCTGCCTTAGACTCATATTCTCATTCCAAAACACACATTTTTCACAACAGTACACACACTTCTCTATATCTTGCACACTCTTCCTGAATTATCTATCTTGGTATTCACACAGAACACACTGCCAATCACATTTCTAAACTCAAAAGGCTTTTGTGCAGTTAGCTATAGAAGGGTCAGAGATGAGCTCCTGTTTGCTGTGATTTACAGTAGACTGCACATTTTGGTACAAATACAGTTTTTGCCGAATACTGTAAACACTAAAAGTGACTGCTATGACCACAGCATCACAACCTCTAACTTTTGTAACCATGCCCTAAACCAAAGCACCAACCCGACACACACGATATATGCTTTGCACTGTGTTTGACATTCTCAAACACACTTCTTGAAAAAATATTTAACTAATTGAATACCAATCAGTCTAAACCTTAGCACTACAAATAGACCCCAGGTGAGCTCAGCTCCTTTGTGAAACAGTAAGAGTCAGGGGAAGAGGAGGAGAGAGAGTGACAGGAGTGTGAGGACTACTGTAATAAGGCAACAGGCGGAGACACATACAACAGGAACAGTATAGTGGACCATGTTATAGATCATGGCCTATCAATGAGGGAGCCTGGACAGAGAGTGCAGCCCAACCTGAGTCGCTCCATAATTAGGAGATTTAGACTGGAAACAGGTGATCATTTCCCTGTTGCTTCTCAAAGGATTGAGTGTGATGTTGATGAGGCGATGTGGCCAGACGCAAACAGGAGGCGGTATCCCTAAAAGGATTCATAATCCAACCACCCAATTCCTTACAACGCTGTTTTTTTTAACCATTGTTCACTAATTTTACTGTAATTGTTTCTTAGTTTATACTGACACACTGAATTGCTTGAACTGCAGTCCTACCTATTCATTGTGTTTGTTTGAAATGGCAAAATAAACTATTCTGCAACATGTGTGTTAGCATTTGGCAAGAACTGTAAAGTATTTGTTGTTACTGTAGGTGAAAGTGTATGAACATGCAAAGGCATAATTCTACTGATAAAGCATTCATATAGTGGTTTGCATGTATACTACAGTGTTTTCCATTCTGCACACCAGTGTTCAATGAGTGCTAGAAATGTCTAGTCATATGATGTGTGTGTTTGTCATTTGAAAAGAAAACACCATTTAGTGAAGAGTTAACACTGTTTTGAGGGTAAAGTGTGCTTTTGCAAGAGAAGTGAAGGATTTTGCATTTTGTGTTTGAGTTTTGAGATTTGTGCTGAGGTAGTCTATCAGGAAATGTGTTTAAGCAATTGTGAAAAACTGTAAGATGATAAAGCTTCTCTCGCTCATATGTTTGTGTTATCTGATGGATGAGTGTTAGCCAACGCAAGCTACCGATGACCATCAAGCTTCACCACCTCCTTGTGGACTGGAGGAAGGCCCCACCTTGACTTACATGAAGCCAGGAAGTAAAGAAGGATTTCATTCACATTTGTAATTTGTTAATTGACTTAAAACTCATTCGAATATATCTGGATACAAGACACTTGCAGTGGCAAGTATTATAGAGCCTATGAAGTCACAGAATGTTTCAACTTTTTTGATTTACACAGGTGCCCATGCTGACTAGTAGCATGTTTTTTCAATATGTTATAATAGAGCAAACTGCAGCATTTCTGTGTATTTGATACAATGATTAATTTGCCAAAAGGAGGGCATAACCTTCAGCTCTCACTGGATAGGTTCACAGCCGAGTGTGAAGCGGTTGGGATGAGGATCAGCACCTCTAAATCTGAGGCAATGTTTCTCAACAGGAAACTGATGGATTGTCTACTCCAGGTAGGAAATGAGTCCAAGTACCTCGGGGTCTTGTTGGTGAGGGAGGGGACGATGGAGTGTGAGTTTAGTTGGAGTATTGGAGCAGCGGATGTGGTTTAACCATGGCTTTACCGCACCCTTGTGAAGAAAAGAAAGTTGAGTCGGAAGGCAAACTCCAGATCTACCAGTCGATCTTTGTCCCCACCCTCACCTATGGTCATCAAGACTAGGTAGTGACTGAAAGAATGCTGGTACAAGTGGCTGAAATGGGTTTTCTCATGAGGGTGGCTTGAGTCTCCCTTAGAGAGAGGGTGAGAAGCTCAGTCATCCTGAGAGACTCAGAGTAGAGCTGCTGCTCCTTTGGTAGAAAGGAGGCAGTTGCGGTGGTTCGGGCATCTGGTAAGGATGCCCCCTGGGCGCCTCTCTAGAGGGGTGCGACCTGAACCCGGATACGCAGATGAAGATGGATGGATGAAGTACATAACATGAAAACTGTCATTTAAGAAGAAAGTCTCCTATTAGCTAACTGAATCCATTAAGAGACCCAGACCAACAGTGAATGTATCTGCTATCCAGTGTGTGTCATTTATTGTTATGTGAATCAAAGCCTGAATTATATTCTGCCTCTATTCCATAAAGTTCCACTGTTGTTAAAAACACATACCATATAACTAGGTTGTACTTGTTACTCACTAGAACATGTGGATTCATTTGCCAGTGAAAACAGCCCCCAACACACTCCCTCCTCCTCTTTGATTAACATTTGATTATAACTACAGTCTTACATGGCAGTAAATATATTATTAGATTGAAGTCTTCAGTAGGAAAGAATGGGGTTGGTGCAGAGAGCCACAGACAGGGCAGGGAAGTGGAAACTATTGAGACATGGACTAACATAAGAGGTTTTTGTTTTTTAGGGTATGTGTGCACAAGTATATGGAATAACACCAGCCAAACATTTGAAGTTGCTTTAACGTTTAGTGTGAATTACCTCCTCCATTCTGTACGATCCCACCACATACAAGTAGCTTCCAGGTCGTCCAACAAGCCTGCCATCCAAACACAAAGATCACATTTTGGACGTGAGTTAAGGAAAGCAGGTATATAGTAAGCAGGTATGACCATGTTCACCATATGCAGTAATCTACAAGCATACTCAAGGTGCAGCATACTGGACAGAGGTATGAGGCCAGCAACAGATGCAAATATTTTTTAATATAATGATTTCGCACATATTTGATTAAAATACCTGAAGATGAAAACACACAATGAGCATGGAGGAGCGGTCGCTTACCTGCCCCTGAAAAAGGCCAAATAGACGATCGGTGTGAAGGCATTGACAAACTTCAAGATGAAAGTCTTGAAGATGAGACGTTCCTCATAGCTCTTGTCTGTTTTTGGAACCTCTGAAAGAGAAACACATTTGGGTTTGATGCTAGTGTTTATAATCTGAGTGTGTTCTGAGTTACAGTGTGTGTTATCTCAATGAGGACTGTTCATAGTGTTTGCTGCGCTGAGCCTATTTTGCAGGTGAAGTGAACTGTTCAGCTCCAATGACTGTTGGTAGTGCAGACTGTTGTTAAGAGTTTTGCACATGTCGCTCCAGTTGTGCCCACTGTGGATTAGCAATCGAAAAAAACTGTAAGCTGAAATCCATTCTGTTTTGAATGTGTGGTCTACAGTTGTGACAGCAGTGTGTGTTAGCATTTGAAAAAAGTGCTAAAAATCCACAGTGTTGTGCAGGCTGTGGTTAAGACATGAGATAAGTGTGTAGAGTTTTGAAAATGGTGTTTAAGCAATGAAAAACAATCTAGAGTTTGGTCCACATGAACTGCTGCTGTGCATAGTGTAGTTAGAGTTTTGCACATGTCGCTCCAGTTCTGCCCACTGTGATTTAGTGATCGAAAAAAACTGTAATCATAGCAAGACGGACTGCTGTCAAGTATAATCACCGCTGCTAAGGACCTACGTCATATTATTGAGGATAGACGTCCACAAACAGGGCTACTACTCGTTCAGAAAGCAATGGAATACTTTTAAACATGACTTTGCATGTATCGGGAGAGCAGGGAACTTCGTAGTCATGGTTAATGTCTTAACTGTCAGTTCGGCCGCGGCGCAATGAATGAATAAAGATGTAGGAAGAATAAAAACATTCATTTTGACAGATGTGCCGAATTTACTACTTTACAACCTTGTTGATGACCAACATTTAGAAAAACATGTACTTCTAATTCAGCCTTGGGTGAACAGGGTGAAATCGAAGCGTAGTGTGCACTTCCGCCTGCACTGGACGCATGCGCGCTCCCTCGGACGGGGGATACAATTCTTATGATGTACTATATAACAATTGGGTTCATAAACAGTATTTGTAAATCTGACTCTGAAAAAGTCAGTACCTCACCAGCCAAGAACCTCACCGCACGTCTCTGCGAGCAGACTAGTCTCTCGTTGCTAGGTCGTATCCTTGGTCGTTCCTATTTACTGGCGTACTGAACTACGTTGTCATTACATAAGAACTTTGTGGGTTTGCAATGACTATTCCAGTTATTAGACAAGGTCTCAGGCGTTGCTAGGGAAACAAGTAGTTTTTTGTTAAAATGTTTTAGTTTGGCCGCAGATTGACATAGTTACCGTTGCTATTGAGTAAGTTCCGACCGTGTGGCGGACTGATTTTGTCTGTTAAAACGACATGTTCCTTCAATCAATTGGTTAATCTAGTTAGTAGCCATGTAATAAGCAGGATAATGAAGAGTGAACGGGTCATGGGCTCCTGCTTCAACTTGTCGGTCTTTTTTACTCGAGAGATGACCCGTCCCTTACTTAAAGTTATAACAGCCGACATGTTTACTGGAGAGGTACGATAACAACCCAATATTAGGACAATTTGTGAGGAAACCTAATAAGTAATTAACTAATATAATATTTTTACTGAATGTGCCAACCAACTGTGCTCCGACATCATTGTGCACAGAGAAGCTCACAGCTAAGGCTAAAGACATGTCCAATAGACAAGCGGTGTCAAACAGTGAAGTGTGCCTGACCTAGTGTGGTGAGCCAGCGTGCGATGGCGGCGTAGATCTCGTCTAAGATGATGATGATGATGAGGTTGATGATGGCGGCGGTGGTCTTGACGGTGGCTCTGATGTTGGAGCGTGCTGCGGGGTAGTTGCTCATGTGCAGCGCTGCCTTGATGCTGATGCGGTACAGGATCACACCAAACACCATGGCAAACGTCACACTGATCTACAAGAGAGGAGAAAGAGGAGAATACCCAATCAAGATATTACCTTCAATGTGTTTTAATGTTCAATTGAAAAAGTAAAAGGTGCATTGCCACTGAGAGGAGGAGTCATCGTAGATGGCTATTGTTGTGGGCAGGAATAACTTATTGGAATGAACTGGATCAGTTTGACGTGAGCTTTAACATTTTCCAAAGTAACTAAAATTAAACTCAAAGATGGTTTATCACCCTTCGTCTGCAGAAAGACTGTCTATAGTAAGGGGCTGCCTTCTCAATGTTCCAGCTGTACCTACAACCTTATTGCTGCGTAATATGACATATTTATTTAATGTATTTGCCACACTACAATAACAGCTGCAGCCTACTGTGCACTTTACTTTTTCAAAGCTACTTGCTGTGATTACTTCTATGCTTAATGCGAGCCGGAGGATTCTCCTGATTTGAATATGACACATAGGGACAGATGTTTTTTCTAGAGAATAATGCTCACTCTGTTAGTCTTGTTGAACAATAGAAACACACAGTCTCTGCACATGTGTTAGGTGGTGTTAGAGAAGGATGCACAGGATTTACAAACGCAAGCTGTATCAAAACATTACAGATGATAGAATCTGCAGCTGGTAACTGAGACTACATTTATATACTGTATGTCAGTGATTCTTGAGAACCGGGACAAAAGACTGTCTTCCATATGTAACTGCTGTTATCTTTAAAAATGATATGTCAACACCGATTTACAATTTCTGAAGAAGTTATTTGAAATGTTTCGATAATTTTATATTCCTGAAGTAGTTCATACTAGCACCAATCGTAAACAGAAAAAACAAATGGCTAACTAGATTAATTCCTTTTGTTTTGTTTAAGAAACTTTAAATATGTCGACACCGTCAGATGTCAACTCCGTCAGATTTCCTGTCTGACGGTGGTGACAGGCCAATGACGGAGTTGACATTCAATGTGACGTCATCATATTTGGGTGGTTTTCAAGTTATTATAATTATATTAAATACAGAAATAGGGTTTAGTTTTTCTAATACTGTATTTATGGAAACTCTCACAATCTTCTTTTATCATGGATGATTCTTAAAAAAGTACAGGATGATATAGAAAATGAGGCGATTTGGTCTGAGTCTTTTAGAGCTAGTCTGATTGAAACACTGTAATGTGAATCGTGAATTAACGCTCAACCAATAATATGCGGTTATAAAATCACTGTTATTGATTATTCTATGTATTTGATGGTTATCTGGGTTTTTGTCACCACTGTCCGGTATGTCAAATTCATAAGATATACTTGTCAACTCCGTCAGATATGTGTCAACTCCGTCAGATTTATATTATTATGATAACAATACATAATGATATTTCATAGTTGTTGAGGAATGGTTGGTCATATGTGAAAATCTAACCAGTCACCTAACATGAGAATGTGTTTTGAAATGTGAAACACATCTTGATTGCTGTTTATTTTAAAGTAAACATTCTATTACACAGTTCAACTGAAGAACATAGAGGAAAATCGATATAAAATATCTATAGTCATATACATTTTGAAAATATTTTGTCTGTCAGTCTTGGTGAATACTTGTGATCACAATTCTTCTCATGGGTCTAGCATAAATTGAGGGAAAATGAATTTGTGTTTTTGGTGTCTGACGGTGTTGACACAAAATAAGGAATGTCAAGGTAAAAAGCCCATTTTGATAAAAAGGACAAAAGCTGTAAGGTTGTGTCAAAGTGTAGCTCAGTAGCTTAGTATATGTTGGATACATACATGTAATTTAATTTGCTTAAACATAGGGTTTGTATTTTTTAAACATTGCACCCGGTTTTGTCCCACTTATCAAGAATCACTGATGTATATATTTTTCTCATCAACTTTTTATTTGGGATGGGTGTACAACGATCAACAAACTGTACACATAATGTCACACACACATATATTACAGTGGCCCTGAGAGCTCACAGCACTGCAACTTAAGATAACACATGCAGAAAGACAAAACACAAGCAAATTAAGAAAACATCTTCATCAATTTGACACATGCGCATCATTTAGAAACACGCTGCAAAGACCACAACACAACACATTAGAAAAACGCGATGCAAATAGTCCACAACACAACGGAAGTGTTTCCAGAGGACACTTAAAAGTGATGCACACATCAGGACACACTTGTTGTGGACGTGGATTTTGACTCACAGCGCTATTAAGGTTCTCTTTCCGTCTACACTACAATGTGTTTTTAAAGTGTAGGAGCTTTGAATTTTCTGGTTACTTTGTCAAAAACTGAAATAAAGGGGACTACATTATAAAAAAATAAAATAAAAAAAGGTTCTCTTTCCATCAGTGGTGTTGGAAAATTAGATAAAAAGTGTTTTGGAGGATTTATTTTAACATTGAGATGGCATGATATAGATATTAGCCTATTGTAGTGATCTGCTGTTAAACTATTGTTAGTCTTTTGCTTGCAAAACCCACCGGTAGTATAAGTTGCTTGTCCCCTATTAAGGGTTCTGATAGTAACTATAGCCGGCTAACATAGCGTGTTTCACAATACAGTCTATGGTTTCACAATGAATTAACCGTGGGTATTTATTCAATCAGGTTATTAGAATTGGCAGGCTAATTACAAGAAAAAGGCTAACAATAGTTGAACAGCAAATCACTGCAATATGCTAATATCTGAATCATGTGATCACAATGTTAAAATAAATCAAAAACACCTTTTATCTCGTTTTCAAACACCACTGACGGAAAGAGAACCTTGATAGCGCTGTGAGTCAAAATCTGTGTCAAGAACAAGCGTGTCCGGACGTGTGCATCACTTTTAAAGAGGACCTATGATACTTTTTGACTTTTATGACCTATAAACGTTGTTATGATGATTTATAGTCATGTTTAACCATACTAGATTATCAAATAATGACGTACATGCATTTCGACGTATTCCCTGCTGACCGTCTGGGGTGTCTGTGCAGAGCACTAGACACTATTCTAGCCAGTCGAGAAGTCACGTGTTCAAAGCGGCTTGACGCTTTGTAACATCGTGACGTCGCATGTAACTTGGTGTCGTCACCACGCGGATGTTTCCATGTATGGTAATGCTGCCACTTTCCTACTCGCGTCTGCCTCGCGCCCTTATAGGTCCATGCTCGCACCTCCCGCCACTGAAAGTGTTCCGGAAGGAAGGTAACCAATCACAACGAAGTTGGGTTTTCAGGAAGGGAGGGGAGGGGAGGGGGCGGAAATGTCAAAAGCAAAGTGTTTACAGGGCATGCTGGATCGCCAAAATAAGAGAAAGAGCTTCCCGAAAATCTACATAGTTTTTTGTGATGTGATTCGTGTCAGGTTGCTCTATAGCAGTGTAAAACAAGAAATTAAGACCAGAAAAGTAGTATAATAGGTCCTCTTTAAGTGTCCTCTGGAAACACTTCCCTTGTGTTGTGGACTATTGCATCGCTTGTTCTAATGTGTTATGTTGTGGTCTTTGCAGCGTGTTTCTAAATGATGCGCATGTGTTGTCAAATTGATGAAGATGTTTTCTTAATTCGCTTGTGTTTTGTCTTTCTGCATGTGTTATCTTAAGTTGCAGTGCTGTGAGCTCTCAGGGCCACTGTAATATATCCCCCAACCCTTCCCTCCACCAACATACAGTAAACACATGCATACATACACGTTCGACCATAAAGTTGGAATCAAATATTTTTGACCTCTTCCCATGAAATGATTGTGACAATGTGATTTCTTCTTGATAGATAAAGTGTATATCTCCTCAAAACATAATTGATCATTCAAATCCAAATGATATCACAGTGAAAATTAAACCACAATTAACCTTTGCAGACTTTGTATTCCTGTTTAAACAACATTGCCTACATGCATGCACACATACAACACACATTCAGTTAATATTCAGAGAAAACTAATAAAATAAAAACAATCAAAACCATAATAATACATTTAATAATAGTAATTATAATAGAAATAATAATTATACAACTAAATACATTTTCTTAAATAAAATTAGATTTTTAAAAAGAATGCAGAAAAACAAAACATTCCACAATACATGTGTTAGAAATACTAATGCGGGTGAAGCAACAATGGAGTAAGGACTGACACTCACCATGAGTAACATCATGACCACAGTGGTCAGGTACGCTGGCAGTCTGTCTGTACAAGTCAGCTTCACCTTCTCATCCTGAAACACACACACACACACACACACACACACACACACACACACACACACACACACACACACACACACACACACACACACACACACACACACACACACTGTCAGTTGCAGCTCTTTATGCCCTGAGCATATGCACACAGCTCATACACCATAAACATACTCACACACACACACACACACACACACACACACACACACACACACACACACACACACACACACACACACACACAGCACAGCACAGCACAGCACAGCTCATTCTGCCCCAGGCTAAAATGTCACATTCAAGCCTACTGAGAATTGGGTCAGGATACTCAGACTACTGTGTGTGTGTGTGTGTGTGTGTGTGTGTGTGTGTGTGTGTGTGTGTGTGTGTGTGTGTGTGTGTGTGTGTGTGTGTGTGTGTGTGTGTGTGTGTGTGTGTCCTTTTGTGTATCTGATGTAAATAAGAATGTGACCTTGGTACAAGACAATCCAAATAAACATGCTCAAATCTTAACATTGTTCTGAGGACTCAAGAGCATATTAAATGTATTCACTCCGTGCTTTATACATGTGTCAGTGTTTCATTAGGTTTGATTCTAGTGCTGATTGCATGTTCCCTGAAAGCAGTGAGCTACTGACAGTTATATATACTGTATGGGTGTGTGTGTGTGTGTGTGTGTGTGTGTGTGTGTGTGTGTGTGTGTGTGTGTGCGTGTGTGCTTGTGTGTTAGAGAGAGAGAGCCTGAAGAATGCCACATAGGAAAAGTTAAAGAATGCAGACAGTATTTAAAGATGGTATAAATCAATAAGGGAAGACTACAAAAAGTGAGTTCTATGATGATAAATGATACTGATCGACTGACATAACCAGAAAGGGGAGAATGTTATCTTGTCTGAGCAAAGTACCGCTCCACCAACTATGCAACCAACAATAGGCCTAACTGGTACAATGGAGAGTGTTAAGCTGTTGGGTCACGTAACGGTTTTCCTATATGTTTTTAAAACGATTGCGTTTAGACGACATTGATTTGAATACGCTCCGCATGCACACTGATCCAAAAAAATGACATAAATAGCTAGTAGTATGCAGCCAGGCCAGTAGTTGGCAGTGAGATGGTGTGGATCAGTGGGTGTGTAAAGAATTCATTATTAGGTCATGACAAATTGTTATAAGAATCCTTCTTATATCAAACAGGGACAATCTAGTCTAGAGGTTTTGATGATCGCTCTCTGAAATATTACGTTTAGGTTTGTTTTAAACACAGCTTAACATTCTACTACATCACCTTTACCTTGGGGGTGGAATGTTCCTGTCTCATTGTCTTTTGCATGACCCGGAACTCGTACTCCGCTCGGTTGTGGTCCTAGAAGAGAAATATGTTCAGACGTTACAGCCACTGATACGATAGGCTACTCTGTATGTTAGTTAGCAGCGGGTGTACAAGACAATACATTTAGAAAGGAGCCAGCAGCGAGACGACTAGACTTTGTGGTTAAAGTCTCCTACAGTGTTTTTGCAAGGAAATAAATAACCCACCATGAAAGGATTACATGGAGGTCATAATACAAAAGACAACCTGTGAACACTATGTGGACACACACACTACTGTATACAATACGGCTTTTGTTGCTACAGTTCATTGGGTGTAAAAACATGTTTAACCAAAAGTGTATCATCAGACACTTACTTTACCCTAAACCCTACCTTTAAAAGATTAGCAAGACACTTACAGACATCAGACTGGCTACCAATCACGTTACGCCAATAAAAAACTGTTGAGTAAATCAGTATTTACCTTACTTAATCTAGCTGTTCAACATTTGATACACAACACAACATGGTATGTGTGTTAAATGTGTTTGTCTGCAAAGAATCCTTTCATGGTGAGGAATAAGAGATAACGGTGAGCGTAAAACAGTGTGCAGAAAGCCAGGAGGAATGAACAGGTGTTGTGTATACAGAGGGAACTGCATCACTAACTAAGGGCTAGGCCGTCTCTGTTGACCTGAAGGGGCCTGTGTCCAGTCAATGTACAGCAGGACGGACATAGAGTGAGAGCGGACACACCAAAGACCCGACTGTAGAGAAAAGCTAAATGAGAGCAGAAAATAAATTAATAAACAGATTCTGATTCTGAAAATAGCTCAGTAACACACTTGAGGTCAACCTCTATCTGACAGTCATAGTCAAAGTCAATCAAAGTCAGCTTTATTGTCAATTTTTTCAACATGTGCCTCTGTTATCAGGCATGTTGCTAGCTACGGAGGGCCCCCTTTGTGTACATTAGGGGTGTGAACGTTTACAAAAATGTCTAACCATTAACTTTAATCTTTAGGTTATCTTTCATCACTCTTCCGTGGCTGTGTGTCGAGCACCGGCACGGCGACTCCCCGTGTGTGTGTGTGTGTGTGTGCGCGCCGATACACACACTCACACACTCGCCGAGGGACAGACCGATTCGGCAGACTAGCTTTTATCATCCCCAATTAGTTTAGGCCTACTAGTGATGTAAAATCAATAAATGCGTGTCTCCAGAACATATTTAAAAACTTTTAAAAAAAGAAAATTTTAAATTTGAAGATTTTTTTTTAAACGGTTTTCGTTTATTGATTTTTCCTAAACGGTTATGATTTACTAAACGGTTACACGTGTACACGTGCACACCCCTAGTATACATGCCAGTCTACAGAGCCTAGGCTATGTATGAACACTGAATTCCTTTCAGCACAACAAAAATAAACAAGCAAAAAGCATTTTCCAGAATCGCTGACACCACCTTTAATACACTGTATCAACGCTGCTGTAGACACAGAGGGCTGGCCTGCATCAGAGAGGAAGAGTTTCAAACATTCAACAGCAGCAAAGAGATGAAGGAGATGTGAGTGAACAGAGCTGAGGTCAGCTGTTAGACACCTTGAGGGAGAAAAGGTTAGTGTTAGCGGGTTCCAGCACTGGAATAAAACAATAAGAAGTAGGTTAAGTTTATTAATGAAAGAAGGCAAGAAATGAAGCAAGTTGGGTCCAAACCTTATGTTCCTCCTGTAAAAACACACACATAAACACATAGGAGAAGAGGTCAGACAGCGGCCATTGTCTTGGAGTATTAAAACACTTCTGTGTAGAAAAATCACAATAACTAAATATCTTTTACTGAAGACGAAGTTTGTGTTTTTGCTGATGGTTGGCTCAATAACACACAGAAAAGAGCGAGGAGCAACATTCATATCCTAAACTCTACCCTTATGTCAACCTTAATTCTTTGTGACTGTCCTTTTAAATGAAGTTCATTTAAAACATCTGTAATATTCATATGCTAACACAAGTGAGCGGTTGCAAGGAGTTACAAAAAGATGGTTCAGTTTGAAATGAAATGTATTACAAGGAATTATATAAAGCGTAGTGTTTCAAATTTGACAACCACTTCGAATTATGTCAAACTCATTTCTTTTTTCCCCAGGAGAAACATGCTGCAAATACAGAAACAATACAATATCAAAAACACTGTATCCACAAGAAGTACAACAGCAGGGATATGATGCAAATGAAAATAACTATACAAAGTCAAAAAAACACACCGACCCTGAAAATAAATGCAACAGAGAAACCCTGCATATCTATCCTGCATTCCAAATCACATACTTTTTCTTTTTACTACACTACATACTACAGTACACAAGAGAGAAACATTTCAGATAAGGAAGATTTTTTTTTCATTATGTCGAGAAAGTTCAAGAATAAAGACGAATACTCCAAAATGCTAATGGAGTTAGTGGGGCATTTATGTATTTTCAGCATACTACAATTGACCTCCATATATTGGGACATCCTAAATCTTTTTTCTACCATACTAAATAGTAGGTAGTATGTCTCTCAAGTGTTCCTGGCCTGTAGGAGGTGCTCTGAGAGGAACAGCTTCATACTTGTCACAGTATCATCCACTGGGTTCATAGCAGCTGAATATCACCATGTCTCAACCTATAGGCATGAAGGGGAACTGGATCAAATAATGTAAATGAGCCATGTCCTTTAATTGATCCATTCTCTGCACACGTCTCCTCATTCAAAAGCTGACGTTAACAGTTATAACAATATACAGTAAGTCATCACGTTATAACATGATAAATAGTAAAATGGTATAATGATATGTTTGTATGTCATGATAACATGAAATATCTACTTATACAATTAAAATAGCTTGTTATAACAATACACCTTTCACGTTATATGTAGTTTTGTTAATATGTAAAAAAAAATGCTATTATTTTTTGAAATTCTTTTTACATTTAGTGCACTTCCTTTATGTTAAAAAGATAACATAAAGGATAACCTTAAATTTAACTACACAACTCTTTTCTTGCCACTTTGAAAAAAACAAGCCCACCCTGGTCTGGTCTCTCTCCCTCAGAATGATCAACTATTGTTTGCAAGTTGCAACCATACACCTGTGGATGAACTATAGAGTATCTTACAACATATAAATACAGATGTGATTAGTGGCGTTATCTCACCTCCTCCTCCTCTCCGAAGCCTGTCAGGTCCCACAAATAGTTCAGTCTCATCTGTCGTCTCTTCCAATGCTCCATAAAGAGAACGGCTACATGAAGACAACACAGAGCAGGATCACACACACAGGTTAGTACCTGTTTCTGGACACTTTTCCATACATACTGTATATGTTTACACCAACACTATTTGCAAAGAATAAATATAAAGTGTGATATCTGATAAGTTTAACATTAAGGTATATGCTCATTTAGTACAATATGTAATCAACTGAGCTGAGAAGTGCCTATATTTTACTGGAGGTGAATGTTTCGTCTATACATTCTCTGTACATTGTGTATCAGCTGTTAAAATGATTTAGAATGTAATATAAAGGCGTATTAGACAGACAGACAGACAGCTATTAGTGTTTGCAATCCAATTTAAAATTGGTTCAAGTTTTGTATTTCTCAACAAATCCCATACTAATAATGTAGGCCTTCTGTGACGTCTCTTACCACTTGCTGTCTTCCCTACCCTGTCTGTGGCTCTCAGCTCCAGTAGTGAAAATAGTGGGTATGTGTAGCAGCAGGACGGTGCATGTGTGATTGAGTCAAACTAAGTACTGTGTGTGTGTGTGTGTGTGTTGTGACGGCGCCTGCCTGTGTGTGGGTGTTTGCTGCATCAGGAACTGTGTCTACCCATGTGTCGACACAAAGCCAGAGAAGCTGACTGCAGTATCCAACCAGTGCACCAGTGGGTTAAACACTCCAAGCGTCTTTGAGTGACCTCCAAAAAAGCGCTATATAAAACCTATCAATTATTATTATTATTTATGTAATAGGAAATATAGAAAAAGTCCCAGCTTCCAGTTTGGCTCACTCTCTTGACTGCCAGTGCTTGCGACCTTTTGGCTTTGCTTAGCCTTTTTTGCTTTATCAACAACAACTTCAGTTTAGTAGTTTATCAGAGGGGTATACTACGAAGCAAACTCAACATGTTTATGTTTATGTTTATTTTATTCCACATACAAAATAGATTTAAAAAAAAACATGTAGTAAAAAAAATTTAAATTACATGTGTGGGTGTGGCAGAAACCTGTACAGGCTTATATAGAGCCACACCCAAAATACATTTACATATTAATATTAGCAGATCAGCACACAAGCGCGCACACACAAAAACATCTTGTAACCCAGGTTATTTTCTGTAGTTCCAAAGTTACAGGAATTCCCTAAAAGCATCATTTTCAGAAAATAATCACTAGATACTGTAGTTTATGATGCCCCCTAAACGCATCACAGGCGCATGAGCGGCAGACAGCCGATGACGCAGAACAGAGAAACTGCGAGACACACATGCAACTACTAGTAATTAGCTGATGAAGATAATGATATTGATAAGATACCTAATGTGAAAAACTACATTTGAGACACTTTTGAGATAAGGAAAACTACTAGCGGTTGGTTCGCCTATTGACGATTATCCTGGCTGTTTTTTTTTCGAGGGACGAACTGTTCCAACTGGACTGATTCAACTGATTTCACCATCATCGCTGTTACCGGATCCATCATCTCTCATCGGACATCAGTTGCATGGACATTGTGCTCAAATCCAGGCGGTGGTAGGAACGAACTGAACAAAGCGGACTGAGGATTATTTTGTTTTGACACTTTTTCTTTATTCTGAGTACTCAGGGGTTTGTTTTTCTTTTGGTTCTTGGGCCCAAGACAAATAATTGATTAAACTGTTATTAAAGGCCTACTTCACCGGTTTGAATATGAAGGTGTATTGAATTCTGAGATCATATGTAGTATAAATGTGCAAAAAAAATTGAAATTGGTTCATCCTAGCCTGAGAAAAGGCAGAAAGAGTGTTTTTTTAACCCTATATTAATCTTACTGTGACATCACAGTAAGATAAATATAGGGTTAAAAAAAAAACCTTACTTTGTAAATATTACTGTGATTTCTCCTACTGTGACATCACAGTAATATTTACAAAGTAATTTTTTTTTAACCCTATATTTATCTTACTGTGATGTCACAGTAAGATTAATATAGGGTTAAAAAAACACTCTTTCTGCCTTTTCTCAGGCTAGGATGAACCGATTTTTTTTTTTTTTTGCACATTTATACTACATAGGATCTCAGAATTCAATACACCTTTATATTCCCACCGGTGAAGTAGGCCTTTAAGGTATATTTGAAGGGTAAACACTGTTAAGCAGTGATAATTTTGTGTTTTTCTAGTCCCATGCGGGATATATTTTATTTATTTTAAGTACTTAGTGCTGCTAAGGTACAGTTTTATTTCACTTTTTGTTTTATTATTCCGGATCGATATTTCTATTTCGGTAACACTTTATAATAACTATCCGTTGTAACTCGTTAATAGATCATTAGTAAACTCTTAATTAATGATTATTAATGATTTGTTAAGTGTTTGTTAGCAGTTTGTTAAGGATTTATAACAATGGTAGATAGTTAATAGCTTAATAATTGAATCAGTTCATCTGGGAGGTAATCCGAGATTAACTGATCACGTCACCTTCAAGTCCATGGCATGCACAGTGTGTCCTCAATTGCCCATGCACTGTGTATAGTCTATAGCCTATTTCAGCCTCGTCGGTATCTCGGATTACCTCCCAGATGAACTGATTCAATTATTAAGCTATTAACTATCTACCATTGTTATAAATCCTTAACAAACTGCTAACAAACACTTCAACAAATCATTAATAATGAGTTTACTAATGATCTATTAACGAGTTACAACGGATAGTTATTATAAAGTGTTACCCCCTCAGGTAACACTTTAGTTTGATAGTCCACTGTTGACACTCAACAAGCTATCAGTAGATATGCAGTTGCATGTCAACAGTGAATTAATTGATATTCAACAGAACTATCTCAACAGATAAGTAACATGCATTCAACTAACTGTAAGTTAACTATAAGTTGCACAATTAGTAGATGGTTAGTTGACATTCAACAGTGAGTTAGTTGACACTCAACATAACTGTCAACAAACATGTAACATGCATTCAACTAAGTGTTAGTTAACTATAGGATCGTTTTATTTTGTTAATTTATTTTTACAAAAACTGTTTTGCTCTGTTAATAGTTTGCAGACACTAAACTGTTTTCACTTTAATTTGACAGTCCTAAGACCTCTCTACTAATGCTTAGTTGAACATCGACTGATAGTTTGTTGAGAATCAACAGATAGTCAACTATTTTCTCTGTTTTGCTCTGTTAATAGTTTGCAGACACTAAACTGTTTTCACTTTAATTTGACAGTCCTAAGACATATCTACTTATGCTTAGTTGAATATTGACTGATAGTTTGTCGACAGTCATATGACAATCAACAGACAGTCACCTACACAGGGTGCCTATTGATAAAATATTCTCATCTTTATTTTACAATGAACATGATGATATGATCAACAGAGGGTTGAATGTTCATTCATTAGACGTGTTCCTTGTGAGTGGGGGGAAAGTTGATCCATATGAAACGTAGGTTGAGTATTGGTTAATAACAGCAGTTGATAGTCAACTTACTAGAAGTTGACTATCAACTGATAGTTGAATATTTGTAAAGAACATGTAGTAAAAATTATAATGTCTGTTGCAGACTGTTTTCGTAAAAAGAAATTAACAAAATAAAATTATCATATAGTTAACTAACACTTAGTTGAATGCATGTTACATGTTTGTTGACAGTTATGTTGAGTGTCAACTAACTCACTGTTGAATATCAACTAACCATCTACTAATAGTGCAACTTATAGTTAACTTACAGTTAGTTGAATACATGTTACTTATCTGTTGAGATAGTTCTGTTGAATATCAACTCATTCACTGTTGACATGCAACTGCATATCTACTGATGGCTTGTTGAGTGTCAACAGTGGACTATCAAACTATAGTGTTACCGTTTATCATAATCAAATCATAATCAAATCATAATAATAAAGACGTTTTGTGAATTTGTGTCCCTTTTCTCTTTTCCTTAGGGGTGGGTTATGACAGTGTGTTCATGATGACGGAAGAACAAGTCACCCAATGCAACAGTGTGCTTCATTGATATGTTATTAATGATTCCCTGTTGATCAGAGGAAGAAGATATATCAGGCTGCCATACATACACTACTTAATCATAAAAATATACGGTTTGCTTGAATCCTTACATAGAATGTGTGAGAATAAGGCAACACATTTGAATACATGCTGGCACATGTTGCTTGATGATTAATACTTGGAGTCTGTCAGAGTGTAGCTCCACGAGACACACACAACACCTCCCTGGCCAGTAGCCCTGATGCTGCTAACAGATGGCACATCATGGCAGTAGGGTTTGGCAATACACCAGTGGAGGATTGAAGCCGTGTTTACTCAGCAATTACCAATGAGGTTTGTTATTGTAAATTTGTTGTAAGCCTTAAATGAGGTATCAATGATATCTTACCAAGCCGGTTTTGAATTGATTTAATGTTTCTGTCTATTGGCTGGGATATTTCCAGCAGAGCATAGCTGTCATCTACCAGTCTGGCTCTCTAGTTGCTTTTTGCAGGATGTGTGGTCCTAATGTTTCCCTTACCCCACAGGGCCATGAAGATGGAGAAGAAGACGGTGGCTGGGTTGTCAAAGAGGTGGCTGGCCCGGGCTGTCCCACATGCTGACACCAGCTTCCAGTAGCTGCAGGCGCTGTCACACAGCGGACACATGGTGATGTTGTTCCTGGGATCACAGATCTCCATACTGACACAGTAGGGATGGGTGGAAGACATTCATTATCGGAAAGGAGCGGTGCAGAGTGAACAGAATGAGAGTTCAGATTAAGGTTACAATGCAAACTCAAAAATATCTTGGGATGTGAATGCAAGACACGCTGTCTTTTAAGGCAAGTAAATGCTTCTGCATGTTGTCTTTCAAAAGCAGTTGTTCCCAAACTCTTTAGTATCACAGCTCCCCTTCAAATACATTTTTCAAATATAACATGCATAAATGTGTAAATATGATGATTATTGGTTTTAGAATTGTTTGATATTTTATATAATATAATGTATTCAATATATCAGTAGTACAAAGTTACATTACATTTTATTTAGCTGACGCTTTTATCCAAAGCGACTTCTAAATAAGTGCATTCAACCATGAAGGTACAAACTCAAAACAGCAGGAATCATGTAAGCTTAAAGACAGACTATGCCACATTTTAATGAGGTGGAGTCAGTATTTAGGGCTGTGCAGGTAAACACACCACCACACATTCTCAAGAAGTGATAATTGAGTCGGATTACTTTTGTGTGACTATCATTTCAATTATAAGGAAAATGTTGCAAAGTCAGCCTTTAAAATACACCAAACAACAAAGGGCCACATGTAAGTTCTTAAATAATACAGGCCCATTTGCAATGATATAGAATAGAAGCTAATGGGTGACGATTTACAGATAAATATTTAATGAAAATAAACAATGAATACAACTCAATACACTTATGTGTTGGGAATGTGACACTTACTGACATGCTGTGTACATGTAAAGTCTGTAATGACATGATGTGTCAATCAAGCTAAAGAATTATTGTGTCTTCATGTGAATAGGTGGAATCATTTTAAAGGGTGTGTTTTAAGCCTGCTGTTTGCCATCAAGAATCATACCACAGTGCAAAAGATCTCCATCTTAGCAAGACATTAAGGGCCACATCCACTGAGAATGGATTACGCGCGCTAATAGCTCGACGAATTGCGGCAAAATAGCGCCTGCAATCTGCTCCATTTTAGTACAGTATCCATTGAGGAATTTGCAATAAGTATATACCGGCGCTAACATGCCCACGAAGTTTAGCAGCTAGGCGCAGTTTGCTCTTGTTTAGCGTTTACGTGAGTAAGCGGGCAGGCCGGCCGTACAGTTGTCCTGGGCCTAGGAGGGGTGAGGGGCACAGGGAGACACTCTGAGAAAAAAACTAAAATAAACTTCTCCTACAAGAAAAGAGAAAAAGACGAAGACACTGATTTGCTTACTATTACTAAAATAAAATAAAATCAACCTCAACAAGGAGATGCTCATCCCACTTCTGTGCTGCAGCATGTGATGACACATATTGAGTATTTTCTCCACGTGGAGCTGCAGGAGAAGGGGTCAAGGCTGACTTCTGCCATGGTGACCTGCTATAGTGTCTGCACTGATTAACATCTCTATAAGGTAAAACTCTAACTATGCATAAGAACCTCATACAATCCCCACTTCAATAATACTGAACTATACCTTTGATGACATGCCTGTGAAGATTTCAGTCAATTAATTGAACCATTTAACAGCAGGTGTATTTGATGAGTTGGCCCGTTGTCACTAGTTACCTGAAACATTAGGGCCTGGTATCAAAACTCAATAAAATGAAGAACTGTCATTAAATGTCTGGTCACATTCCCACTCTTGTATATTGACTCTATGAACAGAGGAGTTCCTGATTTCGATATTACACTGTTTATATTAACGTTTCCTTTGACACTTAAAATATTAAAATGTGAAAATTCTTCGGTTTAATGAATAGAGGAGTTTTGAAGAAAAAACTTCTTACTATAATAAATGTGCTGTGCCTCACAACAGTTTTCTAATGGACTTCACTGATGGAGATACACATTGAGGAGTGCGTGTGTGTGTGTGTGTGTGTGCGTGTGTGTGTGCCTGTGTGTGTGTGTGTGAGTTGTGTACCTTGGTATGTTATCATCGACAGTGGCACAACCGTAGAGGAATACAATGACACCGACGATGGCTGCAGGGATCAGCATCTGTGTGTAGACTCCTAACCAGGCAAAATACAGGCCAACCTTCTCCCCAAAATACTTCCTATTGGAGGACATACATCACTGTCAAATATGATGATTTCTATAAAAAATCTTAACCCTTTAACAAATTAAATTATGTTTGGTAATATCAGGTAATATTTATCAATATTGAGGCCACATTTTTTTAAAGATTCATCCCTTCTTGCTGACTTTGGGTCACTTCCTCTGTCAACTGCATTAACCCACATTCTGCATCAATCTTTGAAACAAGATCATTGAATAACACCAATATGGTAGGATGGCCCTAGACAGAGAGGTGCCTCCCAGTAACCATGAGGTCTCTGGTTGGATCCCCGGCACCAGACAGGAGGGTGTTCGTAGTAGTGGTGGCTGGCCCAACATCTCTACCATCTCTACTGGGGCGCTGTACTATTGCTGACCCTGCGCTCTGACCCCCTCTGAAGTGTGGTAACTTGAGAGGGGGTATGCGTAAAGACAAATTTCAATGTAGCCATTGACTATTGGAGGTACAGGGATGAAGGTGTTTCACATAGTGATGTATATGTTTACATGTATGTATATATTGGTATATTTGTATATATTTGAGGGTATTTATATAATATTGAATGTTTAATTAGATATTAGTAAAAGATTACTTGACAATATTATTAGATAAATATGCAATTGGTAACAAATTGTATCATATTTAAAACTAATATATATTAATATATATTATTATTTTTTGATTATTATTATATCATTAATAAGGAAGCCAATAGTCATTATAGATATATAAATCAAGGAGAAGGGGTGAGATTAAATTAATAAAGTAACTTAACTTAACTTATAACATCTGGGGCCTGTTTCAGGTTAGTGGAGAGTCAGTTACTGCGGCAACATATGCCGTGGGTCTAACCTGCTGGATAGGTGATTTGACCTACTCTGAGTTTGTTTTCACTTTACGCTGCAGCTCCGACTGAAGAAAGAGTGTCACTGTCACATGCTTCCCTGTACAGTTTGAAGCAAAATCACTCCATAGAAATCTCTATCGGGATGTTTTTATCATTTCCTGATGATTTTACGTTTGATCGATCATTTATCTGATCAGTAGCCTTGTTCTCAGCCCTCGGTCCGTTCATATGCATCCACCTTACACATCGTGAACATGCTCTACATTCAGATTAATAAACCTATTGTATTGTATGTATCTCATTATTAATTATTTTATTAACAGGAGTTTTTTAACGTCTGTGCCCAGATTTCTGTCAGGTTGAAATGTAATTCTGCGGCTGCACGTGATCGTTACTGTTCACTTGCGTGATCACAAAGTCAGAGACGAGCCTCGATAAATAGCCTAATATGAAAATAGAAATTATATAATAATTTAAACTGTGATCACTAGAGGACAAGGGATCTGGTAATAAATCAATCAGGCTCTACAATGGAAACTGTCACCTATGTGTCTGACGTTAATGTATTTCACTCCCCATTTAAAAGAAGTGACAGTCTGTTTACTGCACAGTATTATAGTTTGCCTACATAATACAGCAAATATAAAACACTGTCAGCAATGCTGTGCCGCGCCAGCTTAATACTTTTGCAGCTGCTGGTATGCGTAACTTAATTCTTAGAATAGATTATTGCTTCTCATACGGAAGCGTAATGATTCTCTTGACAAAAAATGTTTGCCCCGTTTTTTTCTGAATTGCCGAGGCGATTAGATCAGAGTTATGAGACAATATCCCCGTTAATTCTTCTCCATACCGTAAGCTCATTCGTTAATATGTCTTACTCTAATGGGAGGAGCGGGGAAGTTTTCTTTTCTTTTTTTTTGAGAAGTGGAGAAGTGGGAGGATCAAGCATTTGTTTCACCTGTTTCCATGGTGAATCATGTTATCAGCGATCCATTGACGATGGCTTTTACGCACACGCTCAACCCAGAGTGAACACGCTCAGAGTTTATTGACCCAACGCTGATCCACTGTTCTGAAACCCAAAACCCAGAGTTGCTCGTCAACCCAAGAGTTGACCAACTCAGAGCGCAGGATTTAACTCAGAGTATGTAAAACCAGCTACCTGAAACAGGCCCCTGATCTGTATGTATCAGCATGTTAGCTGAGTGCTAGTCTAAGAGGAGAGTGGATTTGATAAGAAACTACATCAGATTCAGCTCACATTCATGCTCACTCTCTTTCCTGGAACACATTGAGCTCAGTACAGGTCTAGTGCTTACGTAGAAGAGAATCAATTAGCTTGAGAGTCCTCCTCAGTCAGTTAATGCAGCGGCCATGGCAGACATGAGGTGTGTATATGTATGTATAACTGCTATACTACTATATGATCTGACCTGATGAGTCCAATAGGCTGGTACTTGTAGAAGACACTGTAGCTAGCCCACTCCTCGTACAGCAGCTGTGAAGAAGAGACACATGGTTGAAAACTCTCATAAATGCTTAAACATTATACTTATATACCTATTATATAAGAGACTTCTTTTTTTCTGTTTTAAAAGTAGGCATCTCATTTTTGTTACTCTGCTTTTGATGCCAAGAAAAAAACGTTGTCCGTGTTTGTTGTTTGCCTTGATACATTCACTATATTATACTGTAATAATGTTTCTAACCTCTAACCTCTAAGAGCACATACATCAGTGTGAAACGGTGCAGCATATACAAACACAATCACACACTTTATTCCCATGCAGAGCAGCTAGCTCCAGAACAGCCAGTGAAGGCTTTACATCACAGGGGTCAGGCCCAGAGCAGTGAGAATCACAAGAGAATGACTCCACAACACAAACCACTCTCATTCCTTCAACCCAGGAAAAGCTCTTTCTTAAATACATATACGGATAAGTGTACATGTGGGATTGTATGTAAAAGCTTCGGCTTGATGCTTTCACAAAGTATACATTTGTTACTGTGTAGGCACTTGAACGCATAAAGCTAAAGCTTTGCTGATGCTTGAGACAGAGGAGGAATTATTAGGCTGTTGCCTTAGTGACACATAGCCTACAGTATAATTATTGAGAGTGTTAGCAGGGGAGGTGATGACTTCAGACTAAACATGCTCTCTTATCTTTTCCAACTGCAGATCATGTTATTATTGTACAGTAGGAGGCTTAGAAAAACAAAATGGTGCCATGTTAACAAGGTATTCTGTTGGGCTTTCTTATACATTACTGAAAACTATTCTTATTGGTACAACTAGCTGAATGGCATGTTTCACTCACTTAAAGATATTTTATTACTGTGATGCGTTCAGGATGAAGGAGTGGACAAGCCCTTCAAATCTCATTGAAACTAAGTGACAATTGTAAGTACAAATTAAAAACACCTTTCAGGCATTCACCTTTGAGAGCATTTTCTTCCTTACTATGTCCATCTCTTCCTGATTTTTTTAACAATGAGAATGGAAATACTGTGTAGGTGAAACATCATTTGTATAGAAAACATTATGTGATTCCATATTAATGTTTGTGTACATCTCCTCTAAGATTGAATGTAGCTAAGTCTGTGTGGACAGCGCTTCATTGTCTGTAACAGGGGAATGAAGAATCAAAGTGATTACTCTTATTAATTCCCATACTGTAATGTAATGTTAAAGGAGAAATAGAAAGGCTCATTTTGGATGTTGTTAAATGTTTTAGTATTAACATGATGTAACGTTGAATTGGCTGAAACGCACCAATCAGAGACCACCAATCCATTGTTTTAGCCAAGGTTACCATGTCTGGGTACCACAAGTCAATGTGGACTGGTTCATTAAAGGTGAAGTGAGCGATACATTTAGGTTAATATAAGTATTAAATCGCTCTATATTCATACAGGGATCACTTATATAGTGTGCGCGTTTCATACCTCCGATCTCTCCGTCACCCGCTCTGCATGTAATCGGCAAATTAAATTGTTCGGGGATCCCGAAAGTAGTATCCAATCAGAAGAAAGAACGCTACAAACTGGCACCCGTCTCACTGCCGGTGCACCCACAGAGCAACGGATGGGGGAATGTGTATTCGCCTACAATGGCGGAGCAGGTAAAAATCCTTCCCAATGTCTGTTTCGATGGTTTTTATCACTAATGGATCTGAGATGATGCTAGATAACTCGCTGCTTGAAGACCGCAGTGCATTAATGTGGTGACGTAGGGACGAGCGAGGGGACTGCTGGAGTTTAGGTTGTTTTGTATCTGTCCGGGCTTTCTTTGGGCTGACTGATGAATGAGTATTTGACATGTGATTCAATGTATTGAATGGTGGACTTGCTGTACTTACCTTCCTGTCATTAGTTTCTGCATTCACCCCTTCAATGTCTCCCTGTAACATGCACACAAACATATTGTTTCATTTCCAATGAATACACTTTTTTCAACAAGCTTTTTGTTGAATTCTGAATATAATGACAATAAAGGCTTTCTTATTTTATCTGATCTTATATAATGAGTAGCGCATTTCATTTACAGTTTTTTACGATTGCTAAACCACAGTGGGTACAACTGGAACGACAAGTGCAAAACTCTAACAACAGTATGCAGAGCAGCGGTTCATTCGGACCAAACTGTAGCTCGTTTTAGCTCGTTTTTCATTGCTTATACACAACTTTCAAAACTCTACACACCTCTCTCATGGCTTAACCACAGCCTGCACAACACTGTGGATTTCCAGCACTTTTTTCAAATGCTAACACACTGCTGCCACAACTATAAACCACACATTCAAAACAGAATTAATCCCTTTCAAACACTGCAGATTGCAATTTCAACTCAAACACTAAGATGTCTTGTTTAGACTTGTTAGTGAACATATATACAGTATAAAGGGAAAGCTCAACAATATATATTTTTTTGGAAATGGACCCAGGAAGACAGGTTGTTGGAGGTAGAAGAGTGGCAGTGAGAGTGTGGATGTGTGGAGGAAGACCTAGAAGACATAGAGCTGTAATGTCTGATGAAATACAGTAAGGGCAACACTGATAGACCCTGTTGTGAATCATGGGTTGCGTTCCGAATCGCATACTTTCTACTATATAGTATGTAGAAAAAAGATTTAGGATGTCCCGATTCTTGTGGCCAGATTTAGGATGGTTAGAATACCCGGATGGTCTACTTCATGCGGCCAAGATTGTTAGTGTTGAAAAGTGCATCCTATTTGGGCGATTCTGACCCACAATCCAGTGCGCACGTGAAGTGACGTAACATTGACGAAGCCTATAGGTCAGGGCTGTACAGTGCGACAGTTTTGATCGCATTTGCTACTGAAATTGATCACGTGCGATGATGAATACAAGTCCAGTCGCACCAGTGCTAATGAGCAGATGCTGTCTGTTTGAGACACAGAGGAGCGCTGCACAACACTGCTTAGAGGGCTCTACATTAAAACTCTCCAAATGCGGGTGAATGTAGTCTTAGGCAAGTAAGTTATTAAGTCTACCCTCCACTTTGGCTGGTGAAAGATGTGTGCTCGGGATCTGTGCTTGTGCGGCGAGATTATAGCGTCTAACTTCACCAACGGTTAAAAACAGGAAGGAGACGGCTCCCTTTACATTAAGGCAGTCAAGTTAGCGCGTGTGCAAACAGAACATTTCCTGTGCGCCTTCACAATAAAAGTCGGTTACTAGCCAAATGCGAGTTGACTTTTATTTTGAAGCAGGTAAGAACAGGAAGTTAGGCCGCTTCACAGCCCTGCAGTCAACAGCAGTAACTATCTATGATAGTAACTGACAAAGATTGACACAACCTATTTAACTTGGCCTAAATTGTATAAATATGTTGACTAATTTATTTAATAGGCTATATGTTAAATGTTTTAAAGTATGGTTTTCATTAAAAGAATGAAATGTTCTAAAAATGTTTGTTATTATTAGCCTAATATAATAATGATATGTTTATAAAAATATATAGGTATAGACATTATTTTTATAGTTCTATGGGGGGGAAATAATTCTGAATCAGCAAAAAAATTGCCATTGGCAGGTTAGACTCTTTTGTCTAAATTGCAATCAGTGCACCCCTATTCATTTTTCTACAATTACTACTGCACACTAGGATATCATATTCATTGAGAATCTCAAATAAAACCAAGATGACAGGCTCAAAGGTAATTAGAGCTAAATGCAAGGGTTAGGGTCATGCAAGTTTTCGATCATACTTTGTGTGCTACCAAATCTATTTTTGTGCTACTGAATTTTTTTGCTTGCTAGCACCAGTGCTACCACTTTAAAAAATAAGCGTACAGCCCTGCTATAGGTCCATGTTATGAAAACAAACGGGGATGCGACGGATATAAAAGCAAGAGGCAAGATCAAGGCGCAATGTTATGATGAAATAAGAGAGAAAAGTATGTCCCAATAGTATGTCTACTGCATCCTAACTAGATTCTTTTTATCGTCGGATGTAGTATGTAGAATAGAAAAAAGAAAGAGTATGCGATTCGGAACGCAACCATGGTCTCTCATTGAGAGAGGCAGGGTTGAGAGGGCAACCCAATCTGCAGAAATGTAAAGTTGCATCTGTAATACGAATTTTCCAGCAAACAAACAGCTTAGAGTTGCATCCTTACAGTAAATGACAACATTACAGGAATTGATTTCTGTATTACAATTTTAGAATATTTACACAGATAAATACTACATTTGGAAATGTTTTCAATAAAGTATACAAAATGTGTATCTATTGAAGCAACCTTCAGATTTTCATTTATTTTTGTTTTCCTAAAAAAAATTGTATGTTATAAAATAAACAATTTCATGAGAAAGAATTTCACCCTTTCATCAAAGAAAATATTATGTAATTTGTGTGAAATAACTCACATTATTCAAACTGTAAAGATTAAAAGTTTGTAATTTGTGTATTGGGGTTTGATGCTAGTGTTTATACTCTGAGTAGGTTCTGAGTGACAGTGTGTGTTATCTCAATGAGGCTGGTTCATGTTTGCTGCTCTGAGCCTCTTTTGCAGATGATATGAACTGTTCAGCTCCAATGACTGTTGGTAGTGCAGACTGTAGTTAGAGTTTTGCACATTGAGCTACAGTTGTGCCCACTGTGGTTTAGAGATCGAAAAAAACTGTAACACATTATGAGTAGCTTTTTGTCAGAAACCAGTGAGAACTTGTAGTTACAGATAGATTTATTTTATATACATTATAAATTACAACCAGATGCTTTGCTGATTTTCATATTAAGGAGTCTCTGAATATGAATAACTTGTTCTTTAAATATAGGGCCATTTATAAACTGTTCTCAGGTCAGTAGGGAAGAGGTTCGACTAAACTGAAATGTGATGGTGTTACTCACATCATGCAGAGGATAAGCCGATGTATAGACACCATTAGCTAGAAGACTGGTGATCCCTGTTGGACAGCATATTCAAAAGGATTAGGTTTGTAGGAAACACACAGACACACACACACACACACACACACACACACACACACACACACACACACACACACACACACACACACACACACACACACACACACACACACACACACACCAGAAGAGCCCTGGATGCACTCAATGTTAAACCTACAGTATATGACTGATATTACATTGTTGTCAGGCATCCATCACAGTTTACAGACAGACATTTCGGCTGATCATGTTGTACGATTTGCTTTGTTTTCCCGATAAATTACATTAAAACCCTTACACAGAAAATGCAAAATGATCAGGGTGTTGCAGGGTAACTATACATAACTGTACATTAATTACATTTGCATGTGATTAATTCAATTCAGATGATGGAAATTGTTCCTGTGAACTATTTATTTTGGGTAAGTGGTTATACACCAGTGCTGTCCATGCTTCACTGTGCAGCATATTGATTTGTGTAAAACAAATTAAATTGGACTTGGTCTCTCTCCATCTGTCTTTGTGCTTTAATTGCTTTTCACTATACATATGTATTAGCATGTTCTGCCACAAACAATTGAATATTTGTATTCAATGCTGAATAATCTTACTATTTAGCTGTCACTTTTAGTCAACACTGTACTGTGCAGAAGGTAGCTACAGTCTGACATGATGGCGGAGATGATCATGCACCCTACATTCTGTTGGTGCTTATAGCGTTGTGGTAAACATTCCATACTCTAATGCTGTGAACCATAGATATAGGCAGAGGGCTCACCCATGGAGTATTTGGCTCTGGTGCATCTTGTCCTCTTCAATACCTCATATACCTGGGAAACAAAGACAATTGAACAGCAGATTCAGTTTTGAAACATGTGAATACAGATGAGAAGGAGGAGCTTAGTATTTAGGCAAGGTAAGGCAAGTATATTCATATAGCACAATTCAGACACAAGTTCATTCAAAGTCCTTTACAGGAGCATCAAATACATCAAGATTAAAATACATCAAGTATAGAATAGACATTATAAAAGTGAAATAAAAAAATTAATAGAAATACAAAATAAAAGTGACAGGTTAAAATGCAAACAGAGAAGTCTTCAGATATAAAAGAGATGAGAGTTGCAGCAGACCTCAAGTTTTCATGGAGTTTGTTCTAGATATACGGTGCATACAAACTGAAATCTGCCTCTCCCTGTCTAGTCCTAACTCTAGGGACTGTAAGTAGACCTGTCCCAGACGACCTAAGGGCTCTGAACGGTTCATAACATATCAGCAGATCAGAGATGTATTTTGGCGCTAAACCATTCAGTGCTTTATAAACCAACATCAATATTTTGAAATCAATAATTTTTTGAGCGACAGGAAGCCAGTGTAAAGACCTCAGAACTAGGTTGATGTGATCCACTTTTTTTTATCCTAGTGAGGACTCGAGCAGCAGCATTCTGAATTAGCTGAAGCTGTCTGATAGATTTTTTGGAAGACACTGCTACAGTAGTCAAGTCTACTAAAGATAAATGCATGGACAAGTTTTTTAAATCCCCCCCACCTTTCTTATGAACTCTGGCGTCACCCATGCAAGTGCAGTTGGAGGGGTTGACTTAATAATAACAGCTGCACTTTTATCTTGGTCCAACCAAGTTTCAGTTAAAAACATCAAAATAAGACTGTGCTTAGTAATACAATCATTAATTAAAAATGTTTAACCTGCCAAGGATCTGATGTTCAATAAAGCTGCATTCAGGGTGTTCGGAACATTATCAGCCCAAAGTCTTTAAGCAGGCTGTGGCTGAAGAGTAATGGATATTAGATTTGATACATTTGCAGGATTTAAGCCTTTTCTGTTTCTTGAGATGGACTTTGAAACACAGGGCCCCGGCTTGTCCTGGGAAGAGTCAAAGGCATTAGCCATGTAGCCATGACCCAGTCGTATCAGCGAGCGCTTCCATTTTGTAAACAAGCAGCCTTATCAGGCTGGGGAGGCTGAGGGTGAAGTCGCCGTGGAGGGAGGGCGTTGTGGCTGAGATTGAGGAGTTGAGGAGGAGACGGACGCTGAGGGCGGGGGGTAAGTACCAAATCCATGAATTCCAAGTCGGGGGAGGAGTGAGACAGGGTGAGTTGAGGAGAGAGGGAAGGACTTGGTAGTGACCTGGGGGGTGATGGAGGGGGATCCTAACATGCTCTGATACCTCTTATGACCAGAGCTGTCCATCTGCACGGGCTGGGGCTGAGGTGGTTCTCCTTCAACGTTTTTGCTACGCTGTGTTTTGTCTTCCTCCTGTCTCTTGTCCTTGGCATGAACAGATGGGTGACACAGGATGTAAAAAGCATTGGAAATGAATAGTTTTACTCCTGCCTGTCCATCTGTCTTAAAAAGCTGCCAGCGGTTCCAGAAATGTTTTAAATTGTCAATAAAATGCACTGAGTGGCCAGAGCATGCAGGTCACGTGTTCAGTGCCAACAATCTGGTGAATGTCTCAGGTTCTCTTCTGATTGGTGGTAGAGGACCACTGATAAACAATTCAGTGAGCTGACTGTGTTCAAGAGATCCTTAAAGTCCTGTTTCAACACTTCAGACTGTTGTTGGACCCAATGTGCAGCATGATATTCTTTACAGCTACAGCCAGCCAGCCAGATCAGTAATCTCATGGCGCTGGGCTCTGCCGGTTATCTGTCCTCCCTTTCCCCAGAGAAATTAATTGCTCTTTGGCTTTGCACCATGACATTTCCAGGGAGGATTATCACTAGTAGATGTATTACCCTGATTCTTCGTAGCCTTGTCGGTGCTAGTTAGCCGTCTGTTAGCTCGATCTTGTCTACTGTTTTGAGTCGCTGATAGAGTGGTGTCGATCCCACAAAGTCTGTTCACTTCCACATTCTTTCTAAACGATTCACTTTTGTATCCAGTGCTGTAATCTTCTGTAGGAGTATTTGATATTCTTTGTTTTATATGGGATGCATCTTGCTGCTAACTAGCTGTAGCTTAGCGCCTCGCTTCCAGTCACTACAGGATTGTCCTGTTGGAAGGCCCCCTCACGTTGTGTTGAGAAAGTCCTAAAAGTATCTAAAAATGCCTGAAGTAGCCTATCTATAAAAAAATGACAGTCCCATTGATTTGTAAGTATCCAAGAGCTGCTACAAAGTTTATTATCGAGTAAAGACAAGAATATAAGCAAAAAGTGTAAGTAGAGGAGAGAGCATGAAAGCAGGAAGCTATAATAGAACAGGGGGAAGAATTGTAAGTGGGAGAATGATGGAGGCAAACTGTTGAGTTGTGTATGTGTGTCCTCACAGAAGCTGCTGATCAGCTCTCCACAGTTTATTGATCAGAACTGGAGCTCAGCTTGTAATTGAGGAGCTTCATGCAATAATGAGAAGCCAATCCCATTACCAAGTCATTAGTAACGCTAGAAAAACTACTGTGTAGGTGTGTTTGTATGTCAATTCAGCAGCACATGTATTACATGACAGATTCATTTTCACAAGGGCCGTTCTATACAAATCACATAGAAGCGTGTACAGGCTTTAATTGTACTGAATCAAACACTTTTTTTATGGCGATATGATGTGGCATCCTGAAGGGGTCTCCATTGAACCTCTCATTTACTAAAGCCAATACTTACTATTGAATTCCGTGTCTTGCTGTCAAAGAATTTGTCTCTGTCGGACAAATCGAATCTGGCAACACAAAGAAAACACAGGTCTAGTTTGAGTTGACTGATAGTAGAATATTTATTTAATACATACACAGAAAGGGAAGACAAGGAAAAGAGATGAGAGACAGATGCCATTCAAAATTAAGTTAATAATTCAGGTTTACACACATTTGAAATTTGAGATTATATACTAAAATGTAATAAGTACTTGCTATGGGTACACATTTAATACATTTGGGACCACAAATAATTTATTTTGTAAGATAAAAACAAAATGTTACACCAGTCAGACCCTGTACATATGAACGTAATTCTTAGAAAAAAGCACTTGGAAGTGTGTGCAATGAAAGCATTCCATCAAAATGACTGAGTGGGCCGCTGCCATCACTCATTTAGTACTTGTGCTGTTGGTGCTGCTTATTGGTCTTTGCTAAACATTCCCAATAGTCCCTGTGCCTCCACTGACACACAGTATTAATCAAAAGTAGTTTTCAGGTGTTTATTTATTGATACATTTAGCCCCTGAGTAGTCCCTCAGTAAATTACAAAATTCATGACTGGCTTAACTAAATGTAAAACATTGAAGCCCATGTCTGATGAAGCCAATACCAATACCAATGCTGGTATCTTTCAAATACAAGATCTCTTCCCAGATGGGACTTTACAATATTTATCTCAACTCAGGACTGAATTCAATCTCCCTCAAACACAATTTTTCAATTTTTTACAGTTTAGGAGCTACAGTATATCCTCTCTATACCAACATATATGAGTGGCTTGAATACAAATCAGCTCGAAAAGATACTATTAAAGGCTTCATCTTTAAAGAAGAAAGTTGTAAATTATATATATATGCTCAAATGTTCGTCAACAATCCCTACTATCAATAGTAAAACTTCATTGGGTGAGGATGTTGGAGCCCATGGATGAATGCAAAGAAAATGACATGTTCTTATAAATCATATGAGACTCAATATAAGATTATCCACAGACTGTATGTTACAATATGACCCTATGTGCTCATCATTTTGTGTGAAATTTAAAAAATAGCTGTGGCTCTTATGACCATCTAATGTGGTCATGTCCAAAAAATCTCAACTTTACTGGCTATCAGTCCAAAGCGAGATTAAGAAAATATTTAGCTTTGATATTCCTCTAAATCCATACGATGTACAGGTACATTCTTAGAGTTGCTTTGTATGCTGCACGCCTCACAATGCTACGTAAATGGTTACACCAAGATCCTCTTGATATTACAGGGTGGTATAAAAGAATTAATGTTCATCTTGCCATTGGAGAGATGATCAAATGTCCTAAGAGATAAGCTTGATGTTTTTGTAAGGGAACAGTCCCCATTAGAAATATACCTGAAAGAAGAATGGTCTAGATCAGGGGTGTCCAAACTACGGGCCGCGGGCCAACTGCGCCGTTTTTTATTGGCCCACGGTCGATTTTAAAAATATAATGTAATCTGGCCCTTTTAATTTTTTTTTTTTAATTTTTTTTTTTATTTCTTAGTTAACTCACTAGTGCAGGGGTGTCAAAACTGATTGATTGGCCCACAGCACATTTTAAAAAATATAATGTAATATGGCCCTTTTAAATTTTAAATAATTTAAATGCATTCATTATATTACAGAGAAATATGTCCCATAAAAGAAAAAGAGCACCAAGCCCATCCCAGAGGACCCTGCATAATATTTTATTATATTATAATATTATTATGGAAAATCCATGTGTCCTTCTTCAATAGCTTCTAATTCATCTGACACAATGTCTCCAAATAATTTTTTCATACAAAATTCCTCAGATTTAGCCTCTTAATGTTCCTCTCAAAGTGCACCAGATTCATGCATTTCACTTTAAAAAGTTAAAAAAAAATCTGGGCCATACCCCCGGGACCCCCTAGGAGGGTTGGGATCTTGGCTGGCTACTATTTACACCCAGCTGGACAATCGAGGCAATAGCAGAAAACACTGGGTGTCTGAATGGCATTTAACAATAGTCAATGATTTGGGCAGCGCCGTGACATAATCCTGTTTAGTGAAGTTTCCTTTTCTTTCTCTCTCTGTTGTGTGAGCGTGCACGTTGCCGCAGTAACCACCCATCAATCCACGGTTGAAACGTGCTGTCCCTGAGTTTGTTTGCATCGCCCTTGTGAGTAAGTGCATGGAGTTTCCCGATCTCTATAAATTATAATTTATGCACGTTATTAAACGGCCGCGATTCGCCGGTCGCAACAGCTGTTTAGCGTGTCATCACGAGCCGAATATTGCTATTGTTCTTTTCCTGGGATCTGTATTCTGCTGTGCAGTGGCGTGCACAGGTAGACCTGAAGTGGTGTTGAAGCACCTGCCCTTTTCCCCTGGCCCAATCAAGTGCCCTTTTGAAAAAAAAATAAATAAATAAAAATCTGAAAGTTTTTTTTTTTTTTTTTTACAGTGTATGTGGCCCATGCCGACATCTATACATGCTCAATGATTAAAAACGTTTGACAATAATGCCCCAATAAATATGTGTTTTAAAGTAGCCTCTATCATGCAGCGCCACACAGCTGAGCATAAATTAGCCGACTGTCCTGCTTAACAAGCTAGCCCAAAAAAAAAAAATAGCCTAGATATGACGTGATGAACACAACTAACGTCGGCGGAGTTTGTCATTGGTACAGCATGTGAATCTATCAGTATGCTGAATATTTAGTGTTGTGTAGGTTAACTTTAGGCTATATAATTAACACATGCAGTAATTTATTTGCTAAATGACAAACAGGCAATTCCCAATGTAGCCTTGTGCCTGGTTGTAATCTAACCAAGCTCTCTGCTCTCCTGGATGAAAGCATCCACCAGCAGCAAGGAGGAAGATGAAGATGAAGGGTCAGAGTCAAGACCATAAGTTATTTCTATGTTACAAGACTTGCAGTAATCTTGTATTTACCTTAATAGGATATTATTAGTACAGAGATCAGGGGCCTAACGAAGACTTCAAAGAGAGAATTCGGGATAAGGGATTATTTAAAAAAATCCGAAACTGACTGTTTTTTTTTTCAAACATGTACATTTTTTCTTTCTGCTTTTTGGTAATTCTGTGTCTCCAAATTATTCCAGAAAATAGTACTAAATAGCCCACATTGACACAGGTGATTTAGCCTTAGCTTTCTTCTCAAAGTGCACCTGATTGATGAATTTTACTTTAAAAGGTTCAAATTTTTCTTCCGGGGGAGCATTCCCCTGGACCCCCCTAGAAGGTCCAGGGTCCCAAACACAGGCTCCCAAATTCCTTTGAGAAACACTCTATGTGTGGCCGGGTATTAAAAGTCATTAGGCCAGGGGGGGATTTTGTACAAGTACCCTTAAAATGATTTGGTCATTCATCGATAGAATATATTGTGCCCTTTTTTTTGCAATGAGCACCTGCCCCCCAAAATGTCTGTGCACGCCACTGCTGCTGTGCATGTTAAAGAAGGAGATAAACAGCGGATAAATCCTTTTTCCTCCTCTCATCGTTTCATGCTTCATAGTCTGACGTTTTTGGCCTTAAGTTCAGCAGTTTCCTCTACTACTTTTGTTGAGAACAAAATACTTGAAGTGCAGGATAAACCTCTTGCTGTCTGTTGATGTGCAATAAATATTGAAGGTTATGTAGCCTACAAGTAGGCCTACCTGTCTGTTACTCATTTCAACTGACTTGTGAAAACTGCTCAGAAAAATCAAAACAACTTTTTTTTTTTTTACAGTAGGCTAACGCAAATAGTTACTTTCCCTGGTAACTAGTTACTTCTATTATAAAGTAATTCAGTTACTAAGTCAGTTACTTTTTGGACCAAGTAGTGAGTAACTATAACTAATTACTTTTTTAAAGTAACGTTCCCAACACTGATTGTATCACATCAAAATCAAATCTTTAAAAAAGAAAAGAAAAGATGAAGCCATATTGAGTGAATGTGGTTGACAGACACTATATGGAAGTGGCCTGTGTTGTTAGACTATGTGGATGAAGAAGATGTGTCCTGCTAGCCATTAGTCAGAGCTGTAAATATAGCTGCCTGCTGCCCACTCTCTCCTCCATACATCCCAGCAGGCTGACGTTTTATGCTAAGACATTCTTCCTCTTCTGATCACTGCATTTGAAACTGTTTTCACTTGGTGGGACTGCACAGGGAGCATCAATCAAGTCAGGACTTGTATCTGTAGTTGAGCCATTATTGAGCCATTTTAAAAATCCTCCAACACAGTGTGGTGAAAGTCTAAATGAATGTTGTGATTAAGGCTAGCTTTGTTTCTTAATTTCCGTTGGGGGAGAGAGAGCTGAGGGCTGGGAGCTTCAGCACCATGCAGCAGGAGTTGGTTGAGCATGGTTCAGCTTTCCAGTCGTGCTCTATTCAGACAGCTTGATACGCAGGTTAGGAGATATTTTTGTCCAATTTACACCTTTTAAATTTTCCATGATGTGTCAAAAATGAAAGCCCTTGTGTAAGTAATGATGCCTATCGCAATTAATCTTTTGACCAGAGGTGAAACAACATTCAATATGGAGGATGGTGCTGTGTTATAAAATGCTCAAGGGGTAGGGTTATTTTACAGCGTACCTAACTTGCCCTTTGCAAAACAGTGTCGGGGCGCTTTCACACCTGATAGTTTGTTTCTAGTCTGCTTCCTTGGTGTGCACCAAATGAGAAAAATGATACATTGTTTGTTTTCCCCCCAGGTTCTCTTCACACCTATCTGGTCTGAATCAGTGTATGAGTTGGTCAATGGAACCAAAATACAGCCAAGTGAGAAGGTTCATTTCTCTCATTGGTCAGTGCGGTCGAGTGAAAAGAGCGAGTTTATCTGGAAGTGTACCGAGACCACCTCTCCAACAAGGACTCGGTACATTTGTTTGGTCCGCTTGTGGTGTGCACCCTAGTGCGATTACTGTGTTCTAACCTGCACAAACCAACCGCTGCAAAGGTGAAAACCCACTCAAGTTTCTTTCAATTGAACAGGGCGATTTTAGGGGGGGACTGGGGCCTCTCACTGTTTTTGTTTGAATAATTCCTCATTTAAAAGACCATTCAATCAGCAAGTTTTTCCTCATGTTTTTGAGAATATACTGTAGGGGTGAAGGCTTCTAGTGTGGACTGAATGGGCGGCAACAAAGCGGTAAAGCAACAATGGGGAAATTCCAGTATTCTGAGGGATGTCCCCTCAATGCTAATGAAAACCCTGGATTCAAAATCGGATACGAAGATGAAATCTGACGCATAGTTTTAAAACTGATACAATTATTGCTGTCTGTGGTTCTATATGGGCTGTGGCAATCATTTTGAAAAATAATAAATTGCAGCAACATATAGAAAAAAAAGGAACTATGACCTAGTTAATTTTTGAACTGTGAATTTAGTGGGCAGGGCACGTGTCCCACCAGATTTTTTAAATCTGATTTTTTTTGTGTATGTAGTTTTAATTATCTATTTATAAGTGTAACATGTTCTTAGTAATGACAGAATTTCATAAATAAAGGATAATTTTTTTGCAAGTTATGCTGGGCTTACACTACATGACTTTTCACGCGATTTGACAGTCGCAGACAATCTTTCAATGTCGGACTGAAATCACAGGAATCTTGCTGGAGTTGTGGCGTGCGCCCGTAATCTCAGTCGTTTGGTGTATGGTGGTCTTCCGACCCGATTTCAGCCAGTCTCCTTCCCGACTTGACGTTCCTACATTATCAAACTGGCTTGATATTATCGTTAGTCTTAAGGGGTTGGCTCAAGCGCAATTACGTAAACACTGTCACACTCTCGCATGCACCAAGCACGACGCAGGAGGAGCGGCATTAGTTGCGACCTGTGTCCGCCATATGAGGAACTTTTTTCGGACACTTTTACTTTGCAGCCTCGGCTGTAGAACCAGGCTGACACGTGCAATTTTGGGACGAGCAAATACATTTGGTCAAATAACACCAGGATTTCCCCCACTCGGAATATTGAATTAACTTTTTTTAATTAAATATAATCACAATCGCGTTTGCAGTTTGTAAGTTTGATCATGCATGACACAGCCTACATGATAAGGGCATATAGTTGTTTATACACCCAGTCCATTTTACCTGCTAAAAAAATGTTTTTATTTGACTGAAATCACTTTTAATCCCCGGTAGCAGGATTGGAAATAATATTCATTTCAAAGGGAATCTAGTTGTAGTCTTGCAATATGAGACCCCCCGTCTTTACAAAATCTCAGTCTGTGACAGAGAACTAATGACTAATTGTCTTCAGGTGTAAATTGATTGTCTTTAGATGTGAGAGGGTGTCAGTTGTCAGTCTTTTCAAAGTATTTTAAAAATCCTCGAGTGTAAGCCCAGCATTAGTTGGCTAGTACCCCTATGACATTAGCCAAAGGTCATCGGTCCAGTTGTTTGAAACTTTTATTTTAGTGGTTTTATGTTTTTTTTACATATGGACAAAAAAAACAAACAGAATAAGTAAACACATACAATACATACACAACACCCATTCCCCTCTCCCCTCCCCTCCCCTCCCCCTCCCCCTCCCTCACATAAACAGACAAGGAATACAGAAAAAAAGTGAAATAAATAACTAAGACAAAATGATTAAGAAAATAAGCTATAAATACACAAGAAACAAAACAAAGCTAAAACAAAAACAAACCTGGGGCAAACCTCACACCTTCTGGTTCCCTAAGTGCCGCAGCACTGGGCCCCATATAGCGGAGAATTTATGGGGGTGACCTGACAGCTCATGTCGTAGTCTTTCCACATGTAGAATGCCCACCATTTCCCTCAGCCAGGTATCAAACTGGGGGGCCAAGTCGGACTTCCACAGCCTCAGAGGCCTGTTTCAGGTAGCTGGTTTTGAGGCAACCCAGAGTTTGTTCGCTCTGAGTTAGTGGAAACTCTGGGTTTTCCGTTTCAGGTAGCAGGTTCAGCGCAATGGATCATACATACGCCATGGGTCTAACCTGCTCGGGAGGTGGTTAGACCTACCCTGAGTTTGTTTTCACTTTACGCTGCAGCTCCGACTGAAGAAAGAGTGCCCTGTACAGTTTGAAGCAAAATCACTCCATAGAAATCTCCATCGGGATGTTTTTATCATGTACTGATGATTTTACGTTTGATCGATCATTTATCTGATCAGTAGCCTCGTTCTCAGCCCTCGGTCCGTTCATATTGGCGGCCACCTAACACATTGTGAACATGATCTACATTCAGATTAATAAACCTATTTGTATTGTATGGTTTTTAACGTCTGTGCCACTGAACAGATTTATGTCAGGTGGATTCATGTAACGCTGCAGCTGCACGCGATTGTTACTGTTCACTTGTGTGATCCTAAAGTCACAGACGAGCCTCGTTAAATAGCCTAATATGAATATAAAATTATAAAATAATTTAAACTGTTATCACTTGAGGAAAATGGATCTGGTAATAATTCAGGCTCTTAAATGGAAACTGTCACCTAATGTGTCTGTTTACTGCACAGTATTAGGCTATAGCTTGCCAACATATTATACAGCGATAAAACACTGTCAGCAATGCTGTGCCGCGCCAGCTTAATACTTTACTGCTGATATGCGTAACTTTTTAAAATAGACTATGGCTTCTCATACGGAAGCGAAATGATTCTCTTGACAAAAAATGTTTGCTCTGTTTTTTTCTGAATTGCAGAGGAGATTAGTTCATGTTATGATTAGATCATGTTATGCAACAATATCCCCATTAATTCTTCTCCATACCATATGCTCATTCGTTAATATTTCTAACTAGTGGGAGGAGCGGTGTTTTTTTTTCTTTTTTGAGAAGTGGATAAGTGGGAGGATCAATCATTTGTTTCTCCTGTTTCCATGGTGAATCATGTTATCAGCGATCCATTGACGATGGCTTTTACGCACACGCTCCACCCAGAGTGAACACGCTCAGAGTTGATTGACCCAACGCTGATCCACTGTTCTGAAACCGAAAACCCGGAGTTGCTTGTCAACCCTTGTTGACCAAGTTGGTCAACTCAGAGCGCAGGATTCAACTCAGAGTATGTTAAACCAGCTACCTGAAACAGGCCTCAGGATACATCTTTTGGCAATAACCATGCCAAACACCATGATTATGCGTGCATTGTGGTCCAATTTTTCCAGGGCTGTGGAATGTCCGAACAGGGCGGTTTCCGGATCAGGAGTTAAAGACACTTCGGTCCAGTTAAGCATCTGTCTGCTAGCAAGTTATGTTGTTTTGCTCATTTTACCATTCATCTGATTTGAATTAAATGTTTTGACTTTTTCTTTAAATCTCTTCACCAGAATGCACGAAAATGCTTCAATGACATGTTGAAGTATTAAAAATATTCTGGAGGGATTAGATTATGAATCGTCTTTGAATTGGTTATAATGCATATCACATGTCCTTCATTCAGGTTTGCGATGGCCACCCCGCTCTAGGTCTGTGTCCCACCTTGGCCACCCCAGTCACAATGTCCTGGAAACGCCACTGCAATCGAAACCAAACATTGCACGTGTGAAAGCGCCCTAACAATCACACAGAAATAACTTCCATCTTTTTTCACCATGATCTTTTGATTCAGAATAACAGTGTGAAATATTTTACAGTATGACAATATTGTTATGGTAGTTTTGGAGAAGTCAGTTATGTTAGTGAACATCTACATAGCAGCAGATACAGGGTAACGTGTATGATGAGTTTTCAAGGACCCCTGCCCTACCTGCTAGGGCCCAGCCACCCCAACCTTGTAACAACGTCAGCAGCACAATTGGTTCTTTAATTGGTTTTAGTGTCAAATTATTACTTTACATGTAAACAATCTGTCTGCAGGTTTCAGAGAGGGAACAGCTCAGATGTGTGAAATCTCTTTGGCATGGAGATTCTACTGTATATACTGTACATCGCTGAGCACAGGCAGCAACACGTGGGAGATATTACCGTTAGGTAGGCTGTCTACAACTGAAAGCCAGCAAAGATTATACTTACAGATGCTGCTTCTCTCTGGAGAAAGGGTGAGAAAGGGATTTGATGCTTTGCGGCCGGTTGGCATCTACGTTTGGGTGGAGAGGACCTGTGACTTTGTGAATAAACAGTCTGATCTTCTCCACCAGATTGCTCCCCTCTTTCACTTCATAAACCTGCAGAGATGTAAATAGGAAGTCTCACTGAGATCTGACATAGCTTCTTGTCTTTTGATTTGATCAGAGACCTGAGGTCATTTTTCAGTTTATCCAGTAGAGCCTTTATCTTCTTCACAGCTCTGCCTTCTTACTTTTAGAGCATGTAAACATTTAGATATGGGCAGAAAGCAGGATTCTCTTCTTTATTACTGACAAAATCATTCAGTTTGTCTGATCAGCATTAACAACAGAGTTTATGTTTGATAAGAGTGATTTGAAATGCATCAAAAGAATGGTAGGCCCACAATAACCAAGTTAAGAGAAGACATATTGTTTATGTAGCCTATATAATGATTAGACAAGGGCCAAGTCTTGACCCTTGCTGGACACCTTCACTTATATTATGAACCCGTGAGTTATCACCACTAGAACGAGCTTTAAAACTACTCAAAGGATATTGTTCAAAACAATTAATGTGTTGTTAATTGAGCACAAACAATGTGGTTCTTATTTTTGGATGTTTTTTGCAAACATCAGATACCTCCAGATTTGACAATTAATGATGGATTAAGTTATTACATTATAAGGTTAGTGATGCATAATCTCCCCTTGTAAACACAGAAGATATTGTGCTTTATGGCAAAAAAAATGTTGATGGTTATTCAAGTTATTGCAATAAAATTTGATTTCTATGAAAATATCACCCAACGTATGATAAAAGCTGCTTCATTGGGGTTTTATAGAACTACATAAATGTCCTGCAGCTCTGTGAGCCAGTTCAGTCAGCGTTCGAGCAAGGAAATAAGCATTTGACAAATGAACTATTTACTAATTGATTGATTACCTTTTTTGTTGGCATCTTGAGCTTCATGAACTCAGCCTCTCGGCACAAAACGTTCCAAGGAGCATGGATCTTCAAGAAGCCAATTCCAGGGATCTTACTCTGAAATACAACACAGGTTTGGTTATTTAATATATATACTGTATATAGAGTATACTGTATATTATATATCAACCCACTGCAGACAGACAGTGTGCATCCCCAAAGTTTGAGCCTTCTCAATAAACAATACATGTGTGGTTGTTTGATGGGAAGGAACAGAAGGGCATGTTGCTTTTCTGTTTCATAATGCACTGTTATTAGAGTCCTCAGAAAATCCTCTGTATCCACTTCACAGCACAAACTACCTTCTAGATCTGTATTGGTGCATATGAGCTAGTCTCTGTAGCCTCTGCTGTTATGTAAAACCACTTATACACTGCCAGACTCACTCAACATCCTTCAGCTCGGCACACTGACCTGTCTGGATACAGAAATACATGAAAACCAATTCAAAACTCAGAGTTTTTTCACTCTGTTTTAGTGGAAACTCTGGGTTTTCCGTTTCAAGAAGCAGGTTCAGCGCACCTCAGAGTCAGTTTCTGCGGCAACATACGCCATGGGTCTAACCTGCTCGGGAGGTGGTTAGACCTACCCTGAGTTTGCTTTCACTTTACGCTGCAGCTCCGACTGAAGAAAGAGTGTCACTGTCACAGTTTAAAGCAAAATCACTCCATAGAAATCTCCAGCAGGATTTTTTTATCATGTCGGGTTAATGAACTCTGAGTGTGACCGATCATTTATCTGATCAGTAGCATAGTTCTCAGCCCTCGTGTCGTTCATATAGGCGGCCACCTTACACATCGTGACATGCTCTACATCCAGATTAATAAACCCATTGTATTGTATGTATCTCATTATTTTTTTTATTAACAGGAGTTTTTTAACGACTGTGCCACTGAACAGATTTCTGTCAAGTAGAAATGTAATTCTGCGGTTGCACACGATCGTTACTGTTCACTTGTGAGATCCCAAAGTCACAGAAGAGCCTCGTTCAATAGCCTAATATGAATATAGAGATTATATAATCATTTAAACTGTGATCACTTGAGGAAAATGGATCAGGCTCTACAATGGAAACTGTCACCTAATTTGTCTGACGTTAATGTCTTTCACTCCCGATTGAAATAAACTGTTAAGTCTTCTTCACACCATAAGCTCATTCGTTAATATTTTAACTCTAGTGGGAGGAGCGGAGAAGTTTTTTTTCTTTTTTAAGTGGAGAAGTGGGAAGATCAAGCATTTGTTTCTCCTGTTTCCATGGTGAATCATGTTATCAGCGATCCATTGACGATGGCTTTTACGCACGTGCTCAACCCAGAGTGAACACGCTCAGAGTTGATTGACCCAACGCTGATCCACTTTTCTAAAACCGATAACCCAGAGTTGACCAACTCAGAGCACAGGATAAAACTCAGAGTTTGTAAACCCTGCTACCTGAAACAGGCCTCTGGTGATCAGCGTTGGGTTAATCAACTCTGAGCGTGTTCACTCTGGGTGGAGCGTGTGCGTAAAAGCCATCGTCAATGGATCGCTGATAACATGATTCACCATGGTAACAGGAGAAACAAATGCTTGATCCTCCCACTTCTCCACTTCCCCAAAAAAAAGAAAAAAAAACTTCTCCGCTCCTCCCACTAGAGTAACAAATATTAACGGATGAGTTTATAGTATGGAGATGAATTAACGGGGATATTATCTCATAACTCTGATCTAATCACCTAATTGTTGCAATTCAAAAAAAAAACGGGGCATGTTTTTTCAAGAGAATCATTACGCTTCCATATGAGAAGCAATAGAGTATTTTTAAAAGTTACGCATATCAGCAGCAGCAAAAGTATTGGCGCGGCACAGCATTGCTGACAGTGTTTTATATTTGCTGTATAATATGTTGGCAAGCTAAAATACTGTGCAGACTGTCGCTTCGTTTAAATGGGGAGTGAAAGACTTTAACGTCAGACAATTCAACCCGATCTCACGCCGAGGCGTGAGATAGACACGCATGGACCGGCGTGTCTATTACACGCCTTGCCTGACCAGGGCGTGTGAGTTACACGCGCACCTCCCGTAGTCAAGATGGCCGCCGCGGTCGCGCACGTCCCGTAGTCAAGATGGCCGCCGCGGTGTTCCGTCAATGTTCTATCTATATTCTAACCTCTCCCTGTCCCCTTGCCCTAACCCTAACCACCCACGCCAGGGTGTTTGTCTGCGGGGCTGCAGCTGGATAGTATTGAAATGCTGGGAGAACATGTCGGCCCCTGTTGGTGCTATTCCAGGGAGAACATGTCGGCCCCTGTTGGTGCTATTCCTCCGTTCATTTAGACGGGCGGGGGGCCGCGTGTAACTCACACGCCCTGGTCAGGCAAGGCGTGTAATAGACACGCCGGTCCATGCGTGTCTATTACATGCCTCGGCGTGATACCGGGTTGGACAATTTAGGTTGAAGTTTCCATTGTAGAGCCTGATTGATTTATTACCAGATCCATTTTCCTCAAGTGATCACAGTTTAAATTATTACATAATTTCTTCTTAACGAGGCTCGTCTGTGACTTTGGGATCACACAAGTGAACAGTAACGATCGCGTGCAGCCGCATAATTACATTTCAACCTGACAGAAATCTGTTCAGTGGTACAGACACTAAATAACTCATGTTAATAAAAAAAGAATGATATGTAATAAAAATAGGTTTATTAATCTGAATGTAGAGCATGTTCACGATGTGTAAGGTGGCCGCCTATATGAACGACACGAGGGCTGAGAACTAGCACAAGCTTGAGAAAGTTAAGTACTCTTTAAGGGGTTCCAGCTATAACTTTGTTACAAAATGGCAGCTATTTATTTAATTTTGTAATGCCCTAAAAAGGCTTCCTTCAGATGAAGGGCTGGAACTTGACGGTTCAAATGATCACCTCTTAGGGCAAAGTGGTCTTTAGTGATTTGCTACTTTGTTTTATTCATAGATTTACTTATTTTCATGTCTTGGTTTTATATCTCTTCCCCATTGTCTGTACCTAAATTCTTGATGTTATGTCACCTTTATATTGAGTTGTATGCTGTGCGTCAGTAGCCTACAGGAGAGATGGTTGTTCTGTAACATGTTTTGACTTGTATTCTTTGACTGATGCACTGTGTACCATGCATTGGTGGTTGTGACACGTGGCGTTTCTGATTTATTTATTTTGAAAGCACGTTCTATTTGTGTCAGTTAGTTCTTGTTGCAAATTATTTATTTATTTCCGTTTGGGGCTTGTTGAAAAAATCAGATAAAAATAATTATAATAAAGATGTGGATTAACTTAAAGAAGCATTTCAGTTACATAAAACAGGTTTCTATTGAGAAGGGGGCCCAGTGTCTCAATGAGATTACCAGTATCAATATTGGTTAAATGAAATTTAAATAATCAACTTAAATCAGTCTGTTCTTTTTTAATTAAGATCTAAACATGTTTGATGTGTATTTTATTACATTATTAAATTGTACAGTACACTACCATCCACTCAGCTGGTTATTAAAGGTTCAGATAACACCATGATAAAAACCATCAAAACAGACATTGGGAAGGATTTTTACCTGCTCCGCCATTGTAGGCGCATACACATTTACCGATCTGTCGCTCTGCACGTGTACCGGCAGTGAAACAGGGGCCAGTTTGTAGCGTTCTCTCTTCTGATTGGTTATCAGTAGTGTGATCCCCGAAAAGTTTACTTGCCGATTACATGCAGAGCGAGTGACTGAGAGATCGGCTTTATGAAACGCACAGTGATCACTGTATGAATAAAGAGCGATTTAACACTTATAACATCAATAAATCGCTTAAATCACCTTCAAACAAATAAACATATCAATTGTGCCTTTCAGTGGCTCTGTAGACACGCACTGGAAAATTGCAAACTTGATTTTCATTTGTTTTTCACTGTTATTAATTCTGGATATTAAATATGAGTAACTGGAACTTCTAAGGGTTTTAGTAAATTTGTAACCTGATATAAAGGGACGTCTTTGAACCTCTAGCATTAACAATGTATGTATGTATGTATTTTTATAGTAATATATAAAGTTCAATGTGGGAAATTACACTTCATTTGAAATGTTGAATCTATCAACAGTATTTGTAATGAGAGCACAAGTTACAATAGAGGTCAAACATAAATTTGTGCTCATTCTCAAAGCATTCATATCATGTAATACAATACTACTGCTTCTTCCATATACATGTCCTGGTAATATCAGTTGGTGAGGGCTGGCTCGGGCAGCTTTAGCCTCAGTCTTTCAGCAGGAGACATAATTTTAAAAGTATTTTCCCTCTTTATCACTGTAAGCTGCATATATGTAATGCTAGAATGGAAAGCTTGAGAGGGATAGCAACAGCAACTTATTGGTCACTTGTCAAAATACTGCATCAAATTCAGCTCTTTAGTTGTTCTACTGTGAGCTTGTATAAATATATAAAATATAAAAAATCATAGTATATCAAGTTGTATATAGGGGAGAGTGGCCTAAGTTGTGCCGTTGGGGAAGTTGTGCCACCCCTTGTTTCTAGAAAACCGTGGAAGAAATTGAAAATGTGACCACATATTTAAGAAGAGCCATCCATTTGACTCATCCTGTTAAGAAGGGAGACACAAGGAATAAGATTAAAGCACATTTAAGCTAAAAAAAAAACTTTTTTGCCTTTCAAAGTAAAATTTCCATGATCAAGGTTTTTTGATTATTGTGTCTGAAGTTTGAAAACATTTGACACGTTTTAGTGCTTTAGTATGCTACACTTTGAGTCTATATAGTTAGCACGATGTCAGCCCTAAACTGCTGCATCATGCCTATTATCCAAAATTCTGGGGTTGGGGTGATTTGTGCCAAAGGGCCTAGGTGAGTTATAAATAAGTAAGTAAGTAAAATGTATTTATAAAAGCACATTTATGACAGTTTGCACTGTCCAAAGTGCTGTACATAGTGCATTCAGTAGGTAAACAATGAAGGTAAAATAACAATAACAAAAATAAAAGACATAAAGCCCATACATCCACAAATATAAACAAAGATAGTAGTGCAGAGGTAAGACACAGTCATATGAAAAAGTTTGGGAACCCCTCTCAGCCGGCATTATAATTGACTCTGCTTTCACAAAAAAAAAGATAAAAGTGGTATGTCTTTAATTTACCAGGAACAGCTAAGTACTGGGATGTTTTCCAAACAAAGATTTTTTGAAAAGCAGTATTTGGTTGTATGAAATAAAATAAAATGTGAAAAACTGGCTGTGCAAAAATATAGGAACCGTTGTGGTTTTGTTGATTTTAATGCCTGTAACAGCATGTACAACTGATGACTTTAAACACACAGTTGGTTGGATTATGTTGTTAAGCCTTGAACCTCATATAATTGTCTGTTTAATCATGAGAAAATTTATTTTAGGTGCCTAAATGCAAGTTGCACTTCTCTTTGACTCTCTGCTGAAGTGAAACAGAATGGGATCATCAAAACAGCTCCCAAAAGATCTGAAAAACAAAGATTGTTCATTGTCATGGTTTAGGGGAAGGCTACAAGAAGCTTTCCCAAAGGTTTCAATTGTCAATTTCGACTGTAGGGAACGTTGTCAGGAAATGGAAGGACACAGGCATAGTGGCAGTTAAACCCAGGCATGGCAGACCAAGAAAAAAACAGGAGCGGCATAGGTGGAGGATTGTGAGAATGGTTGCACACAACCCACAGATCACCTCCAAAGACCTGCAAGAACATCTGGCTGCAGATTGTGTATCTGTACATCGGTCAACAATTCAGCGCAATTTGCACCAAAACATCTGCTTTTTATAAAGACCAAATAACTTAATTTTTGTCTCATCAGTCCAAAGCATTTTCTTCCAATATGAAGCTGGCTTGTCTAAATGAGCTTTTGCATACTCCATGCAACTGTATCTGTGGCGTGGGCGCAGAAAGGGCTTCCTTCTCATCACCCGGCCATACAGATGTTTTGGTGCAAATTGCATTGAATTGTAGAACCATGTACAGATACACAATCTGCAGCCAGATGTTCTTGCAGGTCTTTGGAGGTGATCTTTGGGTTGTGTGCAACCATTCTCACAATCCGCCGCATATGCCGCTCTTGTACTTTTCTTGGTCTGCTAGACCTGGGTTTAACTGCAACTGTGCCTGTGTCCTTCCATTCCCTGACAACGTTCCTTACAGTAGAAATTGACAATTGAAACCTTTGGGAAAGCTTCTTGTAGCCTTCCCCTAAACCATGACAATGAATAATCTTTGTTTTTAAGATCTTTTGGGAGCTGTTTTGATGATCCCATTCTGTCTCACTTCAGCAGAGAGTCAAGGAGAAGTGAAACTTGCATTTAGGCACCTAAAATACATTTTCTCATGATTAAACAGACAATTCTATGAGGTTCAAGGCTTAACAACATAATCCAACCAACTTTGCGTTTAAAGTCATCAGTTTTACATGCTGTTACAGGCATTAAAATCAACAAAACCACAAGGGTACCCATATTTTTGCACAGCCAGTTTTTCACATTTTATTTTATTTCATACAAACAAATACTGCTTTTCAAAAAATCTTTGTTTGGAAAACATCCCAGTACTTAGCTGTTCCTGGTAAATTAAAGACTTACCACTTTTATCTTTTTTTTTTGTGAAAGCAGAGTCAATTATAATGCCGGCTGAGAGGGGTTCCCAAACTTTTTCATATGATTGTAGTTAATGGGGAGGAAAAACCAGGGTGTACAGATGGGTTTTGAGCCTTGATTTAAAGGCAGAAAGGGAGGGGGAAATCACATTTGTCAGGTGGCAGTCACAAGCACGGAGCAACTAGTGCGAAGTACATTTCTGAGAGTTGTGCCAGTGGCATGGCTGTATACGCTGGTCACCAAAAATAAAGTGATTGTCTACAGTAGCTCAGAAGAGACTGACATCTCCATTCCACTTAACGACACCACTGATGAGAGTTCAGATGACCAGAAAAATGATAATGGTGACTTTGTCATTGTGAGCTTTGCAGGCAAAACCACCTAGATCTGCTAGGCCTTGTTTAAGAAAATTGACCTTCAATCTTTGTAAAATATTTACTTAATTTACTTTAAATAAACCTTAAATAAGTAATTGTCTTATGGATTTGTCTTGCATTACAGTTTATGAGATATATATCAATGGCACAATTTACCCCATGGTATTCTCTCTTGTGGCACAACTTACACCACACCGGGGGCAAGTTGTGCCACAAGACAACTTTTTTCCCGAAAGCTATATTTCTTAAACAGTTTATTCCAGATCCAAAGTTTTTATTGCCAGGGATGCACAACATCCTGAAATATATGTACATATTTGAGTTGGATACATAACTGTCAAGGCCTCACTTTAAAATCACTTTGAGTAAAAAGTGGCACAACTTAGGCCACTCTCCCCTATATATGAATTGTAAATATCAAATATAGTATCACCAATTGTATAGATAGATTGTATAGAGATTATAAGGAATACAAGACGCTAATATAATAAATATTATTGTTTTAACTATGGAAAATGGGTAGGATTAAATAAGTTTATACTTCTTCAATCCGTGTACCTTCCGTTCAATCCATATCCGTTAGGAAATCAAAACACGAAAAACGAAAAGTGACCTGTTTTTTAAATAATCATCCTCTCATCTACATTATATATTATACTAAAACACGTTTTTATCTATTTTTAATCACAATTCATGACCAGGATATCAAATATGAGAATAATGGCCTAAATGTTGATTTTGAAAAATACATGTTTCAATTTAGTGAAAGAAGTGCATGCGCACGTGTGTGTGTGTGTGTGTGTGTGCGCGCCCAGAGGCGAACTTAACCATTGCGCAAAGGTAGGCAATTGCCTTGGGTCTCATAATCATATGATAAATGTTTGTTTTACTCTTCATTCATAATCACCGATTACGTGCGGACGTCAGCATCGCACTGGGAACTGAGGGACACATTCTACATTATTGATAATGTTATTGATACTCGTGATCAGCTGAGGCATGAGCCCCAGTGCAGACAGCTGCATATGAAAAAACATTTATTGGTTAGGTCCACGAGTGAAAATTGCGTCCGAGGCGATCGTCGTCTCTCTTTTTTCCCTGTCTTCACTTCACTTGCCGAGTCAAGGTGGGCAATCGCCCAGTTTAAGGGGGCGTGTGTGTGTGTGTGTGTGTGTGTGTGTGTGTGTGTGTGTGTGTGTGTGTGTGTGTGTGTGTGTGTCGAGGAAAGAAGACACTTGTCTAGGCTATATTTTTTCCACGTTTATAGGCTATCGGAATTGAGCTTTTTGTAAAATAAGGCTCTTGATGGTAGCATATGACAGACAATGACATAGCGGCCTTTGGCAGCCAGCCAAAATATGTTTCCCCTCTCAATAAAGATTAAACATTTGGTGGTTTGTCCCGTTTTGATATGGATCAACAGCTGTATGTCTGTCGCTGTTTAGATCATTCCTCGTTTCCTCTGAGCAGCACAGTTCGGTTCGGCACAGTTCGGCAGGGTTACCCTACTAGATCTGCCATGCGTTTCCACTACCGACAAGAGGCTTTAGCCTATTTAAAAGACGGAGATAGCCACGGTCAGAAAACAGTCTATGGGTCCGAGCCATCACGGCGCTGGCCGCGCAAAGCTCGTGGCATTGTGGCAGCGGGACACAGTTTAACCTGCTGATTAATATTTGTCTCCTTTCTCATTTTCGTATGTAAAGGGCGACATGGAAAATAAAAAATAAGAAATGGCAATCAATTCATGTTTTACAGGAATATTTTGAATAAACAGTCCTTTTTTTTAATTAAACAAATTATAAAAAAATGAAATCAGACAGTTTTTTTCGTTTTTCGTGTTTTGATTTCCAAACGGATATGGATTGAACGGAAGGTACACGGATTTTCTTCCTACTCCTTTTCAGGCATATCATATCAATATATGTCATTTGTTTTCTTTTTTCTTTTTGTGAAGTAATTTAAACATTTGTTTATTGTATTTTCATGCTTTTCATTTTGTTTTTGTATTGTTTTGATGTCTGAAATAAATTCAATCAATCAATCAATCAATCAATCAATCAATCAATCAATCAGCCTTCTCACCCCTTCATCCTTCTCTAGCTCAAGGCCGGTCTCCAGCAGGTTTTCTTCAAACTCCTCCCTCCTGAAGCGCTTGTCATCCTCATGGTAGTCGCTGGGCTGGTCCTGGGCTGCGATCTCTGGGTCTTCCTTTGGCTGCAGTGGGGCTCTGCTGCTCCTCATACTCATGCTGCGCCGGAGACGACGGATGAAGTTGGTTTCTGCGAATCTGGACGATGGGCGCCTGATGCTGTTGGGTTTCTGGATGTGGTATGCCAGCACATAGTCAACACATCGCTGTCCATCAGAGAAGCATGGGCCTAGCCGTGGACTCAGGGGTGAGCTGTCATTCGCATAGAGGTGTTTCATTGGCTGGAAGCAGGACAGGCAAAAAGAAAATATCATACATGACTGCATGTGTTGTGTGTGGAAACATTTCATCCTAAAAAAAAGTCCAATGTTGACAAGATAATGCAAGTTCAGCAATCTCTTCCAGTATTTTGCAACCATTCTTGGCAATAAGAGGTCACATTGAAAGGACTTCAATCTGAGAGCAATCATGAATGCTGAAAGGCATTGAACTCACACACAATGGGTTGCAGTAAACAATATACCCTCTACATTGCTGCTCACTACATTTTCGCTAATTACTCAAGCCTTTTTAAATTTGGCAGTTGTGATTACACATTTATCAGAACACATATTTGGTAATTAGTATCGCCTGGAAATATGTTGGAAACCAGCTGACCTCAGATATATTACAATGGTAAATGGTAAATTGACTGTACTTATGAAGCATTTTTCTATTCTTACTTGACCACTCAAAACGCTTTACACTGCCGTCACATCCACCTATTCACACACACACTCACACACTGATGGCAGAGGCTGCTGCCTATCAGAAATCCTAAGGCTTTTGATCAAACTTCAGTTTTGCCACTAATTGACTCATTGACTCATTCACACACACACACACACACACACACACACGCACACACACACACACACACACACACACACACACACACACACACACACACACACACACACACACACACACACACACACACACACACACAGCAGCAGCTACCATGCAATCAAATTTCAATGATTGGTTCTGAGCCCCCCTATGTAGAAAAAAGATTTAGGATGTCCCGATTCTTGTGGCCAGATTTAGGATGGTTAGAAGTACCCGGATGTCCTACTTCATGCGGCCAAGATTGTTAGTGTTGAAAAGTGCATCCTATTTGGGCGATTCTGACCCACAATCCAGTGCGCACGTGAAGTGACGTAACATCGACGAAGCCTCCATATGAAAACAAACAGGGATGCGACGGATATAAAAGCAAGAGGCAAGATCAAGGCGCAATGTTATGATGAAATAAGAGAGAAAAGTATGTCCCAATAGTATGCCTACTGCATCCTAACTAGATTCTTTTTATCGTCGGATGTAGTATGTAGAATAGAAAAAAGAAAGAGTATGCGATTCGGAACGCAACCCATATCACTAATTCTGAAAGTTATTTCAGATCCTGCCACTCCCTCCTACCCGAGATTGTTATGTCTAGATTATTGTGGTTCCGAGGAAGCCAAATAAAGAAATCCCCATTTTTTTTTCGGTTGGATTTAGTGAAATTAATCATAGGTCAAATTCAACAATGTGTTTTAGCCACAAATCCTGCCTTCTGATTGGAATTCCTCTAGTAGTATGGCTATATCTTTACCAAAAAGTACAGATATATTACAGAGTAGTATTCCCAAGTAAAATAATTGTGTATTTTTATACTAAAAGTATATTTGAAGTGTATGAAGTCTGTTAAAAGTTTGTCCAAGTATATCAATACCCTTATGTACTTTTTTGTGCTTCATATGTGCTTCAATGCACTATTCTATTTCTAAAGCAAAGTTAAAGTATGATTTGTATACGTATCTTTAAAGCCACTACGAGTAACATTGCACGTTGGCGTCCCCTTTGGACAAAAGCGGTAGTATTTTTACGACGCCAGCTGTTGTGAAGCTGTTTTCTAGCTTGTGCCGGGCGTGCGAGATTCAAATGATCAGGCAATATAGTGCATGTCCGTGTGTTGAAAGTGTGAGGGCACCTGACTCTTTTCGGCTCTGTGAGAGTGGTTAGTGACACAGCATCAACTAATGCCAGTCAGTGCTACACACACCTGATTGCAATGAGTTGATGCAGTGTCACCTCTCAGAGCTGAAAGATTCCGTGTTCTCACACAAAGCGAATGAACGAGAGATGGCAGTTAGTATGGATCACGATGAGGTAATGTGTTTATGTTGTTGTAAATAATGACTATTTCAGATGAATAATGGTCATCTGATAATGCTGGTGAGGCAAAGCAAACTTTGTTTTAGTAGGCTACCGTAAACACTGCAGTCTAGTTCGCTCCCGTGAAATTGTGTATACGTTGCTTGGCAACGCCCTCCCGCCCGCCTATCACTCTCCCTTTTAGCTTTTCTTTATTGCATTTTCTTTTTTTTCTTTGATGGTTCAGCCCCGTTATCAGTCATTATGACGACAAATAACTGTCTCAAACAAGGCTCCTGCTCCCCTTCCCTCACCAGGAGGGATAGGCTTCTCAAATCGCGTTGCTGCACCACACTGAAATCTGCGACCAATACGAATATGTGACCATAGAGCATGCACGCGTGAACCGAAAATCGGACTGGGTTGTGCGACCAGACCAAACGCAGTAATAAAAACGATATAAAAACGTCTTTCTTTGCACTGATCTCGTTTGCTGTTAAAGGTAATTTATGATTATCAGAGGAAACATGAGGCTGTTTAAAAGATATTTAAATGTTACTCGGAGCTGCTTTAAGTGTTGTATAAATATATTTAAAAAAAGTAAAGTTTTTTGTTTGCTTCACTTAATATAGTCATAAAAAGTGTGCTTTGAGTGTATTTCTAAATGTGCTTAAGTATAGCTCTGACAAGTGTTATATTAGAGTGTATTTCTTAATGAGAAAAATTGTGTTAAAGTTACCTTAAAATTCAAATGTTATCTTTTTTTAATTTTAAGAACAAAAACATTTAAATTGATAAAAAGCAATTATAGTTTCATAAGAGTGCATTCATCATATACATTCCTAAAATGTAACCATAATATAAGGGTAACTCACCAATGTATGTTTTACCCACCGAGGATTCACTTTTTTTTATTAAGAAAACTACACATTTTTCTACATTATTCATCTCCTGATACAACCCTTCTCTCTGCAACCAGATAGGGCATAGTAAACTATTTTTTTTTATAATACATTATACATTTCAGTTACACAATTGCTCTTTTAGGATGTATTTTATTGTAATAAATGTTGGTACCTTTTAATTCCGTATTGTGGTTTTTAACTCTGCTCACCCCTGATTAAAAGTAGGGGAGAACGGGGTAATTTGTCACATGGGTTGGATGTCACATTCGTTATATCTCGCCACCAGAGCGCGCTAGCTCTGAAATGTTGATATAAAAAAGGTCCAGAATTGGGATCAGAGGTCACATACATAGACTTCCTTGGAGGAAGACAGCTGCATTTCAGGTGAGAGGATGTTTTGTGTTTTTCATGTCAAATTCAAAATATTTTGCTTCTCAGTATTTTTCTTCTAGGCTTTTACACAATGGGTTTATAACAAAACACTTGTTACCCTCAGAAAGTGTGAAGGGTAAACTATAGTTTAGATTGTGGTTAGCAAGCTAATTAGTTGTCAGATGGTTGTTGGCCTTGATGCTAGCACGAAATTCAAGTTGGGGTTGGTCGTCAAATTTTTTGGGGGGTTGGTTGTCACATGTTATCTCAAGGCTGCAGCCAGAAAAGGAACCCAATAACGAAATAAATTGTCAAGCTGTATCCTCACTGACACCCCAGAGAAGGAAAGAATAGAGCAGGAAAAGGCAGCTAGCAAGCAAAAGAAAAAAGGGCAACACAATCAAAACAACCCAGTACATCCCAAACTAGACCAGCTGCCAAGGCTACAGAACGTTATGTAGGCCTATTTGTCAACTTGACAATGCAATTAAACATTCAAATTTGGTTCTGCCTCCTTGCCTTCTTTTTAAGATTTTTCCCATTAAGATAACATTGTGACAAACAACCCCATAGTGTGTGACAACCGACCCCTTGATGGGGTTGGTTGTCACAATGTGTCAGAGTGTCTTTGATGGTAAATTACTTCTTCATTACAATAAGTTGGAAAAAAAGAGAGACACACATTTCTAGCCAACACCTTAAGCTTCAATTTAATGTAGGAATGGCTATTGACAGATGTTTTGGTGATGAGCAATTCTCACTAGAGTAAAAAGTGTGCCTACTTACCCCGTTCTCCCCTACTGTATTCTTCCTAAAAGGATTATTTTTATTTTCTCTATTTGTGTAACAAAACCTGTGCAATAAAAGGAATTATCTGAAAATATGTAAGAGTATTGCACATTTTATTACACCATTTACATGTATAACATTAACATAGGCTACATGTTATAATGCTATGAGTGTATTAAAAATATGTTAATTGTATTTATTTTTTATTGTAATGACAGTATGCTAAATGTATAGGGTATGTATATTTAACAGATCTCCTTTGAAAATAAAAATAAATAAAAATAGGATTTATCTGCATAAATAAAGGTAAAATAAAAAACAGTGAACTAATAGTATGCTATTGATGAATAAAAAGCCTTTCTGAAATATTTTTGTGAAATGTTAATAGTAAACTATTAGTATTATTTTAATGAATAAAAGGCCCTTACTGAAGTATATTTCAGTATAAATGAAGTAAAGGTTCAAAAGCATAGAAGCAGCAAATAGCTTCCTGTGGACAGGTGTTGAGAACCAGCACTCAACAAAAATATAAACACAACACTTTTGTTTTTGCTCCCATTTTTCATGAGATGGACTTAAAGATCTAAAATTCATTCCAGATACACAATTGTACCATTTCTCTCAAACATTGTTCACAAATCTGTCTAAATTTGTGATAGTGAGCACTTCTGCTTTGCTGAGATAATCCATCCCACCTCACAGGTGTGCCACATCAAGATGCTGATCTGACATCATGATTAGTGCACAGGTGTGCCTTAGACTGTCCACAATAAAAGGCCACCCTGAAATGTGCAGTTTTGTCTCACAGCAAAATGCCACAGATGCCACAAGCATTCAGGGAGCGTGCAATTGGCATGCTGACAGCAGGAATGTCAACCAGATCTGTTGCTCGTGCATTGAATGTTCATTTCTCCACCATAAGCCGTCTCCAGCAACTTCGCACAGCCATTGAAGAGGAGTGGACCAACATTCCACAGGCCACAATTGACAATCTGATAAACTCTATGCGAAGAAGATGTGTTGCACTGCATGAGGCAAATGGTGGTCACACCAGATACTGACTGGTTCTGAGTCCCCAGACCCCCAATAAAGCAAAAAAATGCACATTTCAGAGTGGCCTTTTATTGTGGACAGTCTAAGGCACACCTGTGCACTAATCATGATGTCAGATCAGCATCTTGATGTGGCACACCTGTGAGGTGGGATGGATTATCTCAGCAAAGCAGAAGTGCTCACTATCACAAATTTAGACAGATTTGTGAACAATGTTTGAGAGAAATGGTACAATTGTGTATCTGGAATGAATTTTAGATCTTTAAGTCCATCTCGTGAAAAATGGGAGCAAAAACAAAAGTGTTGCGTTTATATTTTTGTTGAGTGTAAAACACTGATGTCCATGTAGAATAACAATCTATCTAAAGACGTGTCAATTGAAGCACATCAATCATTTCTTGCAGTGCATTTTATACTTGTATTTATCCTCGACGTAACTTGCTGCAGAGAACAAAATACATCTGTCAACTTCAGTCATCAAAAGTCAGGGGGCGGTCTAAAGCTTCTGATTGGTGAATGAACGTGTTGCAGACCCAGTAGACTCAACCAGTCGATCCAGCTCTCTTGGATCGAGCTGTGAGTTGAGTTTGCACTGTGAAGCTATAATCTAACAGATGGACATGAGCCAGAAAGAGGGTGTACCACAAGGTTCTGTACTAGGCCCACTTTTATTCACCATTTACATTAATAATATTGATAAAAACGTGTTGGATGCTAATTTCCTTTTTTATGCTGATGACACCATCGCACCAACTCTTAAACAGGCTATTGAAAACTTGCAGAATGCTTTTATTATTGTCCAAAATAGCCTTCATCAGCTGAAACTTGTTCTAAATGCAGATAAGACCAAACTCATGTTGTTTGCTAGTTCTAGAGCTAGACCACAAAATGTCCCCTCTGTGATCACTCTGGAGGGTAGTGCAATACAGGTGGTTATGTCTTATAATACCTGGGTTTTATAATTGATGACTTCCCCACCGCTGATGCAAAGTGAGGGACAACGGGCGGAGAGCTGTCACTCAAGAGATTGCGCAAATACATTTTAACCTCCGATAAAATAAAAACTAGTGTGGTCCGAAAAAATTCACCCCCCTCAGTGTTGTCATGGAGATATGACCTAAGCATACAGACTAAAATGGTTTTGTGGACCAGGCTGTAAATAGGTTTAATAAGACTTTGAAAACAGCCTGTTTAACAAGTGAGTCAATGAGAGATTGACCCCCCTAGTGGCACTTCCGGTTACTACAGTTGTGGTCACTTCCTTATTGGATGCTGGTAAAAATCGCTGAGGTTGGGGCTTGGTACTACCACATATACTCCAGCAAAGGCTTGAATGGTAACATGTCAGAATTAACCATTCTAAACACAGGTACAATTATATCTCCTCTATTATATTCGGTGTACACCAATTAATTCAGAATCCAAGACTCGAATTTTGGCTAACTTAGATACGCCAATGATATTGCTCCTGTCCGTCTCCTACGTGAATGGGACACAGCAGGGGAAAGTCTGCATTTTGTTCATATTACCTCCCACCAGGACAGGTGTCAGAGTGCTCTTGCCATTAACATTACATAGTTTGGAAGGTTTGTATTCAGTTTGGCACTAGGACCCAGAGGGCCAGAATCTTTAAAAAGGGGCGGGAAGCTCACCTGGGCTTTTCTCCATGCATTGACACCAAGCCCCAACCTCAGCGATTTTTACCAGCATCCAATAAGGAAGTGAGGGCTGGGGGCTGTATGCAGAAGACAGCCATCTCTCATTGACTCCAATGTTAAACATGCCGTTTTCACAGCATTATTAAACCTATTTCAGGCCTGGATTGAAAAACCATTCTAGTCTGTATGTTTAGTTCATATCTCCATGACAACTCTGAGGGGGGTGAATTTTTTTCTAGCAGGCTAGTTTTTATTCTATTGGAGGTTAAAATATATGAATTTTAGGGGCGCGGCCTCTTGATTGACAGCTAGCCTCTGTCCCTCACTCAACCTCGAAGGCTAGTTGTAAGGGTTAGCATGCTAACTCAGTAGACAGCAGTGCGTTCATTCCTCCATTCGTGTGCTGCTTGGGGCCAAGCCGTCTTGTTCTTTGGTAAACTGTACCAAAGATGGATTAAGGACTGTGGTTGCCAGTTTTTTCGGTGAGTAACACTGTATTTACAATTATTATTGTTATGTTACAACCGTACACTGTAGCCTATAGAACAAATTAAAAGATGTTAGTTTCGCAAGTGTCACAGTGACAGTGTTAGCTCTCTTATGCCAGCTAAATAAATAGCCAGTAGCCACTACCATGACTTGAGCACCGGGGGAGGGTTCGGGCGGTGTTTGGACCGTGAGGGTCGCTGTTTTACAGTTTATGGGCATGGTACTGTGTTGAATACGTGTGGAATATCGGTTTAAATCATATCATAAATCATGTTGGCTGCATGCATGTGGAGCCGGTGTGTCTCTGCCCGGGCCCGAGGTTTGTTCAAGGCTCCATGCTGCTAAACACAGTCTATGGTCAGACCTGGGCACGTAATGGTATCGGTTCAGAAACAAAAGTTGGGCTGATCGGTCCAGTTAAACCTTTTACTAGCTATGGGTTAAACCTATGGCGTAGGAACACTTTTGTGACAAAATATATGCTCACAAGTTTGCGCTCAATAATGTTTATAGATGAAGGGGCTATGTGCATTCGTAAAACCGGCTCCGTTCCGCGGATAAAACGATGGTTAACAGTCGTATAAACTCAAATTAAATATACAATTGTGACTGTGTTTCCCTAGCTGTGTTATCCGTGGATATTATGGCGGTTATCATACTGTGTGAGTTAATGCAGATGTAAATATATATGCATATTTACATCTGCATTAACTCAAAAGAAATATACAATTTTTGCTGTTTCTTCCTTTATTCCAAACGTTATTTTTGGAAAAAAATTATTGATTGCCTAGTGCAGCGTTACTCATAGCGCGGCTCGCGAGCCGCATGCGGCTCGCCAAGCTTCTATGTGCGGCTCGCATGGCAATAAAAACATACTGTGATATGATCATGCAGTTAATACAGATATTTCATAAAACCATTAAAAACAAGCAGATCTATAACATCAAACCTGTTAAACTAACGTGGCTGCTCTCATACAAATAAGTAATAAAATAATAAGTCAACAACGGCATTACAAGGTGGAAATACAGACTAGAAAATAATATATTTAAACTTGCTCAGCCGTACGCTGACTGACAGCGGGGTTGCCAGATTTGCGGTTTTCATGCATTACAAGGGAGAATGTGCTCTTGGATAGATTGGGCTGTGGGGGAAAAAACTAACTCACGGTCAATAAAAATATGTTATGCATACCGTCTATCACAGGCATGCTCACAAACATGGAATATATTAAATCATTTGCAAAAAAATAGATCTCGTTTCATATCGCTAAGTTGGACATTTAAATTGGAGAACACTTAACAACCTGGCAACCACACGCACGGTACCGCAACAATGCTAGCTTGGATGCGATTTCAACATTTCATGCTGGTTACTGGTACATTGATAGATGTCTATTCATAACCAGTTGGGCACCAGGTGGACAGATGAAAAACTCCACAAACGAGGAAAATGAAGTGTTTTGGCTAAACTGCATATTGTATGTTCACTTTGATCAGGCAGGGTTCCCAATGTCTCTGAATTATTCCAGAAAAATAATAGGCTGCTAAACAGCTCACATAGGACACAGTTGAATTAGCCTCTTAATTTTCCTCTCATAGTGCACCAGATTGATGAATTTACCTTTTGAAAGGTAAAAAAAATTTATTCCAGGGGGGGTATTATATGAACACACCCATTTTGATTGATAATATGTCATTCATAAATTTGTTTTAACAAATATTTGAATAAAAAGTAGGATAATAATTTATTCTTCAATAGCTTTGATGTTATGTGACCCAGTGTCTCCAAATTATTCCAGATAATAGTACACAGTCACACAACTCTTAATTTTCCTCCAAAAGTGCACCAGATTGATGCATTCTGGGTTAAAAGGTACCAAATTTTCTTCCGGGGGAGCATGCCCCCGGACCCCCCTAAGGACTGGGTTCCCTCAGTTTCACAAAATACTGTGGGAAACACTGGCTCAAGAATTACATATTAATAAGCAGGCATGCTTATGTATGACTGGATTTATAGCTTTTGATACTTTGCGGCAAAAATGGCTCTCCTGCTGACTTTGTCCTGTCAGTGCGGCTCTCCTGAAAAAAATAGTGAATACCACTGGCCTAGTGCATTACTTTTATCTGACTCTTTCTGTATTGTTTGACTCAGTGGTTGTCTCTCTGTCCTCTTCCAGGTTAACATGGAGGAATGAATGTGTGCCTCTGTTCTCCCTGATCTCCACGGTGAAAGAGCAACGGTGTGGCCCTTCATCTGGCAGCAAGCTGAAGTCAACCTACATTCAGACTATCCTCATCTTATCTGCTTGTGATAATTGTCATTGATTGTGATATTTTGTGATATATCTTGTTCTGCACTGTCCGTCCTTGTAGAAGTATTCCTGCTCTGTAGAAAATCTTTAAAGTTTTTTTTTGTGGGATTTGTTCCTAACTTAAGTAAAGTGTTTTACAACATTACATAGCCCTGATTATATAAAAAAAACATAATATTATTAATTGATAACTTAACAGACCCAAATGTATTATCTTTTGACTATTTTAGTGTAATTTTTAATGAAAATATGCCAAGAATGTTTCATATAGCTTCTCCTGTTAAAATTTCAATGCAAAACTTTTACTTGTAACAGAGTAATTTAACAGTTTGGTATTTGTACTTTTACTTCAGTAAAGGATGTGAATATTTCCTTCTACACTGTTTAATCTTTACCTGGGTCATCTTTGAGTCTTCCTTATACCAGCAAAATCATTTTCATAAGTACTTTTAATATAACATAATGTTCTACTTTTACTCAAGTGATATTTTAATTGGTGACTTGTAAAAGAGTCAATTCTCTGATATGATGATGATGATACTTTTAATGACCACACATCCAGGCTGGTGGAATTTGTTTTCAGTACAGCTCCTTGGTACAGGTTCCAACTTAACATTGAACATTAGACATAGATACAGACAGGCACATTACATAATACAAAAGGGCCATGCTTAATCCTCAGCGTTCAGATTTTAGAATGTTAATTGCAGTGGGAATAAAACTGTTTTTGAACCGGGTTGTTTTGGAGGCAATTGTCCTGTAACACCTCACAGAAGTAGCTGGAAGGCATAGTGTGCAGGGTGAGTGGGATCAGAGATGATCTTGCGGGCTCTGTGTAGTGTCAGTTTGCGGGATAGTAATTCAAGGGATGGTAGGGGGGTGCCAATAATTTTGGATGCTCTGTTGATGCGCTGTAATTTCTTCCGGGAGAGTGAGTCGAGGCTGCCAAATCAGACTGATGGATGAGGTGAGGATGCTTTCAACGGTGGCTGTATAGAAGCGATAGAAAGTGTATTTAATAATTTAATTCAACTGTTGCACCTTAACATAAAAACCTGCTCTAAATATTTTATATAATATATGTATATTCAAAATCATAGGCTATTAAATTAGTGTTCTCATCTGTTTATAGATTGAATGTGTCCTCCTTTGTCATGTAGCCTATTATGTTACTATAACATTTTCAGTCTAGAGACCAAAATAAAATTAATATTATTACAAATACATTGAGATCAGCTTGTTCAGCCCTTAGTCAACACTAGAAGACATTTGTTTCAGCTATGAGCTTTTTAATGTGCTCGGAGGTGATATTGAGAATATGTTCAGCTCTGTTGGAGTTGTTGGACCAAACTGGAGGCAGGGAATTACGTGACTGAGGCTGAGCTCGTCTACCGGTAGGCTAACTAGTAGAGCGAGTGCTGTTAGCCTAGCTCCTGGCAGTCGTGCTAAATGTTGCTAACTCGGTGTACGTCACGTTACTTCAGCTAGACGGGAGTATCTCCCTCCCCCCAACGTCACTACATGCCCTTTTTTGGTACGAGGAAGTGAGGCGGAGTCAAACTCTTGCAAAATGGCGGCGCGCACACGCCAAGACAGAAGGGATACTCCTCGGTGAACTGAGGTCGGCCATGCTGCTCTATCCATTTATTATACTATCTATGATTGACACCATGGAGAGAGAAAGAGACAGAGAGAGGCCCAATCTAGATCCACCCCCTACACCCTAACCTTATCCACTATCCCTCCGTTTGCGCGTTCGCGGGGAAGGCCCGCCATATTGAGTGTCGTCCCAAACCATCGAGCCTCGAGTGTAAGTGGGTGATAAAGCCCTCGATCATCGAGTCTGCATCGACGTTGGCTCAGCCCTACGTTTGACACAGGTGACCGCCAATCAATTATGTCCGGAATGGAAGAGCCAACTTACAAATGAGAGTTCCATGGAGTTTGTTTCCCGAATTATAAATGAAACATAGCTACTCTTACCTCAAACAGACATTTTATTGATTATTTTTATGCATAGCCCTAAATGACGGAACCGGAGGGTAGCCTACAATATCGGAACGAACATGTTGTTTTACACTTGTTGATTTGATTATGCCACTTGTCTACCGTTAGTGTATTTTCAAGGCGTGGAAAAAGATAAAAACGAAGCAGATGAAGAAAATGCCCACAAGTTAATAAGGGACAGTGATTATTATTTCCTTAAATTGTTAGTAAGATTTGTGTTTCTGTTACAGCCGATGAGGGGTAGTAATAGCGGCGGTGACGTCAGTCAGCTGGAGCGCATGACTTTTCTTATTTATGACCGCCCTTGCAGTGCATTATAATTTATGCACGCTAATTAACTGCCGCGATTCGCCGGTCGTAATGGCATATCATGACAAGTGGAATACATGCTTTAGCAGACTATTGTTCTTTTCCCTGGTTTTGTATGCTGCTGTGCATGTAAACTAAAAGGATAATTAAACAGCGGATCAAACACCCACCCATTTTCTCCACTACAGACTGAGCTGGTAAAATTAAGAATATGCAGTTAGAAAATGTTTAACAACAAATAAATTATGCAGCCAAAAAAGCATGGGAGTGAGTTTGTTTTTATTCAATACTACATTTTACTCTTACATGCATAGCTGAATATGAATGTAAAGAGTGTTTCAGGTCCAATATAAATGTGGTGGAATTCTATTTTAGGGTGAGAAATAAAGACTTAACAAACTAGTGTCTTCTTCCTGTTTCCGTCTGGCAAAGGCGAGGGTGCCAAAGCCGCACCGTTGTTATACCCTCGCCCTTAATGATCGAGTGGCACTTCACAGCCGCGAGTGTGACTCCACAGCGAGTCACACTTGCTCACGGAGTGGGAGTGCCTAGGGAGTCATTTGGGATTGGGCCAACGTGTGTGTGTGTGTGTGTGTGTGTGTGTGTGTGTGTGTGTGTGTGTGTGTGTGTGTGTGTGTGTGTGTGTGTGTGTGTGTGTGTGTGTGTGTGTGTGTGTGTGTGTGTGTGTGTGTGTGAGTGAGTGAGTGAGTGAGTGTGAGAGAGAGAGAAGCTAAGGCCCACCTTTTTGAGTGTTGTATTTGACTGTGCAAGTTGGTGCGGGAATAGACAATAGCTTGGAGTGAGAGGGGATTTCTGTTCCTGTCGAGCAAGTTTTTAAACAAAGACTTCTATTCTATGTTGGGCCGATTGGTATTATTTTTCTCTTCTGCTGTGTTACAGTGGCCTACAAAAGTATTCATACCCCTTGAACTTTTCGACATTGTGTCACGTTAAAACTACACACGTAAATGTATTTTATTGGGATTTTATGTGATCGACCAACAGAAAGTGGCACATACTTTTGAAGTGGAATAAAAAATTATAAATGTTTTTTTAAACTATAAATAAAAAATGGAAAAGTGTGGTGTGCAAAAGTATTCAGCCCCCCAGGGTCAATGCTTTGTAGAACCACCTTTCGCTGCAATTACAGCTGCAAGTCTTTTGGGGTATGGACCTACTAGCTTTGCACATTTAGAGACTGAAATTTTTGCCCATTCATTTTTGCTAAATAGCTCAGGATCAGTCATGTTGGATGGAGAGGGTCTGTGAACAGCAATGTTCAAGTATTTCAAGATATTCTCAATGGGATTTGGCATTCTGGGCATTGACTGGGCATCAAACATATTAATATGCTTTTATCTAAACCATTCCATTGTAGATCTGGCTGTATGTTTAGGGTCGTTGTCCTGCTGGAAGGTGAACCTCCACCCAGTCTCAAGTCTTTTGCAAACTCTAACAGATTTTCTGCCCTGTATTTGTCTCCATCAATCTTCACATCAACTCTGTCCCTGCTGAAGAGAAGCATCCCCACAGCATGATGCTGCCACCACCATAATTCACTGTAGGGATGGTGTGTGTGTTCCCCCCACCCCTCCCCCCCACACACACACACACAGACAACAGTTTTTTTCTGAGAGTCTCTCCGAATCAACAACTTTGGAAAGGTGCAAGCTTGAGATGGGTATTATCACTGGATGCACCATTTTGCTGATGATCCTTTATGCCCAAGCCAAAAATACACTAGTATAGTCTGCTGAGTAGATTGCAGAGGACCTCAGCTATGACCCAGTGCCTTTATAAATGACCTGACATAGAAAACTACATCGGCAGCACTCATACTGTGTACTGTCAATATAATCATAGCATCCTCCCAACGATCTACAGTATGACTTTCTCAGTATAGAGCTTTGAGAGAGAGATCAGGAGGTTCCTATGAAGGTGTCTATAGTTACCTCAAGACATCTTTCTATTGGCATAACAACAAGCTGTCTGAAAAGTTCAGGAAGAGAAACCAAGACAGTTATGGTCAGCAGGATGGTTGGGATGTAGCAGCAGGGAGCCTGAACAAGCATTGGAACACAAGGTGTTGTGGGACTAATGTCGGGAAGCTGAACCCCATCTACCCAAAAAGTTGATCCAGGCTGAATATGACATTCTATCAAGACACAATAGAGCAGATCTACAGGTGTTGTTTTAAAGCCCAAGGCAAGGGGTACTTCCACTGGCACAATGAACAACAATTCCTTAAGGCCATTGCATCATCCATCTGTCTTTTCCCAGCAAAGATTATAGCATGTGTCAGGTCTTGGGAGAAGCCAACATCAGCTGCCAAGACCACCTTTACTGGCATGCTTGCAATGGCGCAATACCTGGATCTGATGGAACTTAGGCTCAGAGAAAACAATGCAGCAACAACAAGGCCAGACAAGAAACTACATGTTGGAGGAGTTTCTTGAGAAGGCCTACGATGGGAAGGGGGCAAAGAACGCTGACAGGGTGAAGCAATGCCATATTAACGGGTTGCAAGTGAGGTGCAAGCCCATGATTTGTAGGCCAGTTTCTCTGCATGGGCCTACGACCTAGGCATTACAGGGGCCAGCAGGCCTAGAGCCACCAAGTATGTCGCTGAGGCAACAGAAATCGCTATAAATTGGCTTTGGATTAAGAGAGGACAGTTGCCTTGATCGACCCTAGTTAGGTCCCCTAGGCAAGGGTGACACCAGGTAACATTTACTGATAATGTGTCCAGGTGCATCACAACATTTACTCTACAATGTTATTATCAAATCCCATGAAAAACAGTCAAAACGTTATGTTTATAAAACCTGTATTACCAAAATTAACAATTATTGAATAGTAAAATTGGCATTTGTGCGATGGCTTCCCCCACGGCCAACCTAGGGGGGTTAGCAGGGAGGAGCTTAGACCTGAGTCTTCTGTTTACAAAACAATACCAAGAAATGTTACTATGTAAAATCCAGCCAGAAAGAGGAGGACTGTGCAGATAAACACGCCACCACATATTCTTGTGTGATTTTTTCATTAAAATGTTGCATAGTCTGCCTTTAAACTCGAAAAAACAAGAGATCTGCCCACAGTTAGAATCTGTCTCTTTACAAGCAGCCCTTTCAAAAAAGAATTCACTGTGTCAATGACAGGAATGTAGGATCCATCAACTTAAAATCTATGAAAAGTGTCTTTGGCAACAGTGGAGAATTGACATGAGTTGGCTTCAGCTTGGTGACATTACATTTCTTGCTCTCGTCTGTTATTTGCATGCATCTTTAATACATTTTTGTGTTATTGCTAATGTCGCTCATATATAATATACTAAATGTGGGATTAGATGTGTTAATTGAAGAACTGGCTTAATTTTCATACTATGAAAGAGCGAGAGCCCCGCGCGAGCAGCTGCCGACGTTCAGTGGAGGGAGAGAGGATTCGAATACTCGTTCTAAAAAAACACACCTAAGTCGGAGTTTCTTACTTTTTCCCCTTGGAAGCGAACAGAGCTGTTGTTCTGTTCCAAATCAGCTGTGCCATCGTAGCTTAAAGGAGTTTATCAATCCATCCTGGAGCATGCATTTTCGGGGATTTAGAAATCCATACAAAAGTATTTTGTGTCCATATTATATCCATTATTGACCGCGTATTCCTATGATGCAAGGCAGTCACTGTTGATTGGCAATAGCAGCTCTGCATAGGGAATATAAACAAACAGCAAAGCTAAGCTAACGTTAGCATTTCGCCGAGCACTGCTTTCCTTTCCGAGATCACGCTAATGTTGTGGTATAAAGTTATTAAGGGAAACATATATGCTGATATTCTTCCTCCCTCTCTGTATTCCTACTGCGCTTGGTGCCGCTCTTACTTTGCCTCGCTCTGACAATGTCACGTAGCCAACAGCTGGTGTATCACCGCTTGCTCTTTGAAAGGACGGTGGCCAAGTAGGTCAATGTTCAAATAATTTGATAATTTATTTGAAATGAGCATTACATTTATATTTTAACCATTGTTGTATATATAACGTGTATATCTGAGTAGTAATATTTGCTGACAACATATATTGCAGTTTAAGCTACTTGTGCAAAAAAAAACATAAAAAAAAAATATATATATTTGGAATACTGAATTGAGCTTCGAATACAAACTTAAACAAGTTTTTGGATATTAAATTATTCGGGCCGGCCCTAATGCATTCGTGTATATTTCTTGCTCTTTAAAATAATAATTGCTTAAGTCTTCCTAGCCTTACACACCTCACCACAAATAAAGAAATGTAGAATAATTATGATATCGTATCGGACAGTATCGGTATCGGCCGATATCCAAAACCCAGATATCAGAATCGGATCGGAACTAAAAATAGTGGATTGGTGCATCCCTAATTTTTTACTTCAGAGTTTTTCACATGTCTACTCGGGTGGACTGAATACGTTTTGAGTTTTCAACTTTGCAATTATTTATTTAACCAACCAGTGAAAAAAATTATATATTTTGTGAAAACTAGCAAATAATATATATTTCCAATGCCTGTTCACATATATTAACATATTCTAATACTTTAATCTATAATTTTGAATATTTTTTTCAATTACAATTTTCTATAAAAATAACAGAAAACTTTTTCCTTGGTTCTTCAATTTCTCTTTTTCAGATGTAATTCAGCAGTACAGCCTACTGACTTGTACATCACTTCATCAAAGCTATCTTAATATGAAAATTGACATCATAATGACAACAACATAATGGGATAATCTGCACAAAATGTTTTTTAATATTCTAAATGTTGTCTACCATAGAATGCTGTGTCAAAACAAATGTAAAGCATAGTTAGCAGCCACTCTAGCAGTTACATTATAAACTAAACCAAAAATGACAGATGGACACAAATAATGTCAAAAGTGTATTGGGGAGTTATGGCGAAGTTAATATTGAAATGGAATTCGTCGTCATGTTTACTATCCTAGGTCAACTTGTCTTTAATATATGTATTTTATTTTTACATGGTGCAGATTACCTGTTCTATGCTCTCATGTTTTAACGTGAGTCAATTAAATGGATAAAAAAATATATATATATATATTTAAAAAAGATATATTTGTTCTGCAACAATGTTTGGTGATGTATGTGTGTCTGTGTTAATAAGTTCCATGATGGGCTTGTGTGTGTGTGCATGTGAATGTATGTGTAGCCCCAGGCCACACAAACAAACACACACACACACACACACACACACACACACACACACGCAAGCACGCACAAGCACACACACACACGCAAGCACGCACAAGCACACACCACTTACTCATCTTCAGCCCTCTCTTAACAGGAAGTAGTCATAGCTGCAGAGGTCAGAGGTTGCTTCTCAGAGGGTACATGAGGATGTGGTGGTGTATGCATCATCCACCAATAAGAACTCTTTTCTCACCAAGCAATCGGGAAATAAGGTTCTCCTCTCCTCAGGGCTTCCACATACACACAGCCACCCACACGAACAGACAAGCACACGCACACACACACACACACAAACAAACACACACACACACACATTTCTAAGCTATAATAAACCAGGGCTGAGACAACCCAGCAGTTTTCAAGTTAAAAATGGGTTTTCACAGCAGCATTACGATGCATGTAGCATCTGGAACAGTCAGTTGTGGCATGCTGTAGCGGAATGCTAGCGTGGATGTGATGTCTTACTATGGACTGGTTGGTAAAGTCCTGGCCCAGGCTCTTCTCTTCTCCAGGGACAGGCAGGTAGTCATCGCTCCTCCTCATGATGGGCAGCTGCTCCTGCTGCTGCGGGCTGCCACAGGGAGAACCTGGGAAGATTAGACATCTCTGTTATTGTCTAGAAAAAGCCCATGCTGAACTTACAGTTTTTTTCGATAGCTAAACCACAGTGGGCACAACTGGAGCGACATGTGCAAAACTCTAACAACACTATGCACAGCAGCGGTTCATGTGGACCAAACTGTAGCTCGTTTTTCATTGCTTAAACACAATTTTCAAAACTCTAAACACTTATCCAGAGCTGCCAAGTCTCACTCTTTGGCCGTGAGACCCACGCAAATCAACCAGTTCACACTCTCACACGCCACACCTCAAATTTCTCACGCGGAGAAATTAATCCCCAAAATAACATTTGTTTTGCGGGACTTTTATTTTAAATTTCCTATTTTGAAAAGCTAACAGACATGAGTGCCGTGACTTCCTCTTTCTGAACGCGCGTTAACGTTATGCTTTGATGTGCACTGTGCATTCAAAGCGGGAGGCGAGCATGGTCATATAAAGGAGGCGAGCCCCCTACCTGCACCTTCTCTTCCGAGGTGTGTGTTGATAGCGTGCCAAGTTGCCGCTGATGAATTGTGTCCCCGCCGGCCGGTGATCAACCTTCAATCTCACTCAAGTAAATTCAGAAGATCTTTGGATCGTTTTGTATATTGTTTTTGGTCATTTAGTTTGAAAATTAGGTTTGCAAAGTAACAAATGGCTCATCCGCCAATAAAAATGCTTTTATTCTTCTTTGTAATGAACTGTAGCCTATGTATTGCACATTTATAGCACTTTTCATAACACAAATCAAGGTAGCCTAAGAGGAGGGACCAAGTAACCCAGATGTTTTATTTTAGTAGTTTGCATTGGTGTTGAACTGTTCTCTAATTTTTTTTCTTCTTTGAATAAAGCCTAATGCTGCTAGTAAAATACCACCAGCCACTCAACCCTCAATAGTAGACATGATATAGAATAATTACCTTTATTACAGTTTAACCAAATGTTTTAACAATAGGCTACAGGAGATATTTGAAAGCACTACACATGGATTGTAGGCTATTCAATAAAATTTGTGTCAGCGAAACCATGAATGTTCTCTTTTACTTTACATAAAAATGAATGCAGAAAAGGCACACATTGCTTCATAAAAATTCACCAGAATGCAGGAAATTAAGTGTTTAATGCTCAAAATTTTCTGGGGGGGGACCCCCAGTCCCCCACTTATAATATGTCCGCACCCAAAGTTTAATTAAAACCTGTCCTACGACTTTGCATTTCATGATTTCGTTTATTTTAATAAGATTTTTTATGCTTTATCACATTTTCCAATTGTCTTTTATTTCTGATTTATTATGAACAATATGTAAACTTGCAGGACACTAGCAAAAATTATTGGGTGGGAAAGAGGACACGGTTTTGGGTCCCTCGGCCAAAAAATCTCACTCCAAACTTTTGGTGAAACTTGGCAGCCCTGCTTATCTCATGGCTTAACCACAGCCTGCACAACACTGTGGATTTCTAGCACTTTGTTCAAATGCTAAAACACTAGTGGCACAACTGTAAACCACACATTCAAAACAGAATGGATTTCAGACTAGAGCATTTCAAACACTGCGGATTACAATTTCAACTGAAACACTAAGAAGGTGTCTTGTTTTGGACTTTTTAGTGAACTTACTGTATATACAGTATAGGGAAGGCTCAAAAATAAACTAGAACTGCAAGCAGTTATTAGGGGGCCAAGCTTCCGGCGCAACTCGGGACCCGAGCGTCGCAGACCGCGGCGCCGGCCGCTCACTTCACAGTATCCGGGGATGTAATGTTTTTAAATGTGGGATGTTCGGTTTGGGAGTTAAAGAAAAAAATCACATAGAAATAGGCTAAAGTGGATGAAGAGATATATACTTTTTGTTTCTGGCGCCCCCTTATGGCGAAAAAAAAATTAAAAAATTATGAACGCTAATAAGGATAGCACCAACATGTGTCTAAAATTTGGACTTGATATGATGTACAGTTTTGGATTTATGAATATTTACGAACAAGGTAGTACAAGTTAGCTAATTTTCAAATATTCAAAGCGCTACCGTTTCGTCATCGAAGGTCGTATCAAAATTATTTCGAATTATTTTTTTCCGTGTGGGTTGGTAGATGTTCTGTGCAAAGTTTGGTGTCAATTGTGCAAAAATTGTGGGAGGAGAAGCGAAAAGTCAGTTTTTCAGTTTTTGCAATTTTGCGAAAAATCGTTCTCACTCCAGTGAATCTGTGAATGTAACGTTTTTGAATGTGGGATGTTCGGTGTGGGAGTTGTAGAGGTATTGCTGTTAACAAGATATACACTTTGTGTGCTTTTGGTTCCCCCTTATGGATGAATTTTGCGAAACTGCCATGGTAGAACGATGCAGCTCAATTTACAGAACAAGTGGATCTCAAGTTTTTTAATGTGCGATGTTTGGTTGGCGAGTTATGAGCAAAAGCAGATTGTCAGCCTTGACAAAATGGCGGCCGGAGCTAACTACACAATGTAATGTCAATGGACATGCTAGCTGCGATTAGCATTGCCACCAAAACACTTTGATGGAAAAAAATAAAAATCAAATTTTATTAATAAGTCCCGCCCACATTAATATTTCTTGGCCATATTTTTTATATAGACTCGGGTATGCCCCTTGATGGTTTCCCTTGAGTTTTAAGAAAATTCCTTTGGCCAATTAGGAGATATAAAATGTCCTCGTTTATGGCGCACCCTTATGGCGAAATTTTCCGACTACAAATATTAATCGTTACAAAAACAACAGGGTTGGGAACCGCGTTGCTCTGCATAACGCGGTCCCAGCTCCTGCTCGGGCTTGGCCCCCTACTTACAGTTTTTTCCGATTGCTAAAGCACAGTGGGCACAACTAAAACCACATGTGCAAAACTCTTAACACAGTGTGCACTACAGAAGTCCATGTGTTCCAAACTGTGTTTCATTTTTCATTCATTTCACACAAAATGCATACAGTAACCACATTTACCAAAACTCAAGAGCTCTTCTACCATTCATAGACAACAACCTGCAAAACACTGTGTATTTCTGGCAAAATGTTCTATTGCTAAGACACTGTTTTCAAAACTCTTAAGAACTCATTCAAAACAAAATATTGGATTCTTACCTTATTGAAGTTGTGGAAGAATATTACCAATAATATGACTACTATGTAAAATAAATTGCTTATTGAATTTCAGCTAAAAGCACAAAACTTGAAAATAAAATATTACAATTATTTGTTTACGTAATCGTTCCGCCAGGATAGAAATCGAAGGGCAAGAAACTCTCCTGTTTTTGTAGTTGTCAGGGGTAATGTGGCTTTCCATGACATTTTATTTCCAGTGTCCAGCAGACTTTATGTATGGTAGTCAACACATGGGGCTATGTGTATGACGGCAATCTACACATTTGGATTAAAGCCCTGAACAAGAGTAAGGTTATTCCCCAAACTGACCCCTTCTTCACTTCATATAAAGCCACACTCTTGGCTTTACAGTAAAAGGCTCTCTGCATTAAGGAAGGCTGCAAATAACAGATACACCCTCCTCTCCACCATTAACAGGAAACCACTGTCTCCATGGACACGGATAGACACCACACTCGCTCAACTGCTGTGTTGGATGCTGCTCCTCAGTAGATTTATAATATGCCCAAAATGAGCATGTTATGTGTTAACTATTGCTGTCATGTGATTTGTTTGATTACTGTACAAATAAAGTTGGCTGAGAATATGCCAAGAAAAATGAGGTAGTAGTTATAGTATTCTTCATAGGAGACACACATGACAGACATTTCAATGCCTTCCTTACTGTGTAAAGCAGCTCTGCCCACAGAGATAAGGCACAGCAATACGCTAGAAACACACAGTTCATTCTCTGGATCCCAAAGGCTATATCAGTTTCAAACCGCTCTGATGGAAAAAAGCACAGGAGTGACCATGACAGAGAACACAGTTTAATGGGCCTCACTAGGTGTTTGTAGTAGTATCAGTATCACTGCTTAGCTGCATTTTACACACTGCAAGTCACAGCTCTTATTGCAACACCTGATGTTTTCAATGTTTAACATGCTAAATATGATCATATTCATTATTTGCTGTGCAACCGAAATATCTCAGGACAGCAGGTCACTATAATTACATTAGATTAGTTAATGAGGATTAACACTTGTATGATCATGGATGTATTGAATGCATGTATCCGATGCTGGTCTGTATAAATAATTAGCTAACAAAAATATGTGATCGGAGAGCAGAGGATCTATCGAGCATCTCATGTTGTTGTTGCAGGCTTTGGATGGCGCAGACACCACACCCGGCTGGCGTTTTCCCAACAAATGGTGCCAGCATGTAATTTCTATCATAGCTAGTCTTACTGGAACAACTGGAACCGCTATCACTTTTTAATTTGCCCACGCAGTTTACTCTGGGCACAAACCATTGGAGCAACATGGCTGAAGATACAGTGGCTTGCGAAAGTATTCATACCCCTTGAGATTTTCCACATTTTGTCACGTTACAACCACACATGTACATTTATTTTATTGGGATTTTATTTTTGTTTTTATGAATAAAAAACTGAAAAGTGTGGCGTGCAAAAGTATTCAGCCCCCTTGAGTCAATACTTTGTAAAACCCCCTATTGCTGAAATTACAGCTGCAAGTCTATTGGAGTATGTCTCTACCAGCTTTGCACATCTACAGACTGACATTTTTGCCCATTCGTCTTTGAAAAATAGCTAAAGGTTCAGATTCGGCATCAGATTGGATGGAGAGCGTCTGTAAACAGCAATATTCAAGTCTTTCTTCTTCTTTCAAGGCATTCTGAATTGTATTGAGGTCTGGACTTTGACTGGGCCATTCTAACACATGACAATGCTTTGATCTATTCTAAACCATGCAATTGTAGATCTGGTTGTATGTTTAGGGTAGTTTGAACCTGTGCCCCAGTCTCAAGTCTTTTGAAGACTATTATAGTTTTTTCCCCTGTATTTGGCTCCATCCATCTTCCCATCAACTCAGACCAGCTTCCCTGTCCCTGCTGAAGAAAAGCACCCCCACAGCATGATGCTGCCACCACCATGTTTCACGGTGGGGATGGGGTGTTCAGGGTGATGGCCAGTGTTAGTTTCCGCCATTTACATTCAGACCAAAAACTTTAAGTTTGGTCTCATCTGACTATACTGTGTCCCCTGCATGGATTGTGGCAAGGGTTGGAGGAAGGTGCTCTGGTCAGATGTGACCGAACTTGAAGATTTTGGCCTTAATGCAAAATGTAATATGCTGCGGAAAACTAACACTGCACATCACCCTGAACACACCATCACCACCGTGAAACATGGTGGTGGCAGCATCATGCTTTGGGGTTCTGTTCTTCAGCAGGGAAGGGGAAGCTGGTTAGAGTTGATGGGAATATGGATGGAGCCAAAAACAGGGAAGAAAACGTGTTAGAGTCTGTAACAGACTTGAGACGGGGTGGAGGTTCACCTTCCAGAAGGTTAAATACCCTAAACATACAGCCAGATCTACTATGAAATGATTTAGATCAGGGGTGTCAAACTCATTTTGGTTCGAGGGCCACATTCAGCCTCTCTGATCTCAAGTGGGCCGGACCACAAGGGATCTCTGTACCCCCCAGGAAATGTCTAATGCCTCGTTTCCACCGAGTAGAGCGGGTCGGGTCGGAGCGGCTCAGAGCGGGACAGCTCACTTTTAAGAATCTCGGTGTTGTTTCCACCGCGGACCCTACCCTTACTGGTAGGGCGGGGTTTAGGCTGGACTGCGATAGCCGCCGCCAGAATGTGGGTTAAACTATCGGGCTGTGGAACAACTGTGGTCAAGCCAGCGGTCTCTCGTTTTTGCTTGGTCAAACCAGCCGCTTCTTTATTTATTCCCCCCGTGTTGTTGTGAGCACAGAGACGGCTCGGTGCAAGTTGCAACTGATAGAGACAGTGAGAGAACAGCGCTGGCTGCGGCAGCTACGTGACATCGTAGCAGTGGGACACAGTGTAGCCAACTGATTCATTTAATGACGAGGAAAAACACCACACAATAGACAGTGCCGCGCTCACAAGCCAGCGATCTCTCGTTTTTGCTTGGTCAAACCAGCCGTTTCTTTATTTATTCCCCCCGTGTTGTTGTGAGCGTGTATTTACTAGCCTACTATCTATGGCGAAAACACACAGAGACGGCTCGGTGCAAGTTGCAACTGATAGAGACAGTGAGAGAACAGCGCTGGCTGCGGCAGCAACGTGACTAGTGGGACACAGTGTAACCAACTGATTAATTTATTGACGAGGAAAAACACCACACAATAAACATTGCTGTGCTCACATTTTCGCCAATACACAAGACTCTCTTCACTCTTGCCGAGATGACTACTACCATTAGTAAAGGTTGCTGCTGGCCATGGGAATAGGAGGTGCGGCGCAAAATTTTAGGCGGTATTTTGCTCAAAGATGCCAATACGCACTGATGAAATAAACAACTGTTTATTTAAATATAAAAATACAACAGACCATGACCTAACAGTTGTGCAATTTTGTTTGATATGTACAGGGACACATTTTGTGCAAACATGCAGACAGTACAAAATACAATTAAATAAAAGTGCAACTTCTACTGTTTTGATTTATTTTTAAATACAGAGGTTATTGGTTGTTTTGGAATACGTTTTTCCCAATTTAAAACATAAAAATAAAGCAGCATTGAAAATTTTAAAATAAATCTTGTAGGCCTACACTAGCATGCTCCTGCTCGTTTTGCGCGCGCAGGACACACCGCACTTGCTAGTACATTAATTGTTCAGCACTAAAAATAAAAATAATTCATAAAAAAATGCATGACTCCTCACAGGAATGTGCTAGAGACTTACTTTTTCTTATAATGCTCAGAAATGTGTGCCCTACAAGTCGCGGGCCGGATTAAATCATTGTGGGCTGTATGTTTGACACCACTGGTTTAGATCAAAGTAGTCATGTGTTAGAATTGCCCAGTCAAAGTCCAGACCTAAATCCAATTCAGAATATGTGGAAATACTTGAAAATTGCTGTTCACAGACGCTCTCCACACAATCTGACGCTGATTCTGAACCTTGGGCTATTTTGCAAAGACGATTGGACAAAAATGTCAGTCTGTAGATGTGCAAAGGTGGTAGAGAGTAGACATACACCAAAAGTCATTGCAGCGATAGGTGGTTCTACAAAGTATCGACCCAAGGGGGCTGAATACTTTTGCATGCCACACTTTTCAGTTTTTTATTCATAAAAAAATTGAAAACCATGTTTCATTTTCATTCCAATTCACAATTATGTGCCACTGTGTGTTGGTCTATCACATAAAATCCCAATAAAATAAATGTACATGTGTGGTTGTAACGTGACAAAATGTGGAAAATATCAAGGGGTATGAATACTTTCGCAAGCCACTGTAGGTGCTTGCGTTTGGACTTATCTTTTTCTTTTGAAAAATGAACAGTGGACAGCACTCAAATCTTTCATTAGCAAGAAAGATGTATTTGCTGTAATGCCGAACGGATACGGCAAAAGTTAAATTTATCAGTTAACCCCGCTGGTCGCTAAACGAATGTGGCTTACGTCCCCTTGTTCATTGCTATGATGCATGCCTTGGTGTTGCCCCTTGAGTTGGGAAGGTCTATTGCTCATCACCAGACCCTACATCGTTCTAGATGTGGGTCTGGATTTCCAGGTTACACAATCACTGTACTCCCTCACAAAACTCTTAGAAGTGCCAGGGTTGATGGATGGTTGGGAATAAAAAATGTAAGTGCAGGACACATCCTGCCCATGAACAACTGTTATCATTCATTTATTTTAACCATGACCACAATCTTTGTGCTGAACTGTTCTCATACCTGTCATGTGGGTCTTGTTGGAAGGCTTACTCGTTTGACTGGTTCAAACAACCTATTCCGCATGGACACAATGAAGTTCATGGGAAATTGGTCCTTTTAATGAAGCTAAAATAATATAAGCCGTATACCTTTATGGCAACTATATCAAGGCATTTGGCCCTTAATGATTGTCACTGATCTTTAAGCTGTGAGCGAATGCTGGCACACAGAGGCAATATGTGCAGTGAGCATGAGAGAACCAACCAGGCCTGAAGTCAACTTGAAGTAACATGTCTCGTATGGTAGGTTTTAATTTGTACCCGACATTAACCTTCTTTCCCTGCATACCTCATACAAACCCATGGATGAATCTTTCCCTTAATGAGTGGTCTATTTCTGTTTATATAGTATTTTATAATGTTATATTTATCGTACATTTCAATGCATGAATAAAGCACTTGGTACTGTAGTTTAACAGTACTCTTGAGTCGGTTTGTTATTTCCCCAGATAAATCCTCAACATTGTCACAACTGTTATGAGAATATGTTTGTTTTAATTAATGTACCATAATGTCAAACAGATATATGTGGGGCATTATTGTGTGTAGTTTCATTTATTTGAAAACAAAACAACACAATGCCTAAGGTTAGATATAATCTGCCAAGTGTCTTGGCATAGAGCCGAGACAGGCTGCACCCAGCATGGAGCTTGGATTTACCTTCACAACATAAGATGTTTTCACTGTAAATACACATTCATCACTACTATGAGTCTATCTTTCTCATATTTAAATCTGGCTATGAACACTTTATTGTCCACTAAATATTCTAAATCTAATCTAACAGATGAAATACTTTGCCTGTTGCCTTGAGAACAGTTGCTGGTAACACACACTGCTAAGATACCTGGGTTCACCCTGTATTAAACCATAGGACTTCCATCAAGCTGCCGTGTGCATTGCTACACTACACTACAAGATCTTACAGGATGTAATGCCATCTGTTGATAGCGTTAACTCTTTGTACATATTAACCATGAGTATTCATAGCAACAACAAGTGACAGCTTAACAGGAAAATGATCTACTGTAATTCTATGAATCAGTGAGTCAGCACATAGGCTTTTGCCGGTGTAAATAATATGTACATACGTCAAACCAATGAGGTGAGAGAGCAATACAGGTGTAGGAATTATGGAGAGATTCCATAGGAATATAGAGACTAGCTGGTTAATATAGTGGAGCATTTAGCAGCTGAAGAGGCATGCAGGGGTTGGTCTATCCAAAATATGGACTAAATGAATCAGGTGGGGAGGGCGGGATAACTTTTATCATAATAAGGTAAAAATATGCCAATGTTGTGTTTACATCATGTTCTGTCGCCTCTACTGGCAGCTGACCCAGATTTAAATTCTGAAAGATTTCCAAATCTCTCAACGAGATTCAGAGTCAAGAGAGAGACAGTCAACTTATCACTTATAACAAGATGAGTGGGAACGTGTGCTTACGCGTGAAGAGATGATAAGTGAAACTATGTTTGGTTGTGGTCATGGTTGATTCTAAACTCCAACAAATGAATTGACAATATACTGTAAAGCCTACTGTGTGTACAAACAGGCACATCTCTAATGAGGCCAGGCTCTCTTTATATAAAACTAAATAAATAACAGTAATGCATTTGGGTAAAGTCATGAATGCTGATATGATCATCATTTTTAAAGCAGCCCTAACAATTAGAATGTAAAATCAACATGTTTGAGCATATTGATTTCAACATGTTGGAGCGCTCCTTCCATAAAACATCCGTTTCTGTATCAGTGCATCCATGCGCGTTACAACAGCAGCGACGGGCCAAGCACCTAACCAGCCGGAGCGACGTCTCTGACACATAGAACATACAGTGAAAACACACTTCCGTTTCTTGTTGCGTTCCTGAGATTCTTGCAAATTTGGAAAGGAATCCCTGCGAGAATGAAGCACTCTTACCGGGTTCCTGTGCGCTATCGTGCTGCTCTAAGCTTCCACGCGGCTCATCTCCATCTCCTTGTCGCTCCATTGGATCGTAAAGACCCCCAGGGTTCCTTCGGAGACCCCAACCAGGTCTACAGTGCCGTTGCTCTCTGCAACAGCATATATTCCTCCGTTCGGCAAGGCAGCCGTCTGCGCTCTTTCATGCAAACGCTGAACGGAGGGCTAACACTTATTCATTATTTTAAAAGCTGATAGATTTCTATCAGACTGTTCACCGTCGAATTTTTCCAAAATAAACTGTCTGTCCAAATAAAACAATTGTATCTACAGAATATTTATTGCAATCAGATTATTGCAGAAGCATCCGGTAAATACAAATAAATGCAGCCAATATGACATTATCCGTCAGCACACAGGTTCTGTGTCTGAATGATCCACTCATACACAGTGATAACGCGCAGGAGAGATCAGCGAAAATCGTGCCAAAACGGTCTAGTATTGTGTTGCCTTCGAGTCCCATAGGAAAGCAGGGAAATGGGGGTTCCCTGCTTCACCACATCTGAGTTTTCCGGCGATACTGTCAGGCGGTACACCTCATCGTTCTATTACTAGCCTACAACATGTGTGGAGTTTTCTTAATTTAAAAAATAAATACAAATTCTTATCGAGGCCCACAGTTGTATTCATTGTTTTCCTTTCCAATATTTTATACTTTCATACATTCATGCATTAGCCTATGCTTTGCGTTTGTTTCACATAAAAAAACAAGATCATATGTGTTGTCAATGTCATTTCCTATGATTCTTGAATGTAGCATTGTTCTCTAGCTCGAGCATCCCTGCGCCAGCTGGTGCCGCCCACTCACGCTGGGGTCTTCCAGTAGGCGCGAGGTGATCAGAGCGCACAAGTCGATGTTGTAAAGAAATCAAGAGCAGAGAGACAATCGCATCCGATCCTCCTGACACATCACTTTAACGAATTACACTGTCACACACGGTCACAACAGTGAATGATCAATATGGAGAAACTTTACAAGCTTCGATCATTCATTCTAACAGCGTTAGTGCGCAGAACAAGGTCCTAAATATGTGCATTCACGATCTACTACATGAGCCAAAACAACAAGAACAAAGAAGAAAAGTAGTTCTCTCCAGTCATTGGTTCCTTTCCATGTATCTCTTAAATCATCTTTTCCACTGCCCGCGTGCCCGCTGTCAGGTGTGTGAGTACGCTCTGCTATAGGTGAGGGCCGGAGTTAACAGAGAGACATGGAGATCACATTACATTGCTACACACCAGCCTTCTCTCGGACACCTTTTTAACTGTAGATGCCACAAACAGCCCAATTTACCCCATTATATTCACAGATACACCAATGAATGGCCATATCTTGTCATAATCATAATAGGCTACACACAGGGAAACCTCCTCATTCAAGAATGCGCCTCGGGGCACAGCGCGTCATCAGACTAGACCAAGCTTCTAGAGAAAATATTTACCTATTATTTGTGTACTGTTGCCAGACACGCTGCTCGAGTATGTGGCGCCATTGTGTAAAGTGCAGTAGGCTAAATACACAGCACGGTGAAAAGTGAGAGGTGTAGCATAAGATGCAAAATTATCACAATGACGCCGTTTACGCCCAACACAAACGAATGAATGAATAGTAGGCTAAACAAAGTCAGATTTCCAACTAATTAGACGGAGCGCAGTGTGTAGCATATGGATTGACTTACCTTTTCACCGGAGTAAGAGAGGCCTCTGAGGAAGAAGATGAAATGGAATAGGTGCAGCAATGAGCAGGTAATACTTCCCACTCACCTGTATTCAGACGGGCGGAGGAGGAAGTGTCTGGCCTCCTCAGTCAATGGTGTGGAATGCAACGTCACAATATAAAATACATGAGACCTCTGATTGGCCAGGAGCTCCCAAAGAATATATTCTAAAATAAACCTAAAATATACAAGCTGTAAATTGTAGCATGTCTTTAATGTTGCTAGGTGGTATGTTCAGTTAGCCTATGTATTATCTTTATGTAATGTTAGAGGGAAAGTTCAGTATTTTTTAAGTGGGCTTGTATGAGGTAATAACTACCAACTATGAGGTAGGCATCGCTAGTGTGGTTTTTTTTTCTTTGTATCACTCCGCCAATCAGCTTCTCCACTGCGGATTACGATTATTATTATCAAGAGACAAAAGAAAACCAAAATAAACGGCTATCTGGCAGCAAACTAAAGCTGTGGTAAAGATCTCGGTTTAGCTTTCTATTGAAGGTTTTTACTATTGATGTTTAGGTTTTAAGTTAGCATTTATATATGTGGATATTCTTCCGGCCCCCTCTGCAACAATACAAGGCTGACTGCCTTGTTGCAACATCTCTCCTAAACTCCTTAGTGACTGCACTGATCACAATCTCCATAAGGTATAACACACTAATATGCCCAAGTAGGCTACCACATACAGCCTAAAACTACTGAACTACCCCTTTAATTGACACAGACAACATGATTTCAGCCAAGCAAAGTCTCCTCTGGTGAGACTGACATTCCCATACGGCATGTGTGGACATGCAGTAGACTGTGAGAAACACGCCCCAACCTCTGAATAAAGGAATGGTCACCCAAAGACCCAGAGCAAAGCAAGACAGAACATACACAAAATAGCAGATGACAATCTTTCTTCCCAACCAACAATAATGTTCCCTCCTAGTGTTGTTTTCTACCAAATGACTCAGGGGCCAATCCATGGTTTAAACATTGTGGGGGGAGGGGGGGGTATAATACTCCTCCATTTCACCTTCACTGAAACACAATAAACAGCTGCAAATATCAAAGGAAGGGTTTCCAGTTTACCACAAAAACAAGCCTCATCGCTCGTCGAAACCATTAACTGATCTTTTCTCAGGAGAAAAGATCAGTTCTGGTTTGGCTTATCTGTTTTGGACAAAGGTTTCAACAACATTCTTATTTACATATTCAAATCGGGGCTCAGTCTGCATACTGTCATCTGACAACAATCACAGTAAGAGAAGTACTGTAGCTATAGCAACTTCTACTTAAGCAATGGCAGCGGCAGTAGTTGATAAATAAAAAAGACTGTCATGTGAGTGAGATGAATTGCAATGCAATGTAAAGTTGAAAGAGTAGTTGTATTAATGCGAGCATATTGTAAAAACTGCATCTGAAAAATTCACACATGAAAACAGGACTGCTATCCTCCTTGAATGTACAGCCAAATAATTACAAATAAAGTTCTTGCTGAAAGTCCCTATGGGGTTTTGGATAGTTCTATGTCGTTGCTTGGTGCTTTCAGGACAAATGTATTTTTGCTCAATCCAAGAAGAATCCATTTTAGAAAGTAAACACACGTGAGCAACACTATCAGTGTGTTTGAAGTCAGCCATGAAAGGTCTGCTGTACCACAGCCCATGGCTGTTTTTAAACTTGTTAGCTCTGCTTGCTTCTTTACACACATACTGTATCTCAAGCAAGGAGTGCTTCAAAATATTTCCCAAATGGGTGTCATTGTGTACACTGGTGGGTGACTGTGGATTGACATTCAAGCCTTTCCAGTGCTGCAGCTCAAGGCGAGAGCAGGCCATTGTCTGAGGGGAAGGTTTTCAGCCTTTGAGTGAGCTTAGTACACCTATTTTGCTTGTTATACCATGACTTTCATAGCCTTGGGTGTTGTTTTACACACCACACCCAGAAGTCTCACCATGCAGAACAGCAGAGTGGGATACCAGCACTGAAATACATAATGCTATTGGTAAAATGGAGGCAGTGTGTCTTCTCTCTACACACACCAACAAACAAAGTATATTTTGTTTATTTTGTTAAAGAATGAGACTAACCTTTACAGAAGACAGCTATCAACAGAAAACATATTGCCAAAATAGATGCAGGAAAGGTGAAGCAAACTGTGCTAAACAGGAATCTACTTGTGTGTGTGTGGTGGCTTCTGTTCCAGCCAGCAGAACACAGCTGGGGTCACACCTCATTACAGCTCTTTGGCCAGATAAGGACTCTCAGGTTCACACCAGCCCACACATACATATTTTCAAGGAAAGTCTTCGGTCCTTGTGAAGTATAATACAACCTATTATATTATTACTATATGAGTCATAACCATTTACACTGCCAAACCTGAGTCCTAGATTTGTATCATTGATTTGTAGGTGGATATCAGACCCTGTTTATTTAACCCACGGAATTAGTTAAGATTACATCAACATTGTTCTTTGGTCTTATTCGTTTATATCAGTTTAATTATTGTTTGCATTTGCCTTATCACCTAAAAGCGTCAGTTGAAGTAGAATTGATGAACATTTTTTTTTAAACACCATATCTGCAAATAACAATTATCAAAAGACAAGCCTGAGTTTTGGTTTTCCCGTGATAAATGGTGATCTCGGGTCATGAGGGCAAGTCAAGCCAGTTTTACTGATAAAGCACCAAATCCCTACTGAAGTTATCTCGTGACACTTTTCATATAGAGCAGGTTTAGAACGTACATTTACAGAGACCCAACATTCCTCCAAGAGCCAGCACTCAGCATCGACAGCTAGGAAAGGAAAGAACGCTCAGGGCGAACAGGGCTGTAGGTGGGCAGCCGGCTAGGTAAAGAGAGAAAGAGGGGAAGAGACACAGAGGAACAGCAATGACAATACCAACAATGGTCATCATACAAATAGGAAAAATAGTAATAATAGCAGGGGGCGTTAAGCAGGACCAGCTGCTAGCATCGGACACACCTCCATAGTTGACCAACCTGATAGACAAAGCACAAAGACTCTGGGGAAGACAGACAATAAATGACAAGTGTTAATGGGACATGAATGAGTAGAAATGGAGAGGGAGTGGAGGAGAGAGGAGCTCAGTGTGCCAGGGAAGTCCCCCGGAACTCTAGAACAATTCCATAGAAAAGTAACCAGGGGCTTGTCCAAGGCAGGCCTACACAAGCCCTGACTAGATACGCTTGATTAAAATGGAAAGTTTTAAGTCTACTCTTAGGTCGTGTTAACATCCAATAGTCCGCAAAACTCAAACGGACTATAGCCTACATTGTAAACAAAAGTAATGTGCACTGAAATGCTGTCAGACAGTTTGGTGAGGAAAATGCAAATCACTCACATTTTCTACCATTGCCTACATCACAGAGCTTCTGCTGGTCATTTTCATGCTCAATGTGGAGCACATATTGTAACAGCCAGAATCTATTGAATGTAGAGCAACTTTCCTCTGTCAGCCCACGTTACAATAGGAGCAGACTGTAGCGGGCAGAGTCCGGTTGTTTAGTGTGCAAATGAACAGCACCAATGGCTTATGGACGTCCAAAATGTGGCCCCATGGGCCGCAATTGGCCTGCAGCAAATTCTAAAAAATAGAATGGAATACGACCCTTTAGTCCAAAAAAAGAAAAATAAGATGAAGACGGGGTATTTAAACCCAAACTTCCCCGTGCCCAGATAGAGTAGTGGTTAATGCCATTGACTGAGCTGCAGGTGAACACTAGTCTCACACAGCCAGACCAAACTACAGCTACGAAGTAGTATGGTCTGGAACCAAGCTATATTGATTGATTGATTGATTGATTGATTGTCTTTATTTCGAACATGCAATAAAAAAATAGATGAATAAATAACAAACAAACAAAAGCAAAACAAAGAAATAGAATTAAAAAAAAAAAAGAAGAAAAACAGACATGCTCGAAAGGGGGTAGGAGGAAGTAAAAAACTTATCTAGTCCTACCCCTTAACAGATCAATTTTGCTTGGATAGATTATGTTATTAGCATGTCAGTATAATAAAAAGCTATAATAATGCATATATACATGAGTACCGAATCATTTTGTGCATATATATATATATATATATATATATATACACATACATACATACACACACACATATACATATATATAATAAACAATCATATATATATATACTATAAACTATTTATATTACATTATAAATACCCATACATGTATATTGTAAGTTACTATACATATATAAATATTACAAATATAAATACAAATACCATGTATTCTACAAAACTACAGTCTACATATGTCCATGTTATAAAGGCTTTTCTAAATTTCTGTACTTTGTGAAGATGATGTCTTTATATCTGTTTTTGAACTGTCTTATGTTTTGGCTTTTCTGTACTTCCACACTTAACTTATTCCACAATTTTACTCCGTAGATGCTGATACAAAAGCTCTTTTTCGTTGTGCGTGTGTGGTGGACCTTGAAGTTCAGCTGTCCCCTTAACTTATAACGTCCCTCCCTTTCAGAAAACATTGCCTGTATGTTTTTTGGTAGCATATCATTTCTGGCTTTGAAGATTATTTGGGCAGTTTTGAATTCAACCAGATCAGGAAATTTGAGAGTTTTGGACTGTATGAATAGTTGATTAGTATGTTCATGATAATTTACATTATGGATTATTCTAATGGCTCGCTTCTGAAGAATATACAACGGTTGTAAAGAGCTTTTGTATGTGTTTCCCCAGATTTCTGAACAGTAATACAAATATGGTAATATTAATGAGTTATAAAGAATATGGAGTGATTTATTATTCAGGAAGTGCTTAGCTTTGGACAGGACTGAAATGCTTCTTGATTATATAGTTTTGAGTATAGGGGGGAAAACTGGGCTGACGTGTTTGGCTAACTTGTCCTTTCAAAATAGTGCAATATGGTGCCGACCAACACCGTAAATGACGCACGCCCATGTGCAGCAACATTATGAGCTGGATACTATCAAACCATATCAAACACACACGCACTTTCTGTTGTCTCCCGTTCTTAGCGGAGCATAAACGGTAGGCTACAGCGGGGAAGAGGAAGGGAAGGAGTTTGACACTGTTATCCAGCTTGAGCGGTAAGCCAGACTTGGCAAACACTAAAATTTGACTTTTCTTCTTTTCTTACAGTGAAAATACGCCTTGATATTAATAAGCCAAACTACTTAATAAATTCAGTCAATTAAAGTTGATAACATTTTCTAACAAACATTAGTTTAAGTGTCAACAAGCCCATTAATTTATTGCATAACCAGCTTGAAATATAGCCTATCCTTCCCTTTTCCCCTTTATACAGGCCTGTGAAGGGGGTCACCTACTAAGAAGCAATCTGAAGCTGCTATTTTGAGAATTAACTGTCAACCCTTTTTGTAATAAAAAAAGGGTAGCTGGGTGGTTGTTCTGACAGGTTGAGTTGAAATGAATGTGAGTTGAATTTGTGTGTTGGACTGCTGTTTGTCTATTTATGTTATTTTCTACCTCGTACTGCTTTTTATAGTATTTATTCAAATGATTTTTTACTGCGAACTGGAACTGTAAACTAAATTGCCCTTCTTGGGATAAATAAAGCTTTTTCTGATTCTGATTCTGAATGATTGAAACCCATTTAATGGATTTTTTTTTAATGTAAGCATATTCAATTATAAAGCATAATTTATTAACATTTAATTGGATTCGGTAACTTTAATACACAGAAAGTTATGCATTAAATCTCAACCCTAGTGAGTGGCCCGGCCTTTGGTATATTTCTCAGTACTTGGCCCTCAGTGAAAACAGTTTGGACACCCCTGGCTTCACACTAAACAAAGTTGGTGTGAACACGCCCTACAACAGAGAGAGGAGAGGCTGTCTGCCACCGAGACCCAAACGGGAAGATGGTTCCACAGGAGAGGAGCCTAATAGTTTAAGGTTCTGCCTCCATTTCTACTTTTAGACCCACCAGTAAGGCAGCACTGTGGTAGCAAGGTGTTCTGCTAGGGTAAGAGGGTACCATGAGCTCTTTAAGATATAGATGTAGATGAGGAGAAGGATTACATTACAAGGATACATCCACACTTCTCTGTGCTCAGAATGCCATTTTATGTGTATAACGTTCTTTGCACACATATTTGAAGTGTTGGTTCAGACAGAAGGTGTGACTTTCTCAGCAATACACCACCTCCATCACCTCTGTGTTCTCCCATCTTACTCACCACTGAGATGTGAAGAGGGACATTTGGACCAGTAGCACAGCAATATTATTCTCTTCTGAACCGTACCTTTATCCAATGTAACTTTCAGTAAAGAAATACATTGGTTACATTCAATGACCACAGTGGTTTGGATTTTCTCAGCTGTCAAATACTGCACCATAAGATCATTGTCATTCTGAAATATTCACTGTGATATTCTGTGCAAGTGATTTATTGTTCTGCTCCCATTCTTCAACTATTGTTAACATATCAAAAGTCCTAGTGGTAAGATTAGGGTTAGAAATAGATTGTGATTGTGAGGATTTACTGATTTTTATTTTGTTGAGTTGACATCTTTTTTGTGCTGATGGTCGATCAAAACACGCAATATGAAGACACCATGATGGGTTTTTATGAATTATAAATTCAAAGACCATCAATGAAGTTGCCAAATATGAAATATTTCATGCAATTTGTTATGTTTTAGGACACCAACACAGCACGTGTTGTGTTGGTGTTGGTTAATGTGCAGCATTGATAATGAAATGTTCTTTCCTTTTCTTTAGTATCCACATACATTCATAAAGGTAGTAACAATATCAACTAGAAAATCCCGCAGAGATTTTTAAAGTGCAGGCCCCCCAGCGCCGACCGCCAAACTTTTTTCAGTCAGGGCTTAAGATCAGCACCACCTTGAGGAGGATGCCTTAGAAAAGTAATAGCACACCCCCCTTGAGTGGGGACACATGTTCTGTGAAATGTTTGTATTTCTGCGAGTAACGGTGCGGGGAAGTATGGTGGCCTGTACTTAATCTTAAGTTATCTTATTTAATTTCACAAACCTGAGCTAAATACAATAAATAAATAAATAAGTATAAGTGCAAAGAATAATTAAAGAAAAATATTTAAAAATAAATGAAAAAAATAAAAATAAAATAATAATAATACATTTGAGAAAAACACGTGATTGTCATTGGGGAAAAAAAAGTTTCAGGCACAGATGAAACAGCTCTTATCGTACTACTGCAAACTCTCTCTCTCTCTCTCTCTCTTGGTTATCCATCGATTTCGATTATGACGTCTACTTTTAACCTTTTTGTAAAAAAAAACATTTAAATGAACAAACACATACTTCTTCACTTACTTACTTTACTTTCCCTATTCTATCATATGGCTACCAAAGCCCAAACAGCACAGCCACCTTCAACAGACCCAGGCTCTGTACAAGCAAGCTCCAGGTCGTGACAATGCCCATACTACCCATCCCCATTTTTCCACATCTATCTATGGGATTTAATGTGGCTATACAACCCAATCCTAGACCTACATAACCTCTGACAAGTAGGACATGTAAATGTGTCAGTAGACACTGTGGGCTCCTCAGGAGTTTTCCTCCTGTCCCTCTTCTGCTGTCTCCTGGCTGTCCTGTCCTCCTCCAGCCTACGGGTCCCCTCCTTACACACCTGCCGCCATGTGGTGCGGTCAGCAGCAGTAACTTCCAGGTCCTCAGGGCTGATGTTACATTTCTTCAATGTGGTCTTCATCTGGTCCTTGTAGCGCTTCTTCTGCCCCCCAGCCGAGCGTTGGCCATGACTTAACTACATCGTACATCACTCTCCGGGGCAGTTGGTCCTGGGTCATTCTCACCACATGTCCAAGCCATCTCAGCTGGTGCTGGGTGACCAGAGCCTCAATACTTCTACAGTTGGTCTTCACGAAGATTTCAGAATGAGGAATATGATCACACCAAGTGATGCCAAGGATACGCTGCAGACAGCACATGTGAAAGTTCACCAGGGACCTGAGGTGGCGGCTGTAAGTGACCCAAGCCCCACAGCCGTACAGCCGAGTGCTGATACAGACAGCATGGTACACAGACACCTTGGTGTGGAGGTTTAAGTCCTTGTTTGTCACAGTCTACCAAAGGCAGCAGACGCTTGCCTGATGCGGTTCTGGACCTCTTCATCAATGCTGCAGTCATCGGAGAGCATACTCCCCAGGTATTTAAATGACGGGACTACTGATAGCTGTTCATCAGCAACAGTAAAGACAGGCATAGTGGAAGGGGGGCTGGCACTCCATTGACAAATAACCTCTGTTTTGGTGGTGTTGATGGTTAAACCCATCCTGCTGTATGCTTTGGCTGCAGCATTAAGGACAGACTGGAGTAGGGTTGCTGAAAATTCCCGGAATTGATCCTTTTCAAATCCCGGGAAAAAAGAGCCTCCTCCTGGGAGATCCCGGGAATTCCCGTTAAACCAGAAGTGCCTTTTTAATACTTTATTTTGTACCCACGTACTCGGCCGAGTGGTTTATTGGGCACGTTATAGCCTCATATGCGCAGAGCAGACTGGATGCTAGCTCTAGAATGAACTAAGGGCATTAAAAGTTAAGTGTCATGATCCTGCCTGGGCCTCTTTGTCTCTGTTTTGTTTTTTGCCTTTTTGCCCTTTTGCTTGTCTGGCTTATTGCAGGGTTGGAGCAGGTGTGTGGGGAGTCAGCTCAAGCACTCACAGCTGCCAGCAATCACCAATCAACCGCCTCTCACATACCCGGTCCGGCCTTCCAGATACTGCCAGATTGTAGTTTCAGTTCACACAGTCAGTAGCTCTATCTCTCATTACCTACCTGTTGCAGCTCCGTTTGCATTTTTGCCTCGTACTAATTTTTGTTGTTTTTCCTGCCACAGCTCTCCCGGTCTGACTCCCCCATCGGCTCCAACCTGCACCAGCGAGCACTTCCCCCCGGACTCCTCTGCCCGCCTGCTCTGGTTTGCTCTCGCCCAAGCCCCTGGACATTCTCCGGTGCGCTCTCCCTGGAACCCTCCCAGGACCGTTGGATTTCCCCTGGATCCCGACCCAACCCCCAGCTGATTCTTGTTCAATAAACCTTCTTTAACTGGTACTGTCTCCGCGCCTGTGTCCTCCCTGTCCAACCGTAACATTAAGTCATCTAAAGGCGTTTTCAGACGGGAGGAGACGTTCTGTCTGTGTACTCGACACGGATCGGCGGAGATAGGAGGCTCCGCGAGGAAACGCCGTGCGGTAACCATGGAAACAACTTTTGTTTACAACCCGGACTGACTCATTTCGCAGGAATCCCGAAATCCCGGGACCCGTCCAGCAACCCTAGACTGGGGCTCTTCTGGAGAGTTAGCAACAAATGCGCAATCATCTGCATATTACAGTTCAAAGACCCTTTCATCGAGCAGTTTGGTGGTAGCTTGGAATCTCCTGATATTAAAGAGGTTTCCATCCAGTCTGAAGTCTACATGCACACCACTGCTATTCTCAATCTCCTTATGGAGAAGCTGAGTAACACAGAGAAGGAATATGTTAAAGAGCACAGGTGCCAGCACACAACCCTGCTTGACGCCTGTACGAACAGGGAAAGGAGCGGACTCTTTTCCTCCCATGGTCACTCTAGCAGTCATATAAGACCTTTGTTTTTTGTGCAATGAATAATCGATTCTTCAAAAGGACCGAGTATGGGCGTATCTGGCGGTGGCTTAATATCTTTATTGATAAAATGGCAAAGCTGTAGATATACAAAAACATACTTCTGCGGGACACCAAATGTAGTTTTTTCAAAAGACATTAGAACATTATTATAGTCGAACAAATCTTCTATCACTCTAATTCCTTATGCCATGAACGAAAAATATTACTGTGATATACTGGGAGGAAATTCCTGTTATTCATGAGCTAAATAAGACAAAGTGCTCTTGCTAGTGAACTTCATAATGTTTTGTCAAACCTTGATAGAATTTGCAAGTATTGGATTTTCTACTGCCCTAAATTGTAATCTCTTGGTGCTTGTGAGCTCGCCCAATAATACAAAAGGAGTACATCCCTAGGCCTTCGGGGGTTCTGGTCCTTCAGTAAGATAACAGTGAACCCATTCATACAGCATATAGTTCCACTATGCCAGGCCAAATTATAATAAATAATATTTGGGAATGCTAACCCCCCTCTATCCTGGGTAATTGCAGAATTTTAATATTTAATCTTGTTTTTTTTATCCCTTTTATTTCCTCAGATTATTTTATTAGTAATATATTCACTTTTATTTAATGTATCCTCCCCATCCATGTAACTGGTAAATCATGCCATCTAGGAAGGTCAGTAAAATTCAATGAGATCTTTATCACTGGGAGTTATAGAGATCCAAACGAGGTTCTTCCATGAGGTTCTTCTATGTTTTAAGGAAAACATTTGCACTAGAACTAATTTAAGAAACACACGTATAACACAGAAGGCCTGCCTGTGTTATTGCCTGAAATGGAAGATGCATATTGATCTATGCTGAAATCATTTTATATCAGGGCTGATGAAACTACAGTGCTGTTTGAAAGTTTGTGAACCCCTTGAGCCTTTTGGAATTTTATTTATTTTAACCATTATTAATTCATTTTTATCAATACAAGTATTTTTATATGAAATAACAGATGTTTGTTTATCAATTCAACATTTTTCTTTTCACTAATACATAGGTTTTTTTTGTGTTACCTACTACATGTTTTTTTGTGCTACCTAACACATACGTTTTTTTTTTTACTTTGGGTTACCTACTACATAGGGTTTTTTTTTTGGTGCTACCAAACACGTTTTTTAATTTTTTTGGGTTACCGGACATAAAATTGTAGTACCTACTACATAGGTATGTGTTACCTACTGTATAGGTTTTTTTTTGGTGGTTACCGGACACAAAATTGTAGTACCTACTACATAGATATGTGTTACATACTATATCGTTTTTTTTTTGTGCTACCTAACAGATAAGTTTTTTTTTATTGTGTTACCTACAACATGTTTTTTTTTATTGTGTTACCTACTTCATGGGTTTTTTTTGTGTGCTACTAAACACATGTAGTAGGTAACCCAAAAAAATAAATAAAAATAATCTATGTGTTAGGTAGCACAAACAAAGAAAAACATGTAGTAGGTAACACAAAAAATAAACCTATATAGTAGGTAACACCTATCCATGTAGTAGGTACTACAATTTTGTGTCCGGTACCCCAAAAAAAACAACCCATGTGTTTGGTAGCACCAAAAAAAACCCTATGTAGTAGGTAACCCAAAGTAAAAAAAAAACATGTGTTAGGTAGCACAACAACAAAAAAAACGTATGTAGGTAGCCCCAAAAAAACCTATATAGTAGGTAACACATATCTATGTAGTAGGTACTACAATTTTGTGTCCGGTAACCCAAAAAAAAACAACCCATGTGTTTGGTAGCACCAAAAAAAAAACCCTATGTAGTAGGTAACCCAAAGTAAAAAAAAAACATAGGGGAGAACAGGGGAATCTGAGGCATCGGGTAATGTGAGCCACCCCCTGTATCTAGGCAACGGAAAACATTTGTGGTCATGTGAGATATATGTTTTCAAGCCCCTCTCATTTCCCCATGGCCCTGAAAGAGAGGACCTCGTGGTGCTGTGGTAAGCATGTTTTTTTCACCAAAATAGGTATTTTGCATGTAAAAGTAAATTTTCTTGCTGTCAACTTAATCAACTGTTGTGCCAAAGCAAATGTATTCACGTAGAAAAACTTCTATCATACGTGTTGATGAACTACCAACATATGACACCATGTGATACTGATAACTGAAGATTAGCCTGAAATGCTAAGAGAGGTAGTTTTTTCTCAAATTGTGGTGGTGGGGGAAAGTGAGACAAATGCTGTGGGGGAAAGTGAGCCACTGTCTCACTTTCCCCCACCATGAGGCACAAGTTAAGTTTAGTCTTAAACATATTTTAATGTAATATTACATGATATATGTTTTATTTTAATGTCATACACATTGTAGAAAAGCCATCATGCCAAGTAAATACACCAGGAAGACGACCTGGGGCAACCACACGGAAAGAGCACCTTCTCATCTTTCCCTGTAACCTTCAGGGCTGGAATGTAGAGTAGGCCTAGTTGTAGAGTATGACAGGCTGATGTTATATTCCAGTTGGGTCTTCTCCTGTGTTCTGAGTCCCAGGCTGTTCTCGCTGGTTCTGATTTTCCTATGATTTGACCCCCAGACACTAGCTGGCTCTAAGGGTCCTGTGTTCTGACCCCCAGACTGTGTTCTAATCTAACTGGTTCTATCTTTCATTTGAATCTTATTAAAACCTTTTAAATTATAATATGTTGTATTTGATTTTGTTCAGAGTTACTTTCAAGTGTTTAGAAAATTTGCTTTGCTTAATTGACCAAACCCCATCATTCTTTTACTAGTCTGACATTAGTTCTGGAATGTGTGGCTAGCTTTCAGGATTCGTACTGTTACAATATGTGTTGTTATGGTAGTTTCAGAGTGGAAAAAGTAAGTGGATCAGTTTACCCCACAGCTGGGGTAAAGTGAGCCACATGACAACTTTTTTTTAAACAATCATATTTTCACTGCCCTTTGTCTTGAAAAAATTCTGCTAATGCCCATTTCTAGGAAACATCCTGAATTAATGGGAAATGTGTACATTTGAGTGATAAATCATTTTAGCTCGCTTAGAGGGGAGCAAATGTAAAAAGTGGCTCAGATTACCCCGTTCTCCCCTATGTGCTAGGTAGCACAAACAAAAAAAACATGTATTTATTTAATTATTTCAGGACAATGCAAAAAACACAAAAAAAACCTATGTATTAGGTAGCACAAAAAAAAACCTATGTAGTAGGTAACACAAAACAAAACCTTTGTAGTAGGTAACACATATCTACAGTATGTAGTAGGTACTACAATTTTGTGTACCTTATTGTAAAGTATTACAAATGTAACAATATAGAAATCATCATGGGCCCCTCAACTATAGGGGAGAAATATAAAGGCAAGTTAAAAACAACAGCATTAGTAGCTCTGTCTAAAGGCCAGGACACACCAGTCCGACTACCCGAAAATGGAGACTGCCAATTCAGGGAGCTCCAGTCTTCCCGTCGCGGCCGAAAAAGTGCAAAGAACACACCAAACCGACTGCTGACTTTCCGTACGCTCTGCGCTTGCGCGGGACGTAATGTCTCCATAACAGCAGGCGGCGCTAATCTGTATTGTGGCCCGAAAAAATACGGAAGCCGGAAATGATGGGACGGCTCTCTAGACCATAAACATAGATAGAAATACGTATTTATATTTATGGACCATAAAGAGCACCATTTTTAGCAGAGAGTGTCGAGCATGGTGTCGAGCAGTCAACAAGGGTTGATGCATGTGAGTACTCACTGAACGAAACAAACAAACACATTAAAACGATGGCTAACTGTTGTTAGCTGTTTGTGCTACCCGCCTCACTTCCGGGCTTCACTGATTCGCTAGCCCTCCACAAATCAAATTGCTCCAACTGAAAGACTGCCCGCCGCCCGACGACATCTACGACGACCGATTTCTCGGCACACACCAAACAGATTCGTGTCCCCGCCCCCTCCCGACTCTACAACGGCGATTATCGGGCCGGTGTGTCCTGGCCTTAAGGGCTCATGGAGAAAAAAAAAACTTTCTATGTGTGAATTCTAAATTCTTCATAAAAAGTTACTATCCACACTTTATCTGTTGAAATGGAGCCCTCCATCATAAAACCAATCTACTGTACTGTTTTTACAGTTGCAGAGTAGAGAGTGCTGCCTGTTTAAGAAAAATCTGAAAAATAATGTTCCTTAAGCATCTCAGGATTTGATCTAGCCTCTAAAATTTCCTCTCAAAGTGCACCAGATTTATGCATTTCACTTTAAAAGGGAAAACAAATCTGGGGGTGGCAAGCCCCCGGATCCCCCAACAAGGTACAGGGTCCCATATGTGTTTGCCATTAATTGTATGTATCTTTGCGAAAAAGTCAGTGTACCTGACTGGATAGGGAGGAGTGGGGGGCCCTTTAAGAGTTTGTGCCCAGGGGCCCATTATATCATAATCCGTCTATGCCTAACACGTGTCCCTTCTCATGTTAGTCTGTTATTGTCTGTAACCCATCAGGTGCCGGTTGAGACTTGCTTATTAATTTGGGTCCTACCTAACGTCAAGACAATAGGAACATTGTGAGGGAATGCAAAACCTATTGCGAGGGAATGCAAAAGTATTGCAAGGGCACGCAATCTATTGCGAGGGAACACAATTTAAAAAATCTCGCCGTGACCATAAGGGGGCTCCGTACAATGGAGAACCCATAATGTTGAGCATCAGAAGTTGTATTTAAAGCAAGAATGGAAAATAATTAAGCTTTCAAAATGTCAACAATTAATGTCCTCAGTTTCCAAACACTTCCTCAGTGTTGTTAAAAGAAAGGCTGATGTAACACAGCGGTAAACATGCCACTGCCCCAACCTTTTTGAAACGTGTTGCAGGCACAACTTTTAAAATGTGTGTATATTTAAAAAAAAACAAATAAAGTGTATCAGTTTATTATGTGTTTGTATGTGTTATTTATTGAATGCACGTCGAAAAGGATAATGAAATCATCACGTTCTTTTTTATTCACATTTTACATAACGTCCCAACTATTTCGGTATAATGCCAATGCAATGATCCCTTTAAGTGAAGATGCTAAAAGGTTGAGATGAGGATGGTAGATAGCCGCTTGTGACAGCTGATGACTGCCGCTTATTCACTTTAAAGAAGCTATATTACGACACACTAAGCAAAGGAAGAGGGTGTGTGTGTGTGTGTGTGTGTTGGGGGGAGGGGGTTCTAATGATTTATAACTACCATTTCCTGTTGTGACTCCAAAGTGCAATTTTCTTTTAAAGCTGCAGTAATACAACTTATCCGACATGAAACAACCATTCAATAACTAATACATCTGTCTGCAGCCCTGTGTTTTTGTGCATAAATCCAATTAGCATTTAACTCACTTTACAAGTGATCTACTGGTGTTCAGGTGTGGAGGTGTGCTGTAAGAGTTTGGCCATGTGAAGTTAAACATAATATAATTCACTATGATTGCACATTGATCACTATCATTGTTTTTTCTTCATAAAGTTTTGCCGTATTTGCAGTTTTGTCTAACACTTGTTTACCAATGGTGCTACAGGTGATATCTCAGCCTGATGCTTAGGCCAGGTACACTGAGGGAAACATTTCAACTTTCAGGAAGATCCCATAAAAGTATTGCTTGTTTGTATTTTAATGTGAGAGTATGCTTTAAATGAGCATTTAAAATAACAGAGTAAAGTGAAATGGGTTTATTATAGTGACAAACCAATGCAGAGTAGTTTCCCTCAGCTCTCCTGAGCCTAGCAGGGTCTTTCATCTTACCTACAACTTTACAGTTTCACAGCTCTCACTACCTTCGCACCAGCAGGAAAACACCAAGCGAAAAAGTTCCACTGCACACTAGCTGTTAAGCAGCATTCAGACACAGGGAGAGACCAACTGGTTTATATAGAGGAGCATTTAGCATCTAAAGAGACAGAGCTTCAGGAAATAGTGGAGACCTAAAACAGAGCTGAAAGAGAGACAATAATGATATGACACAATTCATTATTTGACACAAACACAATTCCAGATGGAGGATGATCCTTTGTGTCTGCTTGTGTGTCAGCTGTTTTCCAACACGCTCCCATCATAGGATCTTCTGTAGAGATTGTTCAAAGCTTGTTACATTGTCCCCACATGGCCAAAACAAACCTTTCATGTGGGTTTAACAAAACAAATGTATCAAATACATCATCACCCACATACCTCATTGACTCAGATTCAGATTCAGAAAACGTTATTGTGTCGTAACAGAAAATCATCTTAAATGTGACTCAACATACAAACAGGACAATGTACTGTAATTCATACAACATTGATTTCTGAGAGCACACAGTGTGTATAGATCTTAAAACAAGTATAAATATTAAAAACTGTAAAAATAACAAGATAAAAGCTGTGGGTATGTGTAAAGTGTAAAGTGACAGTGCGTCAGGGTTCATTTGTCCATTGTTCATTGTTTGTTTAAGCTGTTTATGGCAATGGGTATGAATGAGTTTTTGTGTATGTTTTTCTTGACTCAGAACCTATGAGCTTAGTGTTGTTAGATTTATTTCCAAATCCTCAAGCTTTGGGATATTTTTAGCTCTCATTTTGTTAATTTTTTACTTGACCTTCTGCTTATTTACAAATTGACTGAATTATAGATCCTTTTCGTATGTAATTAATTGTACTCAAACCTGAATTTATTGAGTTTTAGGCTACTTATGACTACTTGTCAAACTGCTTTGATATCATCCTGAGTCTTTAGGGTTGGCTCATGCAAATAGGGAAGTTAAATTGGGTGCGCTCTCTCCAGCACCAAACACGACGCAGGAGGAGCGGCATTAGTCACGACCTGTGTCCGCCTGTGAGGCACTTTTTTCGGACACTTTTACCTAGCAGCCTCGGCTGGAGAACCAGGCTGACAACTGCGCACCTTAACACTTTCGCGTCACATTTAGGGTTAGGAGTTACAGTTATTGGGGGACGCTGGTCAAATAACTACAGGATGTCCCTCACTCAGCTCTACAATATTTGGTAACGCTTTATATTAAGGTTCTTGTTATAAGCCTTAGTTAATAGGTAATAAGGACCTTATTAGATACTTATTAACATCTTATTTGTTAATAAGACTATATATAAGTGTTAATAATAACATAATAAACATGTTGACAGTGTGATTATAAGACTTTTATAAGCACTTATAAGAAACTGGTTCTTAACCTAACTAAAACAGTCTGCATGTTTTTCTCAAAGAAGGCCTGTGACAAAAATACAGATTCCATGGCATCAATACAGGGCCAAAAACTTACAGTGGTCCAGGAATCCAAGTATTTAGGTGTTGTTATCGATTCACAATTAAATTTTAAGCAACAAGTAAAAAAAACAGTAAACAGAATGAAATTTAATTTATCCAACTTCAGATACATTAGAGAAAATATGCCATTTGATTCAGCAAAACTATATTTTAATTCAATGATTATACCTCATATGACATACTGCATGACAAGCTGGGCATTGGCATGCAAGACCACGTTAACATCTGTGGAAACAGTATACAAACAAGCCATTAAGATTTTAGATAAAAAACCGAAAACCTATCACCACTGCAATATCTTAAAGAAGCACGATTTACTGAGTTGGCAAAACATGATCAAGTATGCAGACTGCACCCTGGTTTTTAAAATTCTCAACAGACTCGCCCCAGCACCATTGCAAATGTTTATACAAAAAAATGAAAGTAGATCCACCAGGGCAACTTCTCGAGGTGACTGTATTGTTCCTTTTAGAAAAAGTGCCTATGGACAGGCTGTATTTTCATACCGTGCAACTCATACCTGGAACACACTACCCGCTGCTCTACGTGAGCTTCCCACTCTTGGCTCTTTTAAAAAATGTCTTAAAGTATGGCTGCTGGAATCTCAAAACTGTTCACACAATCTATCATAGATTTTAATTTAATTTAATTTTAATTTTATTTTTTAACATTATTTGAATAATTGTTTTTACTCACTTGTTCTGTCGGTTGCATTTTTTTTTTTTTTTTTTTTTTGTCTGTTGTCTGATTGTCTGTTTTTATTTATGAGTACACGCATATGTTTGTTTCATGTGATTGGTGTCGACCAATCAAGGGACAAAGGATGCAAATTAGCACTTGCTACAATCCTGTATATTTACATGTAAATGTCTATTAATATGCAATGTCCCTTTAAATAAACTTAAACTTAAACTTAAACTTCTTAACTATTAATTGATCGCTTAATATCATTAATAAAAGTCTTATGAGTTTCTGATAGCTGTTAATAAAAGCGTTACAAACCTATGTATTGAGTCTTACTAACTTGCCTATTATGTCATTGTTAAACCTTTACTAAGCATTGTTTGTTGCTTTATGAAGGTAACCACATCTTTATTAATCAATTAATAACAGTTAACTATGCTCTATGAAGAATGCTTATTAAGGTTAATAAGTCCTTTATTAAACACTTAATAACAGTTAATAAGTACTATATCTTGTCAAGGAGGATACAATGAGAATTAGAAAAACGACATGTAAATACAATGTTAGAGCGGTGAAGGTATTTGATTAGCTTTAATGTTTTTCTTGTTGAAGTACCTTCAAAAATGAGTTTTCTGAGTTTGGTTTGCAGCGCCATATCTTAGTTGGCTAAAGTCACTGATTTTCATCCCTCTTTCCAAAATGTTGTCTTTTGGCATCTAGCATAATGAGTGCATAATATATTTGTTTTTGCTCTGAAGTGATTCTTTCACCTCTATGTGTGCGCACACATGTTGAGTGAGTGTTAAAATGAGATGCCCCGAGAACGTAGTATATTTTTCACAATCTATGATGAATATGACTCGTATGATCGGTGTTGTGCCTCAAATCAGATCCTTAAAGGGCTTTTATTTTGAAGGTAGTTGTAAAACCGGAAGTTCCGTGTATGCAAGTCGCTGATGGCTTGACGCCAGCTTGACGGCCATGCTTGACAAAGTGTTTCACGAAAGTAAGGAGAACATGTCGGAGTTGTCAGCACGGTCAGCACCCCAAACCAGGTCTCTGAAAAATAAGAGGGTGAGGTCCGAACTGGAGGATGACTCTTCTGGTAAGTTTAAGAATGTAATGCTATAGTAACGTTAGCTGGTTCTAGCTTGCTAGTTGTTTGCCTAGCTTACATTACTTTCTTTCAGAAGCTTTGGTGAGCTTCTTTTTTGAGCTAACGTTTAGCTTACACTATCATAAAAACTGCAACCAAACGTATTTATTAACAGTTGTGTCATGCTAGCTTGTCAGGAAGGGGCAAAGTAATGCTGAATGGTTATTTCTGTGCTGACCCAGATGCTGCCCAAATTGTCCTAACTGCCAAACTGGGTCTACAGAAATATAAACATGAGCTGGCCAGGTATAAATTAGAATGCCAGGATGTAAAAATAAAAGACCTGACAACGGAGAGAGATTTCTTGAAGGGACAACTATCTGAATGAAAAAAAATATTTACTTTTTTCGAACAATTGTCACCATTACAGACTAAATTTACTTTGATAATGCACCCCTTTTTGCAGATTCCATGTCCAAATCGCTTAAATGCTTAGTATAACCTGTCTGCTATCTGTCTAATGTGATCTGTGATCAATGTTTATTTGTGTTGTCTTTATACAGTAATAAGAAAGACCAGCCTGACTCAACCTTCCCCTGGGGCTCAAGTCCGTTGTCGTCTGACTCCTCTGACTCCTCCTCAGAGGATGGGAAGAGGAAGAGGAAGTATGACAGAAGTCAGCATTATACTGTTGCAGAGGGGGCCAGCAGAAGAAGGCTTTTTTTTTTAAATGATCTATTTTTGAATTGTATTACTTGATTTTATTTCAATACATTTTAAACTTAAGACTGACCAATTTTCTTACTATTTTGTTGAGACAATCGGGGAACGGTGGGGCTTGAAAATATTCCCACCTCCAAAGTGGGGAATGACAAAACAAGTTTGAGAACCACTGGGTTAGCATCTATATAGTTGTATGTGGTTTTCTGCTTGTCCTATCTGCAACAGTATAATGCTGACTTCTGATACAGCAACGTCTCGCCCAAATTCCTCTAGTGAGGATTGCCATCTCCATAAGGTTACAGATTCAATATGCAGAAGCAACTCGTACAACCCCACGTCGTTTTATATTGTTTTACCTACAACAGAGTTTTTTTTTATTATTGTTTGATGGAAGTTTTTTTTGCTCTACTCGTTTAATTGTTTTGTTGTTCTTATTCATTTAATATTTTAAATTAATAGTCTTAATCATTGGACACTTGAATTGATGTCAGGAAGCATTTTTATTTTACAAAGGTATCTATTTTTTTTTACATTTAGTAAAATGTTGTTCATGAAAGTTCTGGGAAACAAACAAACATGTTTACAATTGCACAGTTGTTAAGTGTTTTTTTTCTTTAAAAGTAAGTTTTTGTGCTTCACCTCTGTAACATTGTATTTACATGTAGTTTTTTTAATTCACATTGTATCCACCTTGACAAGATATAGTACTTATTAACTGTTAAAAAGTGTATGTTAAAGGATTTATTAACCTATAAGCATTGTTCTCGCTTTAGTTCCAGTACCTTCAAAATGCATTATTACCTGTTTAATAAAGGACTTATTAACCTTAATAAACATTGTTCTCGCTTTAGATCAGGTACCTTCAAAATGCATTATTACCTGTTTAATAAAGGACTTATTGGCCTTAATAAGCATTGTTCTCGCTTTAGATCAGGTACCTTCAAAATGCATTATTACCTGTTTAATAAAGGACTTATTAACCTTAATAAACATTGTTCTCGCTTTAGATCAGGTACCTTCAAAATGCATTATTACCTGTTTAATAAAGGACTTATTGGCCTTAATAAGCATTGTTCTCGCTTTAGATCAGGTACCTTCAAAATGCATTATTACCTGTTTAATAAAGGACTTATTAACCTTAATAAGCATTGTTCTCGCTTTAGATCCAGTACCTTCAAAATGCATTATTACCTGTTTAATAAAGCACTTATTAACCTTAATAAGCATTGTTCTTAGAGCATAGAAATGCATTATTACCTGTTTAATAAAGGACTTATTAACCTTAATAAGCATTGTTCTTAGAACATAGTTAACTGCTAATAAACAAATAATAAAGGTGTGTTCACCTTCATAAAGCAACAAACAATCCTTAGTAAAGGTTTAACTATGACATAATAGGCAAGTTAGTAAGACTCAATACATGGGTTTGTAACGCTTTTATTAACAGCTATCAGAAACTCATGAGACTTTCATTAACGCTATTAAGCAATCAATAAATAGTTAAGAAGTTTCTCATAAGTGCTTATAAAAGTCTTATAATCACACAGTAAACATGTTTATTGTGTTATTATTAACACTTAAATATAGTCTTATTAACACAAACTGATGTTAATAAGCATCTTATAAGGTCCTTATTACCTATTAACTAAGGCTTATAACAAGAACCTTAATATAAAGCGTTACCCAATATTTAATGAACTTTTTAAAAATTCAATAAGCCTAATCAAAATCACATTTGCAGTTTTTAAAGTGATCAGGCATGACATTTACGTGATAAGGGCATATATGCCTACCTGTTTATATTTACTTGGTGAAGATTAGAGTCCACCTAGTCCATTTGACCAGTTAAACAAAATGTATTTGACTGAAATCACTTTTTATCCTTAGTCAAAATCTCAAAAGGGACCATCAGAAACACAAAACATATTTTCATAAAAAATAAGAGGAAGAAAAACTCCTTCCATGTATTTACTGTACTTCTGTTTCTGTCATACATAAGCTGAATACATGGTTCCAGTCTTCCTTCATTTGGAAACTGATAACAAAGACACATGAGCTGTTATTAGAACTATTCGGTTTCCCCTTGGGTTTTGTTGGCATTAAACAAGAATACTGAAAGAGGAAATACAAATTGCCTTAAGGATAGTTCCTCTACATTATTCTGATGAAGCTCAGTTTCGTGCATGGAACAGGCAACATCTGTAAAGTAAAAGCATTTGTTATATCACTTTTTCAATCACTGCTATTGACTTCAATTCTTATTTTATTTGTTTTAATTTATCTCGAACCGAAATATGAACATCCAGTGACAGATGACCGGTAACACTAATATTAGTCCTGGATGCTATATTTAACATCAGTGTGAACATAACCTAGGTCAAGCAGCCCTCCTCACACCAGCAAAAATAACTCCATTAACTGTTTCCCATAGACCCTTCTCTCCGCTTCCTGTTGTCCCCCCACTCGTTCAAACACACACTCTCTCTCTCTCTCTAACACACATACACACACACACACACACACACACACACACACACACACACACACTTCCTGTCATGACAAGGCTGAAATTAAGACAGGCTGTTAGTTTGAACCGACACTGGGAGAAGGGGCATTTTCTCACAGTCTTATGAAGATAGAGAGTGGCGGTCTGAATTGATGTGAGACAACTTCTGTTTTGTCACATAAACCAATTTTTTACCTAACTATTTTTCAGGTCTTGCAGCAGCCTCTGCTTCTCTTCATTTAAAGCTAAACAATTAACCCGAGCTGCCAGGTTATGACCTGATTGTTTTGTTTCCCTTTCCCACGTGCACCCTCTGAAAAATGACCATAGGGCTAAGTTAGCGTAAGCAAATAAAACTAAGACTGATTTAATGTGTGTGTGTGTGTGTGTGTGTGTGTGTGTGTGTGTGTGTGTGTGTGTGTGTGTGTGTGTGTGTGTGTGTGTGTGTGCGTGCACACGTTTGTGCGTGCATGTGTGTGAGTTGCTGGGTTTGTGAGGGGGGTGTATTCACTCTGTGTTTTTGTCAACAGAGGAAGCATGTCAGGACCTGACAGTGATACACACATGGGGAAGATATGGTGGCTACATAGCAGTGGTGGAATGTTAGCACATTTACTCCAATTCGGTACTTAAAGGCCTACTTCACCGGTTTGAATATGAAGGTGTATTGAATTCTGAGATCCTATGTAGTATAAATGTGCAAAAAAAAAAAAAATCAGTTCATCCTAGCCTGAGAAAAGGCAGAAAGAGTGTTTTTTTTTAACCCTATATTAATCTTACTGTGACATCACAGTAAGATAAATATAGGGTTAAAAAAAAAATTACTTTGTAAATATTACTGTGATGTCACAGTAGGAGAAATCACAGTAATATTTACAAAGTAAGGTTTTTTTTTAACCCTATATTTATCTTACTGTGATGTCACAGTAAGATTAATATAGGGTTAAAAAAACACTTTTTCGGCCTTTTCTCAGGCTAGGATGAACCAATTTCAATTTTTTTTGCACATTTATACTACATAGGATCTCAGAATTCAATACACCTTCATATTCAAACCGGTGAAGTAGGCCTTTAAGTACAATAAGAACTTGTGCTTTACTTTAGTATTTCCATTCTATGTTACTTTGTACCTTTACTTCACTGCAGCAGCGGCTCGCCCATAGAGGGCGATAGGGCGACGCCCTCCTTGAGCCATACCATCAAAAAATATAATAATGATGAAAAATATATATCTTTTTTGTATTTATAATCATAATGTATGATTTCAATACAGTTTTTACCTGCATCTAAGTCTAAATATCATTGTACAATCAGCGTCGGTGCTCTGTACCGTCACTCTGGGGCGATGTCGGGCTGGTTGAAAATCGCCCTGAGCGCTCTCATAGGCTGTATCCCATTACAGAGACGGTCTCGCGGTCTATGAAGGCTATAGCCTATGAAGGCCGATTCGAAGGCCGAACGAGCGTTGTTAAACGGGACGGTCTCCGCAGGTCTCCGTTTACGAGCATTTCCGGTTTGCGTAACAAGCCGTTACCTTGCGTGACGACTCGCCGCTCCTGTGCTGCCTAGCAACCCTGATAGCTGCCAACGGAAACAGCCTTGTCAACAGAGGAAAAAAGAAAAAGAAGTCGCCTACCAGACCAAAAGAAAAAAAAGTACAAGAAAAAAAGAAAGGAAGATAAAAGTTAAGAAGATGGAGCAACACGTTGCTGTTTTGTTATTTTTTATTTTATTTTATGCCATCTCTGAAAAAAACGCAATGAATCATGGGATATGTTGGGCTGCGAAGGATACATCTGATGCAGCCTTCAAAACCGTGAAACAAAGGCTGCATTTCACGGCTGCATATGAGGAGCCTTGCAAATGGAACAACCTTTGCGCGCCGCTATGACGCAATCGGTCTTCAAATGCAGCCTTCGTAGACCGCAACCCCTGAATCGAGATACAGCCATAGACTTCAATGTAAAACTTTTTTTTTTCAAACTGCAGGCCTCCCAATGCAATCTCTATGGGTTCCGGGGGTGCTAGCCCTAACGTGTTGTCGTCATACGTAAAGTAAACAATGAACCAATTACAGTGACTGATACAGTCACATGTCCGGTCTGCTGCCCAAAGCGGTCAGATTCAAGACCAACATAACTAATATCAACTCAGGCTAGGCTGGCAAGTTACTTGATAATGTCATTAAAAGGACTAGGTCCTTTCCAGACAAAATGTAACCATCAAGCAAGTATCTACCAAGATGGATTGGGGGATCGTATAAACGCAGATTTTCACAGGACTCGTTTGAACGGCTAACGAGGCTAGCAGGATGCTAAGGAGCTAACGCTCTGTCCTGCTGCCGCTGCATGATGATATGGACTGTATACTGGCTTTTTATCCATCATGATGGCAGCACAGACACCGCATGGATAACTTCGGGTGTCACCCCTATGCATCATCTCTCAGAAAAGGTAAAACAAACATTAAACATCAATCTGCATATGGACGAGCCAGCGCCGTTCAACAGCTGATCCATAGACTGTTTACTCTGACAGCTGCTGTCATCGTCCGACATAAACCCGCCTACCAAGTAACGGTGCTGTAGACAGCATGGACATATAAAGAAAGGTAGACAGTAGTAACCCAAACCAATGTGATGATTGCACATGTGCTATGCCAGCATCCATTTTTGTTTAATCTGAACACAACTGTCAAATCAATCAGATTATTGTGATTAATTGTAGAGCAGGTCTCTTCACTTTTAAAGGAAGCCTATCTGAGGAGCACACTGGTAGATGACAAGTTATCTGTGATGGCTACAGCCGGATAATTAAATCATTTTAGAGCTAAATTAATTTTATTCAAAAAATTAACTAACTTAATGTATAGTAGGGGAGCCCGGAGGCAATTGTAACAGGGGGCAATTGTAACAAATCAAATGTCTCCAATAGGAAATAAAGTAGATCCACAAAATTTATTTTGCACATGTATTTTGATGATGTCTCTCTGCATACTAAAGGAAAAATTGATATCTCCTTTTGAAAATATTTTTTCAGAAAAAACTCATTTCTGAGGTACGAAAGTTAAAAAAAAATGTACGGTATTTTTCTCATAAAGTCTTACTGTTTAATTAAAATTTAATAAAATCTGTTTTGTTTTGATGACCTTTCTGTTGTGAAATATATGACATCTTTGTTAAACATTAGCTCCATTGTTTCTAGCCATCAGGGTAGTTTGTGTCAAGTTGTTATGGTCGGGGGCAATTGTAACACTTTGTTACAATTGCCCCCGACACTATAACAATTTTGCTTTGTTTGTTAAATACATTAAAATAGATGATTTATATGAAATTATATGATGTAAACATTTATTTGTATACTTCATATAGGGGAGAGTGGCCTAAGTTGTGCAACTTTTCACTCAAAGTGACTTTAAAGTAAGGCCTTGACAGTAAAGTCTCCAACTCAAATATGTACATATATTTCAGGGTGTTGTGCATCCCTGGCAATAAAAACTTTGGATCTGGAACAAACTGTTGAAGAAATATAGCTTTCGGAAAAAAAGTTGTCTTGTTGCACAACTTGCCCCCGGTGTGGTGTAAGTTGTGCGGTTGGAGAGAATACCATGGGGTAAATTGTGCCATTGCTATATATCTCATAAACTGTAATGCAAGACAAATCCATTAGACAATCACTTATTTAAGGTTTATTTAAAGTAAATGAAGTAAATAGTTGACAAAGATTAAAGGACAATTTTCTTAAACAAGGCCTAGCAGATCTAATGGTTTTACCTGCAAAGCTCACAATGACAAAGTCACCATCATCATCTTTCTGGCCATCTGAACTCTCATCAGTGGTGTCGTTAAGTGGAATTGAGATGTCACTCTCTTCTGAGCTACTGTAGACAATCACTTTCTTTTGGTGACCAGCGTATACAGCCATGCCACTGGCACAACTCTCAGAAATGTACTTTGCACTAGTTGCTCCGTGCTTGTGGAACCATCTGCCACCTGACAAATGTGATTCCCCCTACATTTCTGCCTTTAAATCAAGGCTCAAAACCCATATGTACACCCTGGTGTTTCCTCCCCATTAACTATCTTACCTCTGCACTACTATCTGTGTTTATGTGGATGTATGGGCTTTACGTCTTTTATTTTGGTTATTGTTATTTTACCTTCATTGTTTACCTACTGAATGCACTATGTACAGCACTTTGGACACAAATCACCCCAATCCCAGAAATGTGGATAATAAAGCAATTTAGACATTGTGCTAACTGTATAGACTCAAAGTGTAGCATACCAAAGCACTAAAACATGTGTCAAATGTTTTCAAACTTGTCTATAATTGTTCAGACACAATAATCAAAAAACCTTGATCATGGAAATTTTACTTTGAAAGGCAAAACACAGTTTCTTTAGCTTAAATGTGCTTATATCTTATTCCTTGCGTCTCCCTTCTTTACAGGATGAGTCAAATGGATGGCTCTTCTTATATATAATTTGGATTTATATAGCGCTTTTCAAGGCACTCAAAGACGCTTTACAGGGTTCCAGGTTCCATTCATTCACACACAGTCATACTGGTGGTGGTAAACTACCATAGTAGCCACAGCTGCCCTGGGGCAGACTGACGGAAGCGTGGCTGCCATTCAGCGCCTACGGCCCCTCCGACCACCACCTCAAACATACAGCAGTCATACACATTCACACGAGGCAAGGTGGGTGAAGTGGCTTGCCCAAGGACACAACAACCATGACACAGGTGGCAGAGCGGGGATCGAACCGCCAACCCTTGGATCATTGGCCAACCCGCTTAACCACCTGAGCCACGGTCGCCCCACGCTCTTAAATATGTGGTCACATTTCCAATTTCTTCCACGGTTTTCTAGAAACAAGGGGTGGCACAACTTCCAAAATGCACAACTTATGCCACTCTCCCCTAGTCATGTATTCACATTTGATTATATTTCTGAAGCTTAGCTCAGCGCAATAGTCTTTTGCCTCTCAGCCTAGGGGCCGGGGTTCAATCCCCACCAAGAGCAAAAAGGAAAATCTTTTATTTAACCTTAGATACTACCATAATGCTTGAGAATCCTTAATAATATACATATTTGAAGAAATATATATAAGTCTGGGGCATGAATATAAACATTTCTGGGGCATTTGCGGCATCCTAAATTGGACCAATCAGAAAGGAGAGTTCCGCACGTGCTCAGTAGGGGGCTCGTCCAAGAAACTGATGTGTCATTCCGAGGTCAGAGCTCAAAGGTTGAAGCTGTTTAGCCTATGTCAAGACTTTTAAAAGGTATGTCAAACATTTTATTTAACTACAGAATTGTTCTCACTGTTTAAACCTTCAATGGCCGCGTTTCCCAGAATCGATCGTTCTTTGGGGCCAAAGAAGGGTCGAAAGAAGGGTTCGCCAAAGAACGAGCGTTAAGATACGGGTGTTTCCCAGATGCCATCTTAAGTGCCTTCTTTGGAGAACGCGTAAGTTGAAGCGAAAGAAGCTCTTTGGTGGGAGCTGTCCACCGCGGTCGTACTGAAACTGAATAAATCGATGCCAGGCGAATCGATCACCCACCTCTTTATCAGCGCATAAGTCACACACAGCGCCCCGTGGTCTCCCCCACACAGGTGGAATTAGGCTACGTATGTAGGCTAACGTGTGTGTGGGTGCAGGTGTGTGTGGCAACAAGTGTATCAAAGTAGTAATCAAGCCCATTAGCGCATATATACCCCGTGGATATAGGCACACACATGTGATGTGAGAATGGAAGAAAGCGGCAGCAAAATAAACAAGCGAGCACCGTCGTTTACCGCGGAGGAGTTGGGCGTCTTAGTGGACGAGGTCTGGCAGCACCGGGCAGTTTTATTCGGGGGAACAAGGGGCAAAAAGAACATCACGGTGAAGAACCGTGTTAGGCAGGCCATAGCCGAAAATATGTCCCCCTCCAGCCCATGTGGCCTGCGTGACTGGCGTGCTGTGAGGAAGAAGTGGCAGGAGTTCCAGAACCAAACAAAAAGGAAGAGTGGGAAGGTTTCACTAATCAATCTCCCTTCGTTGCAGGTGATGCAGACGCAGTAAAGACAGCGCGGAGTAACCCCTCCCCCATATGGTTTCAATAAACTATTTTGGTTTCTTTTCAACCATGTATTGTGTGGATCATTTTGCATTGAAATGAGGGTGTCAAACCTAGCAACAAAAAGTCCCAGGCAATTTGTAATGTATCTAAGCGTAGGTTAATGACGTGTGCGTATTGTGCGCCCTTTCAACAGCATTCCAGTGCCAGACTTCCAGGTAAAGCACCCGGACACTGCAGCAATAATCATAGTGTGCAGGACGTTACATGTAGCTGCTGGTTCTGTTTATTTATTTCAGCCTTCAGGCCTGAGAGTTGATATGGGTGATGTGTGGTGGTTGTGGGTTTATGGTTTAGTGCTTGGTGACTGGTGGTGAAGAGGTAGGGGCTGCGGGTTGTTGGACCGGGCTGAAGGCAAAATTGCAGCGGGTTGCTCTGGATGTGTGGAGACACCAGAGAGATCAGCCGTTGGATCTCCGCACGGGGCAGCCGGTACTTTGCCTGGACGGCCCGGTCTGATAGCACGTCCAGTGGGGAGAAGTGCCGACGCACGTATGCATTTATGTAAACCGTCTGGCTTCGCTCACGGCGAGGCTGTTGGTTCGCAGCGAGAAGGTGTTGTATTGCAGCCATGGTTTCTCACACGCGCGGACTTTGGCAACGCCTTTAGCAGGTGGAGCCGCTCTGAATGAGGTTCAGCTGAGTTCAATTAAATCTGTTTCTTTGATATCTGTGAAATGCTGTTGTTGAAGGGTTGTTGATTTTTTTTTGTATGTGTAGTAGTACTATAAACTCACATGTGTGTGGAAAACGTAAACGTCTAATTCATTAAAACATTTTTTTTCTCTACTATTAGTCTATGTTTCTTGCGCCAGTGGTCCGCATTGAGCATTGTTTTATTATTTCGAAAAGTGGAGGAAATAAATTTCCCTGACGCGGCATGATCACTGACGATTTGGTCGCTAAGAAAGGTTGAAAGAGTGGGTCAGCTCCGTCTTTCAGTTCCATCTTAGTGAAAGTACTACTTTCGCTAAGAACGAATCTGGGAAACGCATTCTTCTTTCACAGCGTTCTTAAGAGCGCTCCAAAGTAGTACTTTGCCCAAAGAGGCTCTTAACGATTCTGGGAAACGCGGCCAATGTCATTACCTTATTTGAATGAATTAAAATATAAGTAGACTTAGTTTTGATAATAAATAGCCTATTGTTCGCAATAATATTTGTCAAATGTTAGCTAGATTCACCGTTTTAGCTAGCCTTGTGTAGCCTAGCCTTCAGTCGTTCTCGAAACCATCATCACTGTGTCTGATTAATTAGGCTCATCACAATAGAATAGGTATCTTCTAATACAATTTGGGTTAAGAGCCTACTGACTACCATTACTTCTTTTGTTTCTATGAACGACTTGTTTTTAAAAAACAGATAAGAATTTGATACATTTTACAAATATACAAAGTGGACTTACAAACTATTTGTCCACAGCATGCCTAGGTTCAGGCCAAGAAAAACTTCAAGAGGAGTACCACTGTCCTTACTGGAGATTGCCATACATGATGTTTCCAGAGGCATGTCGGTGAGGGCTGTGGCTAAGTCGTATGACATTTGTCATTTGACCTTGTCCCGCTTCATAAAAAAAACAGAAGTCTCAGACAGGTGAAGGAACAGTGACACCCACTGTAGGCTACAACCCTGCCAGTACAGTTTTCACTGCAGAGCAGGAGATCGAGTTGGTGCAATACCTGAAGGAAGCATCTGACTTGTATTATGGGTTGTCACCTAAAGAGGTAATCTCCAGTTACACTACCGCATATTTTACAAGACATGTTTTATATATGTACACAGATGTTGATTGATATTCATTTTTTATTCACAAAACTTACTACTCTTTCCTTTCCTTGCAGACCAGGAAGCTCGCATTTCAGTTGGCTGTGGCATATAACCTCAACTTCCCATCTTCATGGGGTGCCAATTAAATGGCAGGCCCAGATTGGCTTACTGCCTTTCTTAAAGCTCCCATATTATACACTTTTCGGTACTATCATACACCATATTATATGGTCTTAGTGGTCCCTAATACGTTTTTCTTTAATTGTTTGCTGAAAAAAACTTTCAGATAATTTATTGTACTATGCTGATGTTCAGCTAATCTCACAATGGCCTATTTTTTAAAAAGAGCTGCAGCTCCCCTCGTAAATATACAATCTTTGAGCTCCCCCCGCCCCCTGTCCGGAAGCGAAGCCAGATACGCCTCGCCCTCTGTCTGTCAGGGCCGTGGACCAATAAGAAATAGGGGCGTGGGCTGCACAGTAGAAGCTTCTGGCTTTCCAGTTTGTGAGGTCAGAAACGAGGAGAATTCTGACTGGAGTATATTGGGGGGGAGGGGTGGGGGGTTTCAGAAAGGGGGAGCGTGAGAAAAGGAGAGATTGTTATTTTTTAAAATATTTTGGCAGTCTCTAGGCACACCGTGGACCCATGGATTATGTTAGAACACATTTAAAAAGTGCATTTAGCATAATATGTGACCTTTAAGAGGCATCCCTCACTTTCGATTCGCAGCCCACAGACTACAAGCCTTTCCAGGGCTACAAGTTTCAACCAAAACAATGTGAAAAGCTTTTTCAACAACTTAGAAGACGTTGAAAGATTTGCATTCACTGCTAAAGACATATGGAATGCAGACGAAACCGGCATTACTACAGTCCAAAACCCCTGCAGAGTACTGGCAAGGCGTGGGTCCAAACAGGTCAGAGCCTTGACCTCTGGGGAGCGTGGTCAATTGGTTACAATGATGAATGCAATAAATGCACTGGGTAACTCAATTCCTCCTCATTTCATCTTTCCCAGGAAAGACTTTTATCCACACTTTGTGAGAGATGGACCACCTGGATCCATTGGCTCCGCCAATGGATCGGGATGTATGCAGGAGGAAGGTTTCATTTTGTTTCTAAAACATTTCCAGGCACACACAAAGGCCACCCCTGATTCCAAAGTCCTGCTGATCCTGGACAACCGCGCCTCCCATCTCTCTGTCGAGGGGATTGATTTTTGTCGAGAAAATGGTATTGTCCTGTTATCTTTCCCCCCTCACATGCTCCCACAAGCTTCAGCCGTTAGATCGAAGCGTCTATGGGCCGCTGAAGAAGTACATAAACAACTTCCAAGATATCTGGATGAGAAAACACCCTGGCCATACCATGACCATATATGACCTGCCTGGGATTGCTAAAGACGCACTTCCACTTGCTGCCACCACCTCAAGTGCCCAGGCAGGTTTCAGGTGCACAGGCATCTGGCCTGTTAACAGACATACTTTTTCAAATCAGGATTATGCCCCCTCTATTGTAACAGAAAGCCCATGCCCACCACTTCCTCTACCACCTCAGGCCCCTCCCACCATGCCCCAAACACCTCCACCTCAGGCCCCTCCCACCCTGCCCCAGACACCTCCATCGCTGGCTCCTCAAATTAATCCCAGTGCATTTTTGCCCCAAAGCCCTGCTCCTTCCACCTCAACAGCAGGCAATTCCTCAATGTTCTTCTCCCCTGTCACAATTAGGCCTCACCCCAAAGCTTCTCCTCGCAAATTGACGGGGAAAAGAAGAAGAAGAACCACAGCCATTCTCACTGACACACCAATACGTAATGCCCTGCAATTTGAAAAAGAAAACGTCGGAAAAAAATGCAAACGCAAATTGGACACCTCCGACTGTCAAGAAAAATCAAAGAAGAAAGTAAATTACAAAAAAAGAGATGAAGAGGAAAGGGAAAAGGAAGTCTCCTGCATTGTTTGCCAGGAGACGTACTCCAGATCCAGGGAAATCTGGGTCTCATGTGTGTCTTGCCACTCCTGGGCCCATGAGGAGTGCACAGACGGAGGCCAATCATACTTGTGTCACAATTGTGAAAGCAGTTGAAGGGGAAACAAAGAAAAATTATATTGTATTAGGATAGCTATCTGATTGTTAGTTTTTAGAAGTTATTGTTTTCAAGTTGGTTTGGTTTTAACTGTTTGTTAGTTAGCATGTAATATGAAATAGAATGAAATAAGCCGTTCCAGGTATGTTAATTATTTTAAAGCATTTTGTTCTATGTATTATATTTATTGTTTAACAGTTGTGTGATTGAATATACTGTTAAAATGTAATTAAATCAGTTGTCCTATTGATATTAAATTGTTTCCCCTATATTTCTCTGCATTAAAATTAAGTTTATTGTGGTCCTTAATGTCTATATGAAGCTATGAGATCTGTTGTTACAATTGCCCCCCCACACACTGTTACAATTGTCCCTGCACCAGCAGGGGGCGATTGTAACGTTTGACTTGCTATTTCTAAATCAATATTGTGAATCTAACATTGCCTGTAAAAGAAAATTATTACTGCTCACAAGTAGAGTACAGATACAAATTGCCCAAATTAAACAAATTATCTAAATACCGTGTTTTCCGCACTATAAGCCGCACTGGACTATAAGCCGCAGGTGTTATAATGTTTAATTACCATATGTAAGAATTTGTGCACAGAGGGGATTGTCGGGAAAGAAATGGCTGCTTGAGGAATCTCCCATTTATTAACATTTCAACAAACAAGTTGCATATTTGCATAACGTATTCAAGTGTTACCATTTAGTGCAATAGCTACTAGGGATGGGCACGAGTGTTTTCACTACTCGTGTGATCGCTTGCATTCCTCGAGGATCAATCGATTCCTCGTTAAACTTTTTTCTATTTTTAGAACGCAACGCATCCGTCTGCAGAACAACGGTTCACCGCAATAAAGCGCTCAATGCTTATTGTCAAACAGTCACAGTTGCCATATGATATTAAGGATTTATTCCCACAAGTTTAAAACACATTTTCCTCACTGAAAGTAATTAAATAGACGGGCCACAATTTAATCCGATCGAGTAGGTCTGCGTTGGGGAGAAAAAAAGCATGGGCTGTAGTTGAAAACAAAAAAATAGCCTAAGTCACCATTTAAAATAAGAAGGGCAGCAAATAATATTAAATGATTGTCCTACAATTTAAATACATATAAATAACTCAACAAAGCAGATAGTTGTATATCCAACCGTGTAATGCTCACTCCGTGCCCGTGAATAATTACCGCGACTAATTCCTCATTAACGGAACGTTACACCGGTCGGTTTTTGAATCTTATCCCCATATTCCCTATTGAGGGCTTCTTAACTGTTGTTGGCTCGGAGCGAATGTGCCTGAAGTAAGCCTTGCTTCTTCTTTACTTTTCTTTCCAAGCGGAGAGCACCTTGCATGCTCACCTGGAGTCTAGGCTACTCATTACTAACTGAGAGTAACAGGTGTCATCTCCCCTTTTTATAAATGTAATTTTATCATCTGCTTTGAAATAATTGGACAGTTATATTCCTGACAATGTTCTGGAGAAAGGAGAGACCGTGTTCAGCTCCGCGGTGCTGTGGAGAAGACAGGCTGCGCTGCGGTGGCACGGAGGTGGCAGTTATTTGACACAATGCTCAGTTTATTGCACTTGCATCAAAATATTTAATTTTGTCAAACTTTATTTTATCCGTTTTGTGCCGTTTTGTACACGTATATAACATTCTAAAATAGGGGCGGCCCGCCGGCCGGCCTAAAGGCTACAAACACTAAAAAAAAAACGATTTTCCTCATCCACAAATCGAGTTCATTTGAAACGAGGAGTACTCGAGTACTAACGCCCATCCCTAGTAGCTACAGAACATATACTGTGCTGTGTAATAACAGGGTCGAAAAATTGGGAAAAAGTCGCGGCTTATAGTCTGAAAAGTATGGTAGTTCAAGAGGTTTTTGAGTAATGACACAAAAGTGTTACAATTGCCAAAAGTGTTGCAAACACAAAAGTGTTACAATTGCCCCCGAGCTCCCCTACAATGCTTGTCTAATGGTGCCAGAGTGGTTATGCCAGATGAACAGGAAAAACAAACTGTTAAATGCAATATGACATTGTCATATTAGCTATCTGATTTAGGTTCATTTTGGGTAATTTTACCCATCATGGCAACAATTGCCCCCCCTGAGATTATTGTCAGGAGCCCCCACTGTTCACAAACGTACTTGTTTTATTTAAAAACCAAACCATAAAACAACATAGGCTATATAAAACAAATTAGTATTAAGGCTCAATTAAACTGGTTGTTGTAGGCCAAAATGTTTTGGGAGTATTTCATCCACGGCTTATATCAGACTGTGTGGAGTGGACACACTATGCCTGCGTGCCGGAGGTTGCCATGGCGCTGCTGCAGCCGAGGCACATATGTGTGCATAAACTGGCGAACGAACGTTTCACGCACAAATCTGTGATTTATCAACATTTTCCAACCTGAATTTCTTCATATTCTGAGAACAAATTTAGAACATCCTCAGACCATGCGTACGCACAAATAGGGGAGAATGGGGTAAAGTGAGACACTTTTTACATTTGCTCCCCTCTAAGCGAGCTAAAATGATTTATCCGTCGAAGTTACACATTTCCCATTAATTCAGGATGTTTCCTAGCAATAGACATTATCAGAATGTATTCAGGACAAAGGGCAGTGAAAATATAGCCTGGTCCAACCAGACGATAGTACTTCATTTCATTTGTACAGAAGGTTCTGGAGCTGCTCTATTTGGCAAACGTTCACTCACTTGGAGGCGGGTGTCTGTTGAAGTTTAGAACTATTGGATCTGCCCAGTGCCACTCTGGATCAACCAACCAATCGCATAACGTTTGGTTAGACGTATATCATGAGCCGGCTTCTGACGGTGCGTTCCAGTTGTTCTGGAAACTCGGAAATTTCCGACTTCACTACATATTGTAGTCTATGGATCTACCGGTACCTGGCAACGGTAACGTGCTAGAGCCTAACGTTTAGTTGTTTGGACGAGAAAGGTTGTAGGCGTCCATACTTTCGCGAGCAGATGCACTGGAACACAGACAGGTCGGAACTTGGAACTACCAAGTCGGAAATCTCCGAGTTCCGAGTACAAAGGAACGCAGCATTCAACTGAAACTGGAGCGAGACTTCGACGTCATCGTTCTCAGCCACTTCCTCTGTTCGCTGATTGGACACTCAGAAATTTGTTCGAGCAAAATCCCACTAATACGCCCCATCCCCAGACTGACTACTGAAGGGAAAATTAAATTTGGGCGGAAGTAGGTGGGCGGGCGGAGCCAGGCTAGTGAAAATATGATTGTTTAAAAAAAGTTGTCTTGTGTTTCACTTTACCCCAGCTTAGGGTAAACTGAGACAGACCAGAGAAATCAAGGGGGTAAACTGATCCATTTACTTTTTCCAATCTGAAACTACTATAACAACACATGTTGTAACAGTTAGAATCCTGACAGTTAGCTTGAAACCCATATATTCCAGAACTGAAATGTCAGACTAGTATCACCATCATGGGGTTTGGTCAATTAAGAGTTTTTTTTCTCGAAACAGTTGAAAGTAACTCTGATCAAATACAACATATAATTCATAATGTTTTAATTAACATTCAGATAACAGATAGAACCAGTTAGATTAAAACACAGTCTGGGGGGCAGAACGCAGGACCCTTACGGCCTCCACACACATCCTGCGTCTACCTCTGGAGCGCGTCGCCATACCTTACTGCTGCGTCTCTCGGACTTTTCTCGGACACACATGGAACGTCTCAGCCCCTATATTTCTACATAGAGTTTTCATAGATAATTCCCATTAAAAATGAAGTTCTTTCGTGTCATTTATGATGCATATGATTTATATTGAGTCTAATATTGAGTCTGGACAGTAATCCGTGCGCCCCATTGCCTTTTTCTTTTTTTTAATTTTCGCTTGTTGGAAGTCTTATTTTGAAAGGGACACACCAGGAAATGGTGAAACTACAGCGAAAGCTGCCGGTATGAAGTCAATATGACTCGCAGCAGAGTATTTCTCTATCAGTTAAAGCGGCAACAAGTAACTTTTAAATATCTTTTAAACAGCCTCATGTTTCCTCTAATAATCATAAATTACCTTTAACAGCAAACGAGACCATCAGTGCAAAGAAAGACGTTTTTATATAGTTTTTATTACTGCATTTGATCTGGTCGTACACCCAGTCCGATTTTCGGTTCACGCGTGCATGCTCTATGTTCACATATCCGTATTGGTCACAGATTTCAGTGTGGAGCAGGGACGCGATTTGAGAAGCCTATCACTCCAGGTGAGGGAAGGGGAGCGGGAGCCTTGTTTGAGACAGTTGTTTGTCGTCATAATGACTGATAACGGGGCTGAACCATCAAAGAAAAAAAAGAGAATGCAATGAAGAAAAGCTAAAAGGGAGAGTGATAGTCGGGCGGGAGGGCGTTGCCAAGCAACGTATACACAATTTCACGCAGCGAACCTAGACTGCAGTGTTTACTCCTAAATGAATGAGCGGTAGCCTACTAAAACAAAGTTTACTTTGCCTCACCAGCATCATCAGATGACCATTATTCATCTGAAATAGTCATTATTTACAACATAAACACATTACCTCATCGTGATCCATACTATCTGCCATCTCTCGTTCATTCGCTTTGTGTGAGGACACGGGGACTCGTTCAGCTCCGTGAGAGGTGACAATGCATCAACTCATTGCAATCAGGTGTGTTTAGCACTTACTGGCATTAGTTGATGCTGTGTCACCCATAGACTCACGGAGCCGAAAAGAGTCCGGTGCCCTCACACTTTCAACACACGGACACGCACCATATTGCTTCCTGATTATTTGAATCTGCACTCCCTGCACGAGCTAGAAAACAGCTTCACGACAGCTGACGTCGTAATAATACTACCGCTTTTGTTCAAAGGTGTCGCCAACATGCCGACTTACTTGTAGTAGCTTTAAAGCAGAGAGACCCGAGAGAGACGCGCGGCTCTCAGAAAAAAATAAGCGAGCCTCCTGAGGTAGAGGGGAGCGTCGCTGCAGACGTGCCTCCGACGTGCATCAGCAGTGCGTCTAAGGTTGGATGTGTGCTCGCTCTAGGTTGATTACACGGTCAGTGACAAAAAGTCAGACGCAGACGCGAGGTAGACGCGCAGTAGAGGTAGGATGTGTGTGGAGGCCGTTAGAGCCAGAAAGTGTCTGGGGATCAGAGCAAAGGACAAACAGAACCAGCTAGAACAGCCTGGGACTCAGAAAACAGGACTAGACCCACCTGTAATTTTCCATCTTTTGAGTCTTAGATTAATATATTTCTGCATTTGTTTTATTGGGATCATTCATTGAATAAAAACATATTACTTAGAGTCCATTGATGTTAAAGGTCACTCTTCTGTCCCCCACATACATAGCTGGAAAACATGCTTGCTGACATCCCTACAACCATTCAACCCTCACCTCCGGCCCACATTGTCTTTTGTCTTATTCAAACTAGTCTCCTTGCTACCTTAAATACAATGGATTCATTAAAAGAGGACACAGACACTGTCTCACTTTACCCCACAGCATTTGTCTCACTTTACCCCACCACCACATTTTGAGAAAAAACTACCTCTCTAAGCAGTTCAGGCTAATCTTCAGTTATCATCACCACATGGTTTCATATGTTGGTAGTTCATCAACATATATGATAGAAGTTATTCTTCCTGAATCAATTTGCTTTGGCACACCAGTTGATTAAATTGACAGCAAGAAAATGTACTTGTACATGCAAAAACATATTTTTGTGAAAAAAAAACATGCTTACAACAGCACCATGAGGTCCTATTCTTCAAGGCCAAGGGGAAATGAGATGGGCTTGAAAACATAATTCTCACATGACCAAAAATGTGTTCCGTTACCTAGATACAGGGGGTGTCTCACATTACCCGATGTCTCACATTCCCCTGTTCTCCCCTACGTCTTGGAAAATATAAATACACAATTTTTAACTAAATACATAGCATGTTAAAACCACATTAAAGCTATACTATACGATGTGAGAGAACTAGCATGATTTGAAATTAGCTTCTCCTCGGAGTTCCGTTTAACCACTCCCCCACCCCCCGGGACTTCCTCCCCCCAACCCTCTGTACACAGCCGTGCACGAGCGCAGCTCTGCTGCTTAGCAACCTGGCCGCTGCGCCGCCTCACTGAGCAGAGAGCGGCTAGCTAACTGGAGGCTACATTTCTCGACGAACTACAATGTTTCATTCACCGGTAAGAACACACCTAATATTGCAATGCTAAATGTTTAAAACAAACATGATAAGGCCTACTGTTAATAGTAGTACTCACAGCAGTCAAGCTAGCATATATGCATAGATGGACTGGTAACAGAAATGTAATACAAATACAAATAAATCAGCAATACATGTTATTTCTATCACAGTTTACCCACATGTTTTGTGTAGTAGGCTACGTGACACTTTATTTATCATTCATTGTTTGGCTTGTCAGAGCTCACAAGGTGAGTTTTTTGCAAAACTCTAAGGATTGCATATGAGCTGACTGTATCTGAGACATAAACCTTACCAGCAACTTTGTATACTGAGATGCCTACCATGAACACACAATAGCCTACCTATTAGAGGACAATACAAAACTGTATTCAATAAATACAACTAATAATCATGTATTACTTTACAGGCAAGAATTCAAAGACTAAATCTACAAATGTTGCATCATCTGCTCCAGCTCTGCTTGACATGCGACCCCAGCCTCATGTTGGACCGGCTAACATTGGCATCAGCAGATCCTCCTCCATCGGGCCCTCAAAAGACAGATAAACCCACCTGGTGCGTCTGCCACAGCTGCAGAGAAGTGCCAACAGATGTGGAGCGCAAGTGCTGTGGTCATACCTAGTTGCTGAGTGTAGAAAATAAGAGGCCGCTTCCCAGATCCACATGGACAATTCAAAGGATTTATACCCAACAGGTTGCAATAAACAAATAGTTTAATTGTATCTGTACTTATAAGTTATTTATTTCAATGTACATAGTTGTATATTTCTATTTATTCCCGGAGGAACTGAAGATACTTAGTCCTTTTGTTTCTATATTATGTTTGAATAAAACATTTAAATTACTTCTAATTTTTGTTATTATTACGGATATCAAGACATAACATTTATCATCTCTGTAAATGTTGCACAAAATAATTACAACCGATGTTGTGTGACAATATTTTTTTTTTAATTCAATATAAACATGGTCATAAACTTTGTCCAGGGGTCCAGTTTTCGCAGACAGGTCTGGTTCTGCACACGGCTGCATCAGCTGTGGCAGTGACTGTCCTTAGGAGAGAATATCAGAAGACACACACAATGAATAACAGTATTAGGGGTTTTACAAAGAGCTGCAGAGAAAAGCTTTCATGACATGTGGTTTATCCTAGCACTTTGATTGCATAGAGAAGCGCTATAAAAATCCAATCCATTATTATTATTATTATTATTATTATTATTATTATTATTATTATTATTATTATTATTATTGTTGTTCTTCAGATAATAGGTTGACCAGCACTTCTGGATCTGTAATATTATACCTCATGATGGTTGGTGGAACCCGGACAAATCTTTACACTTTGGCATTCCTTAGACCAGAGCTAAATGGATTTTCATATGCTGTGTTACATAGCAAAGTTAAAAATGTATGCTCATACAATAATGTAAGTATACTAACCTAGTCCTTTGCTTAGTTGAGTCTGCAACAGCTTCTGGTTGGTTGGTGCAGGGACACCCAACAGAAGCCCCCAAACCCAGACAAATTCTCCTGGAGAATTTCACCCTGGAGGTCTATGATGTAGCGGTAGTCCTTCTCTTCCTTCAGTGTGTACAGGCTCCACTTCCTGGACTTTTTATTGTACACTTTTCCATACCTGGCATAAGAAAAAGTATTGTAAGTTTAGTGATGCATTCATTTTACCTGACAATGTATAGTATTTTGAATTTCCACATAAAAGGGTTATCTTACAGCTGTACCCTGTATTATGTTCTTTTTATATATTTTTAAAAAAGTATATAAATATAGGTTCACTTGTTTGTTACAGCATTATTTTGCCTTGACGTGGAAGTTCATTGACCAAAATGCATGGGAATTACTTATAATAAAACGTACTGAATAGAGCCGTCAGCCTTTCTCCTGGCTGGTCTGTGCACATGGTGGTTGTAGTCAAGGCCAGCCAGCATGACTTGAGCTGCATACACTGGTGGGGAGAAGCTGAAGCGCTTGCTTGCGTACATCAGAATGTGATTATGGAATGACTCCAGCTCTGCAGTTGACCTAAGAGGCATCATTGTTGAAAAAAACGTTGAATTTTTTTTTAACAAAAAGTGGCATGTCCAAAATTATTCATACCCTTCTCAATAATCAGTAGAAAAGCCTTTCTTTGCTATTACAGCAATCAAACGCTTCCTATAATTGCTGACCAGCTTTTAGTATGTCTCCACTAGTATTTTTTTCATCTTTAGCAATGAGCTCCAACTCTCAACCCAACTTTTCCACAATGATGCCTCTTGTACAATGTCTTATTATCTTTTGGGAGAAGCCTGTGTCATTTCCAATCAAGAAAAAGCTTGCTGGTTTCATAAAAGTAACTTAAAGTCAAAATTTGCCAGGGGGGGTATGAATAATTTCGGTTTTGACTGTGTATACATTATATAGGGGAGCTTTTACAGGAGGACAATTCCAGGCAGGATACCCAAAGATGGTTAAAAATTAATGTTGGCATGTTTGTTTCTCTTTCCCCCCATATACACAGAGTATACACTAACTGACATTGTCTATACCCACTGTCTGTGTAATAGATTGATTTTTATTATCATTAGGTATGGTAATCTATTATTAGAAAATCTCCGGGAAAATGTATAATGTTAGAAATGTGTAATGTTAGAGATTAAATCTCTGTGATCGACTTATAAATCTATTAGATCTGTTATCGTTTAGTAATGGCTGCTTAATCGAGTACGGAAGGGGGGGTGTCACTACACGATCTGAGGAGCCTGCACGATATGAGGTGCGCGTGCGCAAAATGGCCGCCATCATTGACAGCCCGCTTAGTTCAAAGTGTTTTGGAGAGCCACAGACTGCACTAAAAACAGATTGTAACTTACTCAATTCTGAACCGATTTTCATGACATTTAGTTTGTTATGAAGATAGAACAGTTAGTCATGCTACTGATGACGTGTTGGAATTAAATTCAGTTACGGGGCCGCTAACCCACGGACTTTGTGTGTGTGTGTGTGTTTGTGCTCACGGGGAACTTTAGGAGGGGGCGGGGGTGAGGACACTGACGTGTGTTGCCTAGGCGACTGCGGGCTTTCCAAGATGGCGGCCGTTCTGCGCATGCGGTCCTCATATCGTGCAGGCTCCTCAGATCGTGTAGTGACAGGGGGCTCTTGGCCACATGCCTCATTCTTGTCATGCTACGACAGAGAGCGCACGTTTCAAGAGTCATTTATTTTCCCCTTTTCAGGTACAATTGAAAATGACTATGTAGGGTCTTAAATGTTTAGAATAGGTTTATGATATGTTTAATTAACGTTTCGCTTATATTGTTACCGAATTTGTATGTTTGGAGTGTTGTTTGTTTTGTTTGCTGGAAATTGTATTTGCTAGCTTGAATGGTTTAGCTGCTGTTCCGCCACGGCCACTAGAGTGCGCCATGAGACCACGGTTGAGTTTCGTCAATGCAAAACACATTGTGATTAAATAGGAAATGTTAAAATGCTTATCTAGGCTTGATTATTATATGTGTTTATTTACTATTATACATGGTAACTCTTTAGAGAGATAAATTACAGAAGTTGTATATTTTCTGCACTTTGTTGTTTAGTGTTTTTAGGGCATTGTGTGTGAAACTTTTTGAATTCAATACAATTCTTGTCATGCTACGACAGAGAGCGCACGTTTCAAGAGTCATTTATTTTCCCCTTTTCAGGGTACTACATCTGCGCATATATTTGATACCTATATCATTTATAACGCATTGTCTAGGCCTATGTATCATAGAGAACAGTATTGTAGCATAGCACACATATTCACTTCTATATCAAGTTTTACTCACCGAGAGACTCTGGATAAATACTTGTGGAGGAGGAGGTGGTCTCATCGATCGGTGTTTCAAGTGTTGAGGAATTAGCCTTGTTGTCATAACTATAAAACAATAATTAAAAAAAGAAAAACATACACTGCATCAGCACATTTTGAAAAAGCCAATACTAAAATGACACATGTTCAGACGCTGACGACCACATAACATTAGACTAATAATATAGTTAGAAAGGAACATTATTGGCAACGTTAGCTAATGCAGCTTGTAATGTGCCTACTAGCCTAGAACGACTGGGGAGCTAACGTTAGCATCGGGCTAATATGGCTAACGCAACATAAATAGCTTCCTTGGCTAAACTTGGCCATAACACACATTTTACAGGAAACAAAACAAAGGCTTACCTGTCCAACAAGAGAAAGACGGCAACCATTGCGTCACTTTCCAAGCCATACAGCATCCTCAGCTGTCGCCATCACTGAACAGTGATTCCAATGTTGACTCGCGTTTGTCCACCTCGAGCTGTATGTAACTGCTCTTTTCTTGATGTCTTTCTTTCTTTTCTTTGCCTTTTGTAAATGGTGAGCAGGTGCAAGTAACGGTGGCAGTGGTAACTTCTGTCTAGGTTTCTCTTCCATTGTGCAGGCTAGGTCTAGTCCACTGTCATGCACTACTATCCATGACTTCTTCTTCTTCTTCTTCTTCTTGTATAATGTTTTTTGGAGGTTGGCAAACAACTTTTAGATGCATTACCGCCATCTACTGGTAAGGAGTGTGGTATAATTGACAACCTCGCTTCAAAAATAAAAATAAAATAAAATAAAAAAATAATAATACTACTTCAAATAAGAAGCTATATTTTCACAAACAAATTGGTAACCCTAAGAAAATGAAATAGAACTTGATGACATTTTTTGGACTTCTTTTGTAAAATATCTATTAAATCAAAACTTACTTTTTCTTTTATGAATTTTTCCCTCATCTGCCTTCTGTCTTCCTCATACCTCACACACTGCATTACCACATGTTCTACTGTCTCTTCTTGCCCACATTCACACCTGCCCGTCTCGTGTTTTCCCACCAAAAACAGTGTACTGTTCAGACCAGTGTGCCCAAACCTCAGTCGTGATAGGACCGACTCCTCTCTTCTGTTCTTCCCTCCACAACTCATTTCTCCCACTTGCCTCTGGATTCTGTAAAACCATCTTCCTTTCCGCTCTTCCTCCCACTGCTTTTGCCATTTCCTAATCAGTACTTGCTTAATAATGCCTTTAATTTCAGTTTTACCTATATTTATACTTATATCAATTGTGCTTTTTCTGGTAGCATCTTTTGCCAGCTTATCTGCCATTTCATTTCCTCTTATCCCAATGTGCGCTGGAACCCATAAAAAAACCACTATAAGCCCCATCATTTGTGTTCTGTATAATGTTTGTTGAACCTCAATCAGAATATCTGGTCTGCTTTCGGAGCAGTTGTATTGTAGGCTTTTTAATGCTGAACTGGAGTCTGAGCAAATCACTGACCTTAATGGCCTGTTGTCCTCCACCCACTGTACTGCCAACAGTATTGCCAGCAGTTCCCCTGTATATACTGAAACCTCATTATTAACCCTCTTCCCTATTTTCACTTGAAATTCCGGTACACTAAAAGCTACCCCTACTTTACTAACTGAGTCCTTCGACGCATCTGTATAAATTTGAACATATTATAAAATTTGTCTATGTACTCCTGTATTATTTGTTTATTTCTGCTTTTGTTTTCTAATAATGACACATCAACTGTAGCATCCGGCAAAATCCACGGCGGAATTATAGGCATCGGTGTTATTTATTGCTGTTGGGGTGTAAAAAACACTTTTCACAACATATTAAAAAGTGCATATTGCAGATAATTGTATAGTATAGCTTTAAGAGGGATTAAGAATAGAATGTTTGGAGCACAATTATCCCCTGAAATTTAATTTTATCATTATTATGTCAAATATATGACACTTGTTATCTTCTCATGACGTCCAAAACAGTGTGTCCACAGAGAGGGTTTCAATCTTTCATATGCAATAAAACCTATTAAAAATTTACTTTAATGATTAAAAAGTGCTTTTTTCATCAAAAGCAACACTAAATAACCTCTGAAAAACTGTTTTTCTTCAACAAATTCATGTTTTATATGGTTTCAAAGTGGTGTGACACTTTTTGTCACCACCGTCAGACCAGTGTTAATTTCGTTGACTAAGACTATGACGAAAAATATTCGTCAACTAACCTTTTTCACGGACGTAAACTAAATAAAAACTAAATAAAAAGGCAGATATGATGACGAAGACTGAGACTAATATAACTGACACTATAGTCTACGAATAGGAACGAGATGAAACTATTAGGGCGGGACGAATGGAGAAGAGATCCAATCAGAACTACTGTTTTTGTGGGACAAGTTGGGAAGAAATCCAATCGGTGCAAAGCAGCGAATGCAACCCTGTGTCGGTGAAAATCGACGGGAGCCAGTGTGAGCGGGTGGAGTGAGCCGCTGTGCAGAAAAACTCTGTGGTTTAATGGACAAAAATGATAGTCAGGGATATCCTGCCAGTTAACGTTGTCTAGGGGAACGGCTAAGTTCCGCTATCTGTTTGTAGTAGGCTATGTCTCGAGCTTGAATACACAGAGCCATGTCCCCAAACTGACTGCGAAACTATATAGGAAATGAACTGTGAAACTGCCGCCTCCCTCCGTTAGTTTCTGTTTTCACCCGAGTAAGTTACAATCAACTCCAACGCATGGACAGCGTTCAATTAAAACCTCTAATTTTATTATCAAAAAGGCTTTGATGATGCAAAAGTCCGAACACAAACAGCTGCAGCAGTGTTGCTTAAAGGAAAGCGCAGTTGCTCAGTTTTATCAGCACCTCAACTGCATGCTGCTGCTGCCCAGGGGCGGCCTTAACGATATCGGGGCCCGTTTCAAGACCTAGTGTGGGGCCCCCCACTTTTTTTAAATATTTTCTTTATTTTAATTTTTTTATAAGTAATGCTTGTGTATGCTCCCCGCAAAAAGAAAAAATATTGTGGAATCCTGTTGGTTCATAGACAGATCATGAGATAATGGGCCCCCGGGCACAGGCTCTTAAAGCCCCCCCTCCCCCCATCCAGTCAGGTACACTGATTTTATGTGAGATTATTACGAATGAAATAGAATACATGTTTTGTATTACAACCATTAAATCTGTCTCTATATTGCATATTCAAAACGTAATACCATTCAATGAAGAAAAAAAAACTTAGTCGACTAAGCCCGCTGTATATTTAGTCAACTCAATCAGCTTATATTTAGTTGACTAAAACTAAAACTAGACTAAGACTAAAATATTTCGGATGACTAGAATAGGACTAAGACTAAATGGTGTGATATTCAAAAGACTAAGACTAAATCAGAATTTGCTGCCAAAATTAACACTGCGTCAGACAATCCATTAAAATGTAAGAAAATCAGACAAAATAAGGGGCAGCTGTCACTATGAAGGATCTCTTGTCACATTCTACCTCTGCAGAGTACATTAGAGTCAGACAGGCTCTGATAAGTGTTGTAGTTTTAGAATATTTTACATTCCAAATCTTGAAAGTCCTGCGTCACAACCATGATACTTCAACAATGACTTACAATTTCTGAAGAAGTTATTTGAAATGTTTCCATAATTTTATTTTCCTGAAGTAGTTCATACTAGCACCCATCATCAACAGAAAACCAGATGGCTACTAGAAAAACTCAATTTGTTCTGTTTAAGAAACGTTAAATAATTATGTCAACACCGTCTGAAAAAAATTATATTCATATAGATTTAGAAAAAAAATGTTGTGGCCTCTGTCAGTCTTGGTGAATATTTGTGATCACTATATATATCTCATGGGTCTAGCATAAATTGAAGGAAAATGTATTTGTGTTTTTGGTGTCTGACGTGTTGACACAAAATAAGGAATGGCAAGCTAAAAAGCCCATTTTGATAAGGAATGGCAAGGTAAAAAGCCCATTTTGATGAAAAGGACAAAAGATGTAGGCCTACACAAAGCTTCGTTGCTTCATTCATCTTCTACCTCAACATTTACTTTTTATCATCGTCCTGGCCACTTGGGACCCTTAACAAACTGATGTATTTTACTGTCTACTAGCTCCCTAGCCGGTGGAAACTGTGTCTTGTTATTATTCACCGCTAGGTGAACGCCGGCAGTAAAACAAAAAGAAGAAGAAATTTCGTGTTCCGGTGGAGCTCCGCTGCCCCATGGGTCTGCAAATAGGTGCCTCTCACTTAAAGGGGCACTGTGTAATGTGACATCGTCAAGAAAGTTCTAGAATGCAACGCTACCTGGTTAACCCCACCCCTTTTGAATAATAACAGAAGCTACAGTGGCCTTCAAGGACAAGAACCATTCTAAATTCTAAACAATGCACCTGATGACATTCCAAAAACATGGATTCCTCCATACGACTTGCCCGCTCAATGGACAAAATGTAACATTATTATTTGCTCAGGAGGATAATTCAGATTATTGGCAGAGGGGATTTTACACCAATGAGGACATATATATGAATGAGGATATTGATTTTAGCTAATAAATTACTTAAAATGTTACACAGTGTCCCTTTAACTGTGTTAATGTTAGGAGCTGTCTCCTTCCGGTTATTGCCTTTGGGGAAGTTGATTAGACGCTAGAACCGCCGCACAAGCACAGATCCAGAGCACACATCTTTCACCAGCCAAAGTAGCGGGTGGACTCAATAACTTACTTGCCTAAGACTATATTTACTCGCACTCGGATAGTGTTAATGTAGAGCCCTCTAAGCAGTGTTGTGCAGCGCACCTCTGTGTTTCAAAGAGACAGCATCTGCTAATTAGCAAGCTGTCGCACTAGTGTGAGTGGACTCGTATTCATCATCGCACGTGATAAATTTTAGTAGCAAATGCGATCAAAACTGTCGCACTGTACAGCCCTGGCCGTGTGGGGGACCCAGCAAACAAGTGGAGGAATGAAAGCATATTAATGTGTAAGAATGGCCCAGTCAAAGTCCAGACCTAAATCCAATTGAAAATAGCTGGAAAGACTTGAAAATTGTTGTTCACAGATGCTCTCCATCCAATCCGACTGTGCTTGAGCTATTTTGCAAAGAAGAATGGGCAAAAATGTCTCTAGATGTGCAAAGCTGGTAGAGACATACCCCAAAAGACTTGCAGCTGTAATTGCAGCGAAAGGTGGTTCTACAAAGTATTGACTCGGAAAACAGTGTATTATTTTCATTCCACTTCACAATTATGCACCACTTGGTGTTGGTCTATCACAGGAGTTTTCAAAGTGTGAGGGAGTGAGCCCCCCCTCAGAGAACAAATTTCAGCGTCCCCCCCCTCATTTTGGATCATTTCCACCAACCGGCCCCCATTCAAAACTAATTGAATAGCCCTGCTGTAGGGTATTTTCCTGGCCCTCTTTTTCTTCCTTTTGGTTCTGTGAAACCTCTCCTCAACATTGTGTTTTTCTTGCTCAGCCTTTAGTTGCTCCCAACTCTTGGTCCAATTCAAATAATTTGGACTCCTGCAGCTGCATATTTAATGCTGTGTTATCCATCTGCACAGCGTGGATCTCCCCTCCGAGATTTTTCAAATGCCATTTGCAGAGAAGGAACATCAGATTGCTCTGTAGGATGCTGAACTGGATCGCTGGAATGTGGTAGTGATGAGTTGGTCTGAGAAGTGGCAAAATCCACCCAGTCTTCATCGACCCAATCACTTCCTGTTGGGTTTTCCACATTTTCAGGCAGTGTCTTGGTCTCCTGTGAATAGAGATCCTGTTCCTTTGTGTTCACCTGTTCTTCTTTTTAGAGAGAAGAACTTCTTGCTCCTTGCCCTGTTAACAGTGACAACAGGGTGGCCAATCTCACACTGCTCATCACTGCATCCTCGATGGGTGCCATTATTGACCCACCCCAATAGGGTCCCAACAGCATAGGGTTTGTTTCCATGATTGTTCACGGCTTCCCAGGGTTCGAGCATGTTGGAGTCATTGGTACCTGTCAATAACTCCAAGTCAGTTTGGATGCGAGTAACATCAACGTCATTGTTTGACTTCACCTGAACTGGTAGGATGGATGGAATCCTGTCACCATTTCCGGCCCCTGTATGATGACACGTATGTAAAGAGACCAGTGCACTGCTCACCAATTGTTCCTTGTGTTGTTCAAGGTTTGTGTTGCTTGCTCTCACCTGTTGGTTGATGTGGAGGACGCTGGGATGATTTTGGCTGCACACCTGGCAAGTCAAGCGCCTATTGCAATCCTTGCTCCTATGCCCAATGCAGAGGCAGCCAAAGCAAACTTTTCCCTTTTTTTGGGAAAGTTGATCTTGTCCCAATGCGTCTTCTCCTCCAATCGTTGCTAGCACCAGTGCTACCATCTAAAAAAATAAGCGTACAGCCCTGCCCATACGGCTTGTAGCAAGGGTTGGAGGAAGTTGCTCTGGTTAGATGAGACCAAAATGGAAGTTTTTGGCCTGAATCAGGGACGCGGGAAGTGGGGGTGCTTAGGGTGCTGCAGCACCCCCCCTGGTGGCCCCTGGCTGTAATGTTGCCCCTTGACTTGGTGGTAGCCAAGAGGGTGTGATATATATCCTGTTGCTGTTGTTTGAGAAACAAGAGACACGAAGCAAAACTTTCATTAGTCTCGATCGCAGGATTTATTCTGCACCAGGACATTTATTTCTTTAAAACATCCTGAATTTTACTTTATACACATAACATTTAACTGGCACATGACGACTGACATAAACGTTTGACTTCAGAGATATGTAACTCCACTGTATGACAACATAAAATCAAACAATCCACATCTTTGTCACTTTTACTATTCCAAAATAGATATATTAAAAACAAAACATACTTAGTTTTTACTTAGTTACTTAGTAACGCGTTACCGGCATCGGACCTCTTTTTTCAGTAACGAGTAATCTAACGCGTTACTATCTCCAAACCAGTAATCAGATTAAAGTTATCAAAATCAAATCAAATCAGTTTTATTTGCCCAAAATCACAAACACATTTGTCTCAGTGGGCTTTACATTTCATACAATATGATATACGATACAATATGATACAATATGACACCCTGCCCTTACACCCTTAGCTCGGCTGAGAAAAAACTCCCAGTAAAAACCCTTTACCGGGAATAAAAAATTGAAGAAATCTCAGGGAGAGTCGGACGGACGGACATGCTGCAATAGATGTCATAAGTAGAGAAAATCACTCATCAAAGTCACTGTGCGTTACTTTTTCTGTCATTTTCCTTAGTGAAACATTTTACATAACTGCACAAATGACTGCGATTGCGATTTAATGTAAATAAATGTGCGGGCATGTGTCTCTAAACGCTCCAACTGCTCCAACCGCTCCTCTCGTCTTTTTGGTAGCGCCCCTCGTCTCTGACATGCAGCGTGTGTGTGTGCCTGTGTGTGTGTGCCTGTGTGTGCAGCAGCATTACGGCCGAGTCTAAGCTGAACTGTTGCGCAAAACAAACGTTCCCCCCCCCCCATGAAATATAGCGTCTGCTGTGGGGATATTTAGGATTCGGGTACGGTGACGTTGAAGAGATAGAAGTGTTTAAAACTTGGAAACTTATAGTCATGTGGCGCCCGGTGGCCGCACACACTCAGTCTATCAATGAGACATCGTAGAGAAAAGTCAAATTAATGCATGAGAGTGAAGGGCCAATCATGTTAAGTTTAAAGACACTGCTACTGTCTTTGCACTTTGGAGGAATGCATTTATTTTCATGGGGGGAAAAAGTTTTTTTTTTATTACATTTTTCAAACCATAATTTTTATTATTTTGAAAACAGTATGCCTATAGGCTACTAGCATACAAGCTTTATTTTATATATTTTCAATGATTCTTAATATGTGCATGTTTTAAATTGAGATATATGGGTTTCAAAACCTGCAAAGTAACGTTTAAAGTAACTTGTAATCTAACTTAGTTACTTTTAACATCAAGTAATCAGTAAAGTAACTAAGTTACTATTTCAAGGAGTAACTAGTAATCAGTAATCGGATTACTTTTTCAAAGTAACTGTGGCAACACTGATTGCGTTCAATAAAAATATTGGAAAATTTCGCCGTAGGGGGGCGCCATAAACGAGGAAATTTTATATCTCCTAATTGGCCAAAGGAATTTTCTTAAAACTTGTATGCCCCTTGATGGGAAACCATCAAGGGGCATACACGAGTCTATATAAAAAATATGACCTAGAAATATTAATGGGGGACGGGACTTATTAATACAATTTTTTTTTTCCATCAAAGAGTTTTGGCGCAAATGCTAATCGCAGCTAGCATGTCCATTGACATTACATTGTGTAGTTAGCTCCGGCCGCCATTTTGTCAAGGCTGACAATCTGCTTTTGCTCATAACTCGCCAACCAAACATCGCACATTAAAAAACTTGAAATCCACTTGTTCTGTAAATTGAGTTGCATCGTTCTACCGTGGCAGTTTCGCGAAATTCATCCATAAGGGGGCGCCAGAAGCACACAAAATGTATATCTTGTAAACAGCAATAATTATATAACTCCCACACCGAACATCCCACAGTTAAAAACTTTATATCCAGAAGATATCCACTGGAGTCAGCTGCATCTTTTAGCATAGGCCACGCCTCTTTTAGCCGTTAAGAATAATTATCAAAATTGCTAATGCAAAACGGATTTTCCATTTCAGCTTCCTTAATTTCTCTGCAACTTTTTTGCTTTTTGGTCTGTAACTCCCAAACCGAACATCCCGCATTCAAAAACTTTACATCCCCGGATTCTGTGAAGTGAGCGGCCGGCGGCACGGTCTGCGACGCCCGGGTCCCAAGTTGCGTTGGAAGGCTTGGCCCCCTAATAACTGCTTGCAGTTCTAGTTCTGACTGAAACTACTACACTATGACCTAACTAACATGTTTACTCTTCAAAGTATGCTGTGTGTGTGCATTTTGGAGGAATATTAACCCACCTGTTGTTTGAGAAAGAAGAGACACGAAGCAAAACTTTCATTAGTCTCGATCGCAGGATTTATTCTGCAGTGCCGTGCCCCCGTGGTATTAGGGACTTTAAGCAGCGGTGTTTTAGCGACAGCTACGGCGTCGGGGAAAGATTCCAACGGCTTCCACTATCGCCTAGCAACTCTTAGAACGGCTACTTGCTGCAGTTGGTGTAGCGCTCACAACGTCAAAACCCTGTTCTGCCGTTGTAAACAGACGGACTACGGCTCTGACTCGCTCTGACTACAGCGATAGGAGGTGATGACATAAGTTCTCGAATGCTAAAAATTCTACTCGACCGCCGAAGCCGTCCTCTCAACCGTCGTTGCTTAAAGTCCCTAACCCCTTGGCGCTGTGCGCCCTCTAGTGGCTTGGTGAGTCATTATAGAGAAAGCTGACATTGTAAAATAGATTATTTAGTCAAAAACAAAAAAATTAAGAGGTGTCTACTTTTATCTAATTAAACCTTCTTTTACACTTTTTACTGATGCATCACATGTATTCATATTTTTAACCCTTTTCACACAATGTAGAACTGCTTTTTCTAACCCATTACATAACTGCAAGTGAGGAAGTTTTCTGAACAAATCAATACTTTTTTTTTAGAGTAGAATTTTATCATACAACATGATTTTTCATTAAATTACTGACATCCACCCTTTTTATGATATTTATGATATTATCATTTAATTTTATTTAGAACATTGTCTGTGTAGGCTGACGTACGCTATGACGCACAATGCAGAACAATGCTATGCGCGCGGCAGGAAAATTTGAAAAGTCAGGCTTGTTACAAGTGCAACATGTCGCAAAAAAGAAGCATTTCCGATTTTTTTGGCCCCAAGAACTTGATGATCAAATTACCAGCCGGACATCCGATTCCCTGTCAGCAGCCCGCTGTCTCCCATGGACATATAAAGAAATGGACACCGTATTGAAACATGGCGCCCATTCATTCCTATGAAAGCTGCTCATAGGCGCAGAGAAGCAACAAGGAAGTACAATCCGGAAATTCCATGCGGCCCAAAGCATTACGTAGCATGGACGTAGCGGCATTATGGACCTATCAAGAAAGAGGGCGGCAAGCGTAGCGGACTGGAGGCGGGTGTCTCGTTCTGAAGCATCTAGCCTGGCGAAAACAAACTGAAAGCCGTTAAAAGCCGTTGGGCTAATAAAACGCTTGAGGTGGCGTTTTGAAATGAGAAAACTTACATTTTAATAGTATATGGTCTAAAGATAAGTATGAGCCTATGATTGATATCCAGAAAAAATGTGCAGAGACACAATCTTGTTCGCCGCTTGTACTGTGTGGACAGGGACATCTGCCTACAGGCCGCATGAAAATAAGCTCCACCCCTTACCATGCAATACCAATGGGTTGGCCACATGTCCATGCTGGCTGCTCGGAGAAGGCAGCATCCTGGGGGCCTGCTGTCTCCCCAGCACCCCTGAGGAGGAGAGTTCATGTCCAGGGACGCTATTGCTGCATGACTGCGCCGGCAACACTGATGCTATTGCTAGCCCCGCCCTCTGGTCGATTCTAATGTGTTGGACTGCGCCGGCAACAATGATGCTAGTCCCCCTCCGGTCGATCCTAATTTCATGTTGGCTTTGCCTTTGGCTAACGTGCAACAGCCGGCACCAGTCGCAACAACTAGTTACTCTGTTGGTGAAGAGCCCTGTCAGCCAAAGGAGTTTCACTTCCCAGCCAGGCGATCGGCAAGTGAGAACTTTAGTCGGTCATTTAAGGTTGGTTGGTTTGGCTAGTGGACGTGGCTACACTACGTGAGGGAAACCGACACCGCGTTATGCTTCGTGTGTTGCTCTGCTATAGAGAAAAAGCTTGTCAGGGCAGACGGGATAAATGCTGGCAACTTCATCAAAGAGGGTTTAGCAATTGGCGGAAGGCAGGGGAAAAGTTTCGGGAGCATGACAAATCTCGTTTCCATACAGAAGCCATAAGCAAGCTGGCGGCATTGAAAAGGACCCCAATTAATGCCCTAATGTTACAAGCAGTTGCTAAAGAGCATATAACTGCGGTGACTGTTTTGGAGCTGGCCATTCGATCGGTGAAATTTTTAACCCGCGAGGGGCTACCGCTGCAAGGACAGGAGCACAGTGACGGGGTGTTTTGGCAGCTGATGCTGGAGAGAACGCATGACAAGCCCGCTGCACATGAGTGGCTGCTCCGGAGAAACAACTGGATGTCTGACAGCATCCAGAACGAGCTTTTGGAACGGTTGGCTCATGCTGTCCAACGGAAAATAGTGGCGGAGGCTTCAAACTCTCCGTGTTACGGATTGACAGCCGATGGCACAACCGACGTCACAGCCAAGGAGCAGTTTTCTTGCCATTTACTAAAGGAAATTTTCCCTGGCTCATTTTTTGTACATTGCTGCAACCATTCTCTTGACCTGGCGCTCCAAGAGGTCGCAAGAGAGGTACCGATTGTAGCAGACATGTCAGCTTTGTCCAAAGCCTCGCCAATGTGGTCAGGGAATCCACAAAGCGTAAAATGATGTTTTAATATTTTTTTGGGGAAGATGATGCAAAATTCAATATACTTGGATTGAGTCCAACAAGGTGGTGTGTCCGAACCAGCGCAATTGCCAGGGTGAGCCGTGCATATGGTCCTCTCCTCCAGACGCTAGATACCCTCCAGGAAGACCGCAGTGTCCGCGTGAAACACGGAGTAAGATCTTTGGGCTTCTAAAGCAAGCCAAGAAAGCTAAAACGGTGTTTGGCTTGCTCTGCTCTGAAGCTCTTTTTGGATCGTGCGAGGCTGTTGCTAAAGTGCTCCAAGGAGAAAAAGCAACCGCGGCTGGAGCACTGGAGTGCGTCAGGATCCTGAAAGGGCGCGTGCATGCCCTCCGCGAGGAAAAGGCGGTGGATGAAATTATAAAGAAAACTAAGGCAACAGCAGCTGCACACAACTTCAAAATGCCCGACCCTAGTAGCCGGGTTAGCAAGACACCATCCCGCTTCCGCAGCACAACAGAGGCTGCAGAAGACGTCGTGCCAACGAAAGGAGAGGCGTCATGGAGAATGGAGTTTTTTGAGGCTCTTGACCTCGTGAAGGCCGAAATAGAGCGCCAGTTTGACCAGAGCGGCATGTCAATTGCCTCATGCAGGGAAGAAACGCTGCTTGCTGCTGCAAAGGGGTCAGTTGACGACACAGAGGCAGGCCTGAGCTCTCTCCAACTGCCTGGAAATATAGATGTGCCTGGTCTCCACATGCAATTGAGGATGCTGGGGGACCTCACAAAGCAGAAGGAGGACTTTGGGACAGTTCACGAACTTGGGATGTACTTTTCCAGCTTGCAAAGCCAAACAAGAGGACTTTTCAAGGACGTGGAAAATCTCCTCCAGCTGGTTCTTTGCATGCCCATCTCCGTGGCCTCATCAGAGCGATTGTTCTCTGCGCTCCGCCGCCTGAAAACCTGGCTGCGCAACACGGTCTCGCAGAGGAGACTTACACACCTGGCCTTACTGCACATGCACCAGGACATTCTGGACACACTGGACACTCGTGCTCTCATGAGGGAGTTTATTTCCACCACCCCTGAGCGCAAGACCACCTTCGGTGTTTTACCGTCAGCATAAGGTAAAACGTGATTTTTTTATGTTCCTTGCCGCCGTGCAGGCTCACTTTGGTCAGTGTCATATTTGTGAGTATCTGTTATGTGTGCTTGCAACTTATATAGACTACTGTTGAGTTATTTAGTGTGTGAAGTATGTAGGCTGACTCCGTGGGTTTGAGATGTTACAGTTTAGCTGGTTAGCTTATATCACCTGTCAGCTCATTAGCATGATCACTCGGTCTATTGTTGATGTGAGAATAGTGTTAGATAAGTACACCCCCCTATATATATATTTTATATTTTATTGTCTGAAGTCCTTATTTTTGCCATAATTAGTTTAACAGTCATTATTCTTGTTTTTGTTTCATTTTGAAGTAAACATTGTGCTCCATTTACCTTTACACAGGCATATAATGTAATGCATGTAGTACCTCATTTCCGCCACAGGGTGGCTTTGATCTATTGGTGCACTTCTGTCCTGTGAAAGCTACACATTAAACCTGCAGTGCGTAGAATTTTGGGTTTTATTTCCGAACAGACTTTGTAGAAAATAATTACAATATCCATAAGTACGTTTAATTTAGTGCATAATAGCTGAACATTTTTTTGGGAATTATTATTTTTTCCCTTAGAAAAGGTCTCATATATGTCCATATTTCTGCATATTTTGGACCAAGGCCTAGTGCCGCCATCTTGAAAGTGTCATAGTTGGAATGTCATCAGGTGCATTGTTTAAAATGTAGAATTGTTCTTGTCCTTGAAGGCCACTGTAGCTTCTGTTATTATTCGAAAGGGTTGGGGTTACCCAGGGAGTGTTGCATTCTAGAACTTTGTAGAACTTTCTGGATGATGTCATATTACACACTGCACCTTTAAGTAGAGCAGTATTGAAACATGGCGGACAGAACGTGTCGTAACCAAATGTGTACTTTGCCTGTGTATGTTTACAGGTAAGCAAACAATATGAGTCATGAATGTACATAAGAATGAGCTGGGAAAGGGTTTAGATATGTGGGGAAGATTTGGCTCGTTAACTCCGCCGTGAATGTTGTATTAAAAGGTTGTAATGCCGTCATAAGCAACTCCAGTAGCAGCTAAGCTAATCTTCTTGCGTCACCATTAGGGTCCGGTCGCGGTACATTTATGTAGATTGTGTTTGTTTACTTTGTATGCCAAGGTTAAGAACTGGGAATATTATCAGGAGCCACAGTGTGATTTTATTTTGTGTATTTCCATTGCAAATTACTATGTGTATTAATATGTATTTTTGTGAATTGTGTAATACTTAGATAGGATGTAAACAGACAGAAAGCTACACATTAAGTAGAGCAGTATTGAAACATGGCGGACAGAACGTGTCGCAAATGTGTACTTTGCCTGTGTATGTTTACAGAACTCATTAAAAGAAACTACTCTTCAAGTCACTCTTGAGTTTAATTATTCAAGTGTGCAACATTGACATTGTTATTGTTGTCTAATATGTGCCGTGTTTGAGCGGCCAGTATGGCACATGCTTGCCTTGTCATTAAGAGTGTGTTATAACTATTGTCTATTGTCTCATTGTTATTGTACTGTGAAACTCACGTAGGCTATTATCGCTGATTGTCCCCTAGTTCTTTCTATAGTGAAATGGCAATCATTCTGTGTCATGCATAGGCTAGTTAATATTGCTTTGGAAAATGTGTAACTGTTCGTTAAATAGTAGTCATAGGCTACAGTTTATTTACTCGCATGTTTTTTGCATCCTAAACACATTTTAAAAAAGACAGTCTGTTTTACTTTGTGGACATCAATAAAGCCGTTTGATTAGAAATAAACCTGCATTCCGTATGTGATCTGTCCATAGCTGAATATGGTACTATGCTGATTTTACATAAGCATGTTGGTGTTCAACATCTGTTGTAGTGCAAAACATTCTAAAACTGGTGTAAAATGTTGCTGGCCATATTAATAGACACGTTGAATGTTATTGCTTTGATCCTGGAATCCCGCACGTAAATTGGTTGGCAAAATCTCGTAACTCTGGATGAAAATTAAGGCTTTCTTTTTCTGTCACTTTCCTTTGTAAACCTTTACAATTTAACCTCCTGAATCCTTGAACGCTGTGTATAATCCCGGACCGCAACAGCTTGTCGGCATGTTGTTAGTGTGAGAAATGCAGCACAGTATCAGCCGAGTTGACTCTAATTTCCACATTATTTACTTGCTAACGTTTGTGAATAACAGTGGCTAGTTGGCAGAGTTAGTCTTTTTACACACCAGTAGAGAGTTTATCAGAGCGGAGCCCTGAATGTGACGTCACCCGTCATCTCGTCTCCGTAAACATGAGGTTGCGCAGCATTTATTATGACGTCATTATATAGACTCTCTCTCAGCACCCCCCACTCGGACTGACTTCCCGCGTCTCTGGCCTGAATGCAAAACGCTATGTGTGCCGGAAACTAACACCGCAGATCACCCTGAACACACCATCCCCACGGTGAAACATGGGTTGCGTTCCGAATCGCATACTTTCTACTATATAGTATGTAGAAAAAAGAATTAGGATGTCCCGATACTTGTGGCCAGATTTAGGATGGTTAGAAGTACCCGGATGTCCTACTTCATGCCGCCAAGATTGTTAGGTTGCGTTCCGAATCGCATACTCTTTCTTTTTTCTATTCTACATACTACATCCGACGATAAAAAGAATCTAGTTAGGATGCAGTAGGCATACTATTGGGACATACTTTGTCCCAATAGTATGCCATACATTGAGAGCAGCGGAGAACTCAGATTCACAGCATTAAAAATCTCTGAAAATCTCTGGAGATGTCCAAAAAAGGAAAAACCACTGATAAGGCAATGGAGGAAGACAAAGTTTTTGCGGAAGAAATGAAAAAACAGTTGGCAGACTTGAAGAAAGGAATGTTGGCAGATTTGAAGAGAGAAATAAAAAGTGAGAGGGAGACGGAGAGAGCACTGCGGAAGGCTGAACTGGCTGGGATTATGGACGAATTGATTGGGCGTTTTGATGTAAAAATCAAAAAGAAAGTTGCTGCTGGTCTGAAGCCACTGATGATCGAATTGAAGGAACTTCAAGCCGTCAATGTGAAGAAAGATCAGCTCTTGAAAGAGCTTGGAGATAAAATTGATGAACAAGAACAACAAGCAAAAAACAGAGATGTGATCCTGACTGGTATGGATATTAAACCAAGGTCGTATGCAGCTGCCGGGAATGGAGAAGAAGAGGGCAATACAGGGAATGTAACGGTGGAAAAACAAGTGGCATTGTTTCTGAGAAGCAAAGCCATTAATCTGGATCTAGAGAACGTGGAGTCCTGTTTTCTTCTCCCGAAGGGGAAATTCGCCAAAAAGCGTGCTTCATTCTGAAGTTTGTGAGTAGAAAGCATAAGATAAATCTGCTCAGTCAAGGCAAAAAGCTTAAAGGTGAACAAATTGGAATGAGTGAAAATTTAACCAAGAGAAAGGCTTATTTGGCCTATCAAGCGAGAGGGTTAAAAAAATGTGGACAGGTCCAACAAACTTGGACGAGAGATGGAAGAATCTTCATCAAAATGAATGGAGCTACACCCGAAGAAGCCAAAATTGTGCAAATCAAAACGGAGGAGGATTTGGATCAATTCCGGAGGGACGAGGATTAAAGAAGGCAAAAGCATGGACTTTGAACTAAAGGGATTTAAACTGGTTTGTGTCAAAATATAAGGTTTGAAATCGTAAATACAATGTGCTCTGCTATTGATAACCTAATGGAAAGTGTGACTATTGAAATTCAAATGAAAGATAAATGTTAATTATCAGCTGTGTGTTCAGAACAACCGATTCAAAAATGGAAGACTTTCTCTGACTGAAGAATTTGTAAATACACTGCATGTTTTGGGACTGTAGCCGAGGTCAGCAGACACACTGACTGTTTTGAATACTTTTGCAGATGTGTTTAGGCTACTAGAGAAGAAATGGACAAGGCCATATCTGCATTGTCACAGGCAGAGAGGAAAATAGAGACCTAAAATTATCTGTGTATTAGAATGCATCTTCTTAAAAAAAAGAAAAAAAAAAAATTCTAACTGTAGTAGCTGTGTATCTGAATCTTATGGCAGTGGGGGCGGGACCCGATAAGCCTTTGGCTTCTCCTGCTTCCCTTCGGACGATAACACAAAGTAATATGTATGAATATGCAATGAGAAAATTATGTATTATGTGTAATTGTCCGGAAGAATAATAATAAATAAATACTTTTCTCTCTTATTTCATCATAACATTGCGCCTTGATCTTACCTCTTGCTTTTATATCCGTCGCATCCCCGTTTGTTTTCATATGGAGGCTTCGTCGATGTGACGTCACTTCACGTGCGCACTGGATTGTGGGTCAGAATCGCCCAAATAGGATGCACTTTTCAACACTAACAATCTTGGCCGCATGAAGTAGGACATCCGGGTACTTCTAACCATCCTAAATCTGGCCACAAGAATCGGGACACCCTAAATCTTTTTTCTACATACTATATAGTAGAAAGTATGCGATTCGGAACGCAACCTTTGTGTTGAAAACTGCATCCTATTTGGGCGATTCTGACCCACAATCCAGTGTGCACGTGAAGTGACGTCACATCGACGAAGCCTCCATTAGAAAACAAACGGGGATGCGACGGATATAAAAGCAAGAGGCAAGATCAAGGCGCAATGTTATGATGAAATAAGAGAGTAAAGTATGTCCCAATAGTATGCCTACTGCATCCTAACTAGATTCTTTTAATCGTCGGATGTAGTATGTAGAATAGAAAAAAGAAAGACTATGCGATTTGGAACGCAACCATGGTGGTGGCCAGTGTTGGGAGTAACGCATTACAGGAAGTAATGCATTACTGTAATGCATTACGTTTTGCTGTAACGCGGTAATGTAAGGCATTACAGCAAAAAAATGGTAATATGTAACGCGGTACATAGCTCAGAAACGCGCGTTACAATGCATTTTAAACCCGGAATTGACTGGTTTGTTGTTTTTATACAAATTGGCCAACACTGCGAGTTTCGCAGAGGAGAAAAAAACCCACGCTAATGTTACTGCTAGAGGAGAAGAAAACTCGATTTGCTGCTACAATTGATTCCAAAGATGCGCTAGCCTACTGGCTTCCGTCTCACTGCCCAAGTTATTGAAAACGTTTGTGGTGTTTGGAGACTGACGTGAAAGCACGTATCAATCTGTGCTCAACGAGCAGCGGATGCTGCCGCGAGCCCCTCCCCGTCTAAGAGCACTCGGAGGCGGTCAGTCTCGGAGCAGCCCCTCGGAGCGAGTCCCTGCCTGCTGTCAGAGCAGAGAGGTGACACACCTCCGCGTCCAGGCTGCAAATGAATCGCGCTGTTGTTAGGTGCGGAATAGGAGATAGTGTGCCACGAAGCTATTTATGCTGAAGCGGTATTGCTGGATTTAGGAGTTATTTAGAGATATGGCAAGCAAAAAGTTGACGAGTAGGGAGTTGGTGTTCACTCTTTCTACGGCCCCGGTCACGGTGCGTCCATGCGCAGCAGTGGTGCAGCCATGCGACGCGGCATTATATATATATTAATATTATCATATTATAATGATAATAATGATGATAATAATAATAATAATAATAATAATAATAATAATAATAATAATAATAATAATAATAATAATAATAATAATGAAGAATAGAAGAAAAAAGGAAATAAAAATGGTGGTGGGTAAAAAAATCATAAACGCCTACTGTTTATATGAGTGTTGTGGTGTAGTTCTTCAAAGTGGACATCATTACAAATGGATGGAGGGGTGAATCTGATTAAATAAGTTCAACTCTCTTTCAAAATATCAGGTATTTCATGGAAATTACATAATAGCCTGGCCGCCACCATATGACGTCATAATATGCTAATTAGATGGGAAAATTTACTCCCCAGATAAACTTTAGGTCATTCTCAATATTTGTCTCATTTACACTTTGTCTCTATCTCAAACCACTTTCAATCCAGAGCCTTCTGAAATTTAAGTGTCAAAATCTAGTATTTTTAAAAATAAAACCCGGCGCCTAAAGGGTTTGCTTTGATGCAAATTATGAAATCTTAACATAACGGCGGCAATGATGGTGCGTAAAGGACAGCGCAGTTGGCAAGCTCTCCTCAGCACTACAAGTGCTGCAGCAAAAAAGTCACAATAAGAGTTGATCGCTTTGTCGATTCATGCCTCTGACACACACGTCGACTCCCAACATAATGAGTGGATGTTTTGAATTAGCAAAGGAGATATATATTTAGGCTACTATTGTTATTATAAAATGTCACGCAAGAGAGACGATAAACAAACATAATGGGCTGTTATCATTTACATTAGATGGCAAGATGATAAGGCAGATTCTTTGGAACAACTAAAAAAGGCTGATGATGAAAAGTTGATGATGATGTGAACAACTTGTTTGTGCTTTTAAGTTGCCAGAACGCAAGAAACAAATCTTTGAGGCTCAATTTACTTTTTCAATCTACAGTAATAGGCTCTAGCTCTATTGATATTAATATAGGCTAAATAAATACCTAAAGATACAGTATTTCTATTATAAAATGTATTGCACCATGAGCCATAAATGTGACCATTATATTATATAGCATAGGCCTACTTGTGTTAGCCTTAAGCCTAGCTCAGTCATTATGCCATACCATGTCACCTCCTGCTGTGTAATGAGCTGCATTGAACACAAGAAGATCTATTGAGAACACCAAATCCATATTTCATGTTATTTTGGTGAAAGTAATGCAAAAGTAATGTAAAAGTAGTGTAATGCCTTACAATTCAAAGACAGTAATATTGTAATGTAACTAACTACTTTGAAATGCCAGTAAGAAGTAATAAATACCGCATTACGCTTTTGAAGTAACTTGCCCAACACTGGTGGTGGCGGTGTTCTGACATTTTCTGCTCCCTCGTCAGATTTTGCTACCTATCAGAAAATGCTACCTTACGTCATTGGTAGCGTATTTGATCTGTAGACCCATTAACTCTATCAAACGATGCTCCCAGTACAGAATCACGTTATTTTACACCACTACTCATCCAATGTACACTGTAGGAATATTGGGAGCATATTTTGATGCTGCTTTATAACGTGTTTATTGAATATTTCAGGGGTACAGAAAGCTTTGCGAGACCCATTGTCTCTATCAAATAATGCTCCCACTACAGAATCACGTTACTTACACCACTACTCACCCCTTGTAGCCTACACTGAAAGCTTGGGGAGCATATTTTGATGCTCCTTCATAACGTTATTATAGATTTAGTAGGGTATAATGTGAGATCAATTGTCTCTATCAAATAATGCTCCCACTACAGAATCACGTTATTTTACACCACTACCCATGTACACCCCCCCTCCCACCACCGGCGAAAACTTTCTCCACTCTGAGTCCGGTAAAGTTAACACTATAGCCTAGCCTATCATTTTATTTCTATATTCAGCAGCAAAGCTAGTATCTACATGCACATAAATTTGTACATGCTCACAGGTCAAAAGGCACAATTTAAACATATGTGTAGCATAATTGCGCAGTTAACTTTTTTTTTTAAAGAAAATACCATCAACCAAAAAGGTAGCAGAATCTGACGGCTGCCCACGCAGGATTATTATTTTCGCATGCGCAGAACCACTAGGGAGCAAAATCTTATAGGTAGCAGAAAATGACAAGTCACCGGCATCATGCTGTGGGGGTGCTTTTCTTCAGCAGGGACAGGGAAGCTGAAGGGAAATATACATTTGGAAGTGGGCGGGAGGAAAACTCAAGAGAGTCAATCTTATTCAGTCTATAGGCCTAAGTAATTGTTAGGCCTACATTGTATTGTAATGCCAGCTAAAATAACTTTTTGCCTATGACTTATGATATTACGTAATTGATCCTCGAAGTTCCCCATCTTTCCAACTTTACCGCAGTTATGCTCTGGAGGGAGAACGAGGCGTGTCCGCCGGTGGCTGCTGTGCTTCCGTGTCACTTCCTTGTTCTTCGGTGGAAGGGAAAAAGTTTTCAAGGAGCATAAACGTCCCGGATTGGAGACTTGATTGGGGCGAACCAGTGCTAAATGTCGCTACCAAACTTGTAACTGTCGCCACTACTCGCTCCGAGGAAACGGAAAGGTTGAAGCCATGGCTGACCGCCGAGAAGACGAGAAAGGAGAAGTGGACCGGGAACTTGAGGGCGCCGTGGGAGGGGAAGGTATGGAGCCTACTCAGCTTGAATACACACCAACCAGAACACACTAAAGTTTGACAGATTGGAGAGAATATAAGTCAAATGAGGTTCAGAGATAGTTCGATTTTTAGAGTGGAAGGACTGGTGTCAGTTTTCCTCTCAACCTGTTTCCCAGCTACAGGCTAACCATTAGCTATCCTTTAGCTAACCCAAGCCCCAACTTCAACCTGAGCTAGCAGTGTGCTAGCTCAGGTTGTAAAATATAGCCTACATTTACGTATTGTGTGGCTAACGTCTCGTTTAAAGCGGGTTAAAATGCTGCAGGATTTATTTCCTGGGACAAGTGTTGAAGCTAGATAACTGGTCCTGTGCATTATAAAACAGTGCTGATAAACGCGGTCATTAAACAGTGGGTCATAGTGTATCAGCTGGAACTGGAACAGAAAGTTATGACGTGCTACGTCACAAGGACGGGACTGGTGACGACGCGATGATGTCACCCGACGCCCAACGCGAGGGAGAAACTTTGAAAGTAAAAAAAAAAAAAAAACTTGAAACACACTTTTTAAAGTCTACAATTTGGAATTTCTACTAAAAGTTTGATATATGTGTAACAGTAATATTCAGGCGATAGACAGCATGCTCTGATGAGAGAGGGTTTAAAGGTGCTGTAAGCGGAATGGTTCTTTTGTCAGTTACTGCAGTTAGCAGTCCCCTCGCTTGTCCCTACGTCACCACATTAAGGGGTCGGTTGTCATACACTATGGGGTTGTTTGTCACAATGTTATCTTAATGGGAATAATCTTGAAAAGAAGGAAAGAAAGTAGAACTAAATTTGAAAATGCAATTGCATTGTCAAGTTGAATAGGCCTACATAACTTACTGTAGCCTTGGCAGCTTGTCTAGTTTGGGATGCACTGGGTTGTTTTGATTTTGTTGCCCTTTTTTCCTTTGCATGCTAGCTGCCTTTTCCTGCTCTATTCTTTCCTTCTCTGGGGTGTCAGTGAGGATGCAGCTTGACAATTTATTTCGTTATTGGGTTCCTTTTCTGGCTGTAGCCTTTGGATAACTTGTGACAACCAACCCCCCCTAAAATGTGATGACCAACCCCAACTTGAATTTTTTGCTAGCATCAAGGCCAACAACCATCTGACAACTAATTAGCTTGCTAACCACAATCCAAACTATAGTTTACCCTTCACACTTTTTATGGGTAACAAGTGTTTTGTTATAAACCCATTCTGTAAAAGCCTAGAAGAAAAATACTGAGGAGCTAAATATTTTCAATTTGACATGAAAAACACAAACAGTCCTCTCACCTCAAATTCAGCAGTCTAACTCCAAGGAAGACTATGTAGGTGACCTCTTATCCCAATTCTGGATATTTACATACCAAAATTTCACAGACAGCGCTTTCTGGTTCCGAGATATAACGATTGTGACAACCAACCCGTGTGACAAATTACCCCGTTCTCCCCTACACATTCACCCATCTGTTGCTCTGGCGTGCACCGGCAGTGAGACCATGGAGTGTATATACTATATATGAGTGAGACGAGTGTCGGTTTGTAGCGTTCTCTCTTCTGATTGGATAAAAATTTTGGGATACTCCAATAAGTTTATTTGCCGATTACATGCAAAGCAGCTGACTGAAAGATCGGCTTTATGAAACGTGCACATTATTTAAGTGATCACTTTATGAATAAAGAGCGATTTTACACTGATATTAACATAAATAAACCGCTTACTTCACCTTTAACAGACTGTATTCACAAAACATGTTTACATTGGAAACGGTAACGGCACACACGCAACAATATTTTTACGTTTGTGGCCTATCATTTTCATGATAACAGCGGTGTAGTCTTGCACTGATAGTTTACTGTTGGTGTCACGTTTGGGTTTCATTTCCTACCTAATAAATAAACCTACAGGTAGGTCCAAGTAGGCCATGTATTTAACGTGGCGCTTTGCAGCATCACTTCGTTCCACAGGTAGGGGAGACCGGGGCTAGTAGGCACACTTTTTACTCTAGTGAGAATTGCTCATCACCTAAACATCTTTCAATAGTCATTCCTACATTAAATTGAAGCTTAAGGCTTTGGCTTGAAATGTGTACCCCTCACTTTCTCTAACTTATTGTAACAAAGAAGAAATTAATCATCAAATGGCGCTTTTTCACCGCACATGTAGCTCAACTCGACTCAGTTCAACTTGGTTTGGAAGCAGCACGGGTCGTTTTCCACTGCAAATAGTACCTCCTGAACGTGGGCGGGGTCGTCATACAAAGGGTCTGAAAGCCAACTCCGGAGCAAAGTAGCATAGCAGAAATTACGAGCAGTTGTTGCACTATTAACTGAACCAACAGCCAAAAACACGGATGAAAAATGTTTAAGAAATACCCCCCATGTATCTGTTTGCTAAAAGTAGTAGAAGAATATTGTGAAGGGCCATTAAAAGGGAGCCCTACATGTCTCCTCTCATATCATGTTTAAAGTAACTTCCCCAACAACCAACTCAACTTGGTTAGCTTAGCGAATATATGGAAACAAAATTCTGATCTGTGATGCAAATCAAATGAAAGAGGCTGCAGGCAGCGAGACAATGTCAGGGTTCGACATAACGTATAGCCCGATGGCCCGGGGCCAGTAAAATCATATGCAGGGCATGTTGATTGGCCAGTCACTGGCCCGCCCGGGCCAGTGACTGGCCAATCACAGTTCAGTATCTTTTCATGGTTCATTGAAATGCGCGTTGAGAGTCTGAATGAAAGCAGTGTTTATTTAAGACTCAATATAATAAACCTAATATAAAATATATTTTTTTAATGAAAGGCCAGTGGACAACCGATGCGTGGGCGTTTTGACAGGCGGAGCAACAAGCGGGTGCACTCTCGCTCCGTTGGCAGAGCTGCCTACCGTCCGCCTGCGAGTCGACAAATCAATCGACTTGCTTTGCCCCCTTTCTTTCTTCCCACAGCAGAGGTTGAGGTGCAGAAAATGATAACTGCGCTTTTCCTTTATCTGCCGCCGTAATGTTGCAGTATTTGCATCCAAGCCCCAATGGTAATACAAATGAGAGGCGTTATTTAAACGCTGTGAATGCGTCTCCGGTGATTGTGTCGGTTGTAGACAGAAACCAACGGAGGGACTCCGCTCACTGTACAGTTCCTATAGTCGCGCAGTTTGGCACTGTGTTTTCAGGCTCAAGACATTCAATCAGATCGCAGAAGTCTTTCCCATTGAAATCGCTAACGGGGAGAATATCCCCGGTTATTATTTTAGCCACAAACCACAGTTCATCTGCGCGGCGGCTCACTCGCTGGCGAGATCACACGGTGAAACGCTGCTGTGATCGGACGAAGGCATTGTGTGTTTCTAAGGTGATTTAACGTCATAGTCTTAGACGAGCGTTTAACTTATGCTGCATATTTTGCACTGCATTGTTTTTTATCAATAGTTTGAAAAAATGGTCCCACACCGGACTCTTATGTGAAGCTGACACTTCATGGAGAAGTGACACTCCTGCAGCGCGCTCACGACCAGACGTGAACTCGTACAGGTGAAATCTCCCATTAAAAAAAAACGGCATAACCCACTGATTTTCGGATTTCTATTCTATTTTTAAAGTCAACTTGAGCGCAAGTGGAAAACCGGCCATTCGGTCGACACATTCACATCCCTAATGCATATAGAGAAAGTAATAAAAACAGCCTACCACACCACAAAGAATGATCAGACCTTCATCTCTTATTTTTTTTTTATGTTTGAACATGACTTCTGCAGGTGAACTATTCATTAAACTGCCCAAATTCAAGAATAATAACAATCATCAAACTACTGGACTTTAAAATACTGGCCGACTCTTTCGACATACTTTCAGTTGTAGGCTTCAAATTCAATATGTTTGCCTGGTTTTATATTATGTGTATGAGCAATATCAACATTTCATATAATTAACTAAAAGAAAAATAACCAAATCTAAAGGGAATATCTATACTGTTACAGTATAGATATTCCCTTTAGATATGGTTATTTTTCTAATACAGGTATTAAAATTATTGACACTAAATTATGAAGAAAAAAAAATGTGTGCAGGGCCAGTGAAAATATACAAGGGGCCAGTAAAACTCGGATCCACTGTCCCGGCGGGCCAGTAGGAAAAAAAAGTTATGTTGAACCCTGAATGTATACTCAAAAGTCCCGGAGAGTTGGGGAGAATAAACAACAGAATGAAGCCGGTAGTCTCTGGCCAAACTGATTGGCCAGAGACTACCGTCTGCCGACGTCACCTTTTAGCATCGGCTCAGCTCGCTTGGAACCTAGAGCGAGGCGATACCAAAAAAAGCAGCCGCTGCATGTACCATGTTTTTGCGGTGGAAACGCCAAAAATGCGAGTTGAGTCGAGTTGAGCTGATACCATGCAGTGGAAAAGCGCCAAAAGACACCCTTACACATTGTGACAACCAACCCCATCAAGGGGTCGGTTGTCACACACTATGGGGTTGTTTGTCACAATGTTATCTTAATGGGAATAATCTTAAAGCTCCCATATTATACACTTTTCGGTTCTATTATACACCATATTATATGGTCTTAGTGGTCCCTAATATGTTTTTCTTCAATTGTTTGCTGAAAAAAACTTTCAGATAATTTATTGTACTATGCTGATGTTCAGCTAATCTAACAATGGCCTATTTTTTAAAAAGAGCTGCAGCTCCCCTCATAAATATACAATCTTTGAGCTCCCCCCGCCCCCTGTCCGGAAGCGAAGCCAGATACGCCTCGCCCTCTGTCTGTTTGTAAACAATGATGACGTATAGCCTGTTAGCCCAGTTAGGTTTAGCCTACCCATGAGAAGAACCAAGTCTAGTGCTAGTAACGCAGTTTAGAGGCCTCGCCCAGAGGTTTTACGACATGGATATGCGCATTACGGCACAGAAGAGGAACTTCTCTGAAGTAGAAATTGACAGAATAACAGCGAAAGTAGAAAAAAAAAGAGTTTCATTTCGGAGCATTACAAGCGGCATCAAAGAACGACAGAAGGCGGCAGTTAGGAAGGAAATAACTCCTGCGGTCAACAGCGTTGGTGTTGACAACAAACGATCTCCAGTTGAGGATTTTGCATTTGAGGTTTACATCAGTAGGCTACTATCGCTCAAATGCTATAAAACAGCATATACAATTATATGTCGCCATTTATTTACATAGATGAAGAAAAAGTGGTCTGACTCAAAAATCGCCACTAAAAAAAGCGTGTTGCTGTTCTGAAATGCAACCAACTGAGGGTCAGGGTTCGACATAACGTATAGCCCGATGGCCCAGGGCCAGTAAAATCATATGCAGGGCAAGTTGATTGGCCAGTCACTGGCCCGCCCGGGCCAGTTCAGTATCTTTTTGTAGACTACATCATGGTTCATTGAAATGCGCGTTGAGAGTCGGAATGAAAGCAGTGTTTATTTAAGACTCAATATAATAAACCTAATATAAAATATATTTTTTTAATGAAAGGCCAGTGGACAACCGATGCGTGGGCGTTTTGAGAGGCGGAGCAACAAGCGGGTGCACTCTCGCTCCGTTGGCAGAGCTGCCTACCGTCCGCCTGCGAGTCGACAAATCAATCGACTTGCTTTGCCCCCTTCCTTTCTTCCCACAGCAGGTTGAGGTGCAGAAAATGATAACTGCGCTTTTCCTTTATCTGCCGCCGTAATGTTGCAGTATTTGCATCAAAGCCCCAATGGTAATACAAATGAGAGGCTTTATTTAAACGCTGTGAATGCGTCTCCGGTGATTGTGTCGGTTGTAGACAGAAACCAATGGCGGGACTTGGCTCACTGTACAGTTCCTATAGTCGCGCAGTTTGGCACTGTGCTTTCAGGCTCGAGACATTCAATCAGATCGCTGAAGTCTTTCCCATTGAAATCGCTAACGGGGAGAATATCCCCGGTTATTATTTTAGCCACAAACCACAGTTCATCTGCGCGGCGGCTCACTCGCTGGCGAGATCACACGGTGAAACGCTGCTGTGATCGGACGAAGGCATTGTGTGTTTCTAAGGTGATTTAACGTCATAGTCTTAGACGAGCGTTTAACTTATGCTGCATATTTTGCACTGCATTGTTTTTTATCAATAGTTTGAAAAAATGGTCCCACACCGGACTCTTATGTGAAGCTGACACTTCATGGAGAAGTGACACTCCTGCAGCGCGCTCACGACCAGACGTGAACTCGTACACGGTGAAATCTCCCATTAAAAAAAACGGCATAACCCACTGATTTTCGGATTTCTATTCTATTTTTAAAGTCAACTTGAGCGCAAGTGGTCATTCGGTCGACACATTCACATCCCTAATGCATATAGAGAAAGTAATAAAAACAGCCCAAATTCAAGAATAAGAACAATCCTCAAACTACTGGACTTTAAAATACTGGCCCACTCTTTCAACATACTTTCAGTTGTAGGCTTCAAATTCAATATGTTTGCCTGGTTTTATATTATGTGTATGAGCAATATCAATATTTCATATAATTAACTAAAAGAAAAATAACCAAATCTAAAGGGAATATCTATACTGTTACAGTATAGATATTCCCTTTAGATATGGTTATTTTTCCAATACAGGTATTAAAATTATTGACACTAAATTATGAAGAAAAAAAAGTGTGTGCAGGGCCAGTGAAAATATACAAGGGGCCAGTAAAACTCTGATCCACTGGCCCGGCGGGCCAGTAGGAAAAAAAAGTTATGTTGAACCCTGAGGGTGCGGGCATAATATAAGTGGTAGAGGAGAAACAGACGCACCAACTGTCCGATAATGGTCCCCATAAAATAAATACAGGTCTGCAGAGATTTGAATGATTAGAATGTATTGGCCCTTTTAGATAGCACTACTCAAAAGGGTTGTAAAAACTAAAAATAACACATTTTGCATTTTACTGTATGACAGCACGAGTGGTCAGCCCGGCCGTCAGCTGCACAAGCCGACCCGGGAACGATCAGCTGTGAGAGCGCCCACAGTCCTGCTCCACCAGCAGATCGGAAAAACGTGCCGGTTAACAGTGGAAATAAATCGCTCGCTTAAGCAATCAATGACACATTAAAAGAGGAACTAACATCTAAAAAGTGCGTCAAATAAATAAAATGTTAAGCTGAATGTTGTGCCGTGTATTTTTTATCATAAAGAGCAGTGTTGGCCTACTACATATTTAATACTGTGGCTAACATTTTGAATGAATGCAGCCCCCGTGCCTCAGTGTCCCCCCAGCTGCTCCAGACGGAGACAACTGCCCTTACGCAATCCCATGCAGCGCTCCTAAGTGGCCGGTGTGTGCACTATTGAATCAGTGCTCCTACTCAGTTGCACACCATAAGCTAATAAGTGATTAATACCTTTATTTTCGGTCTGAGCAAACACTGCATTTGTATTATCTTCTAATAATTGTCCAGCAAAGTAATCGGCTACCCGGCACAGCCTGCACTGCGAGTCCATGCTGTTTACAAACACGAGCTGAGAGCTGGCGTGGGATTTGAGCGTATCCTACGCTCACGTCCATATTGATAAATGCCAAGGTTTGCGTGGAAATGTGCGTACACCCACATTTCTGGTCTACGCAAGGTTGATAAATGAGGGCCTTAGTCACTACCACTAGTTTAAAGGAAGCAAAATGAGGATTATAACCTCATTTTGCACTTTATTATTTTTAAATATTTGAAGATTGCAGGCAAGGAAAATACCACCAGCATCTACATTCTCAATGATAGACATGAATAATTACCTTTTCTTTTTTTTTTACAGTTAAAATAAATTTTTTGAACAATACAAGAGAATAAGAAACTAAGAAAATAGTTCCAACGTCCCCGTCTAGTCCCAGGTCCCCAAAACATCATATAAAGGAAACACACACCCCCCCTCCCCCCCCCCCCCCCCCCCCTGGGGTCGGGTGTTTGTCACCTTTTTCACCTCTTATGAGTTTGCAGGTCTGTGTAATGTAATGTAATTCAGGGCTCTAGACTGCGACCAAATGCTCGCATTTTTGCGACCATTTTTGGAGACATTTCGAGTAGTTTTTAAAACTAGGGGCACGCACGCAACCGGAATTTGTATCATTATTATTATTGAGAGAGAGAGAGAGAGAGACTTTATTTAACAGGATAGCGCAGTTTAACGTTTATGCGACAGATGCAAGTCGAAAGACAAATGTTTTTTTATTTTGTGGAGGTGAGGTGAAACATAGGCGGCTGGATATGCTATCATGGAAATTTTACTTTGAAAGGCAAAAAAACAGTTTTTTGAGCTTAAATGTGCTTATATCTTATTCCTTGTGTCTCCCTTCTTTACAGGATGGCTCTTCTTAAATATGTAGTCACATTTCCAATTTCTTCCACGGTTTTCTAGAAACAAGGGGTGGCACAACTTCCCCACCGGCACAATTTAGGCCACTCTCCCCTATATGGAATATCGCAATATATCGTGATATATCAAGATACGCAATATAACGTGATATATCGTATCGTGACTAGTGTATTGTGATTAGGGCTGCAACTAACGATTATTTTGATAATCGATTAATCTGTCGATAATTTTCTCGATTAATCGATTATTAATCGATTAGTGTTTTGGTCCGTAAAATGTCAGAAAATTGTGAAAAATGTTGATCAATTTTCCAAAGCCCATGTTGACGTCCTCAAATGAATTGTTATGTCCAAAACACTAGGGATGGGCATGATTAATCGATCATTGCTTGTTAAGAATATTGTCGATCACGTGAAATTGTTATCGATCATATAGCCGTTGTTGTAGCCAGTGTGAGTCCGGCAGCACAGCAATGAGTTTCGTGGCAGCACCAAAGACTGTATGGGCAGCAATTAAACATCCTACCAGCAGGGGGAGATATTTAACTACTAGTAGGAGACAACAGAACAGGCTCAGGCAGCAGCCTGCGAGCTGCCGTAGATGTCAAAACGTAAACAGGAAGAAGTTAAGGAGAAGTTTGGCATCAGACCGGACAGCTTTAGAACCGAAAATAACTAAGTTCATTAAGCATTGTGAAACCTTGTATACGTACAACACTTAAACAAACCGAATTATGTACCACTTGTACATTGAAGCCTACATCCGACCCTGTGTGACGTTAGTGCCGCTAGCATTAGCGGCTAACTTTAGCGTCTATGCTTTCCTACTTCGCCTTCATCAGGGAACTAATTTGCACATTAGGTTAGGTCCTTTACCACTCAGAGAAACGTGCCGTGCCCTTATGCAGTCTTTGGCAGCATCTTAGGAGGCGCATATTTGTTTAAACTTTAAAGGTATCGTAGCATTGGCTCCTTGTTGGCTCATAGCCTCGGGCTTTAACCAGCGCCGCATTTTATTATTATTTTATTTTAAAAAGTTGCCTTGTCTTAATAGATTGTTGTTTGCCTAGAATATCTTGGAATAAAGATTTAATTGAGTAAAAACCTCTTGTATACAGTCTATGGTAAAAACGCTGTATTTTGGATGTTCTGTTGGCATTTTTTAATATGTCAAAAAAGATAACGATTACTCGATAATTGCTCGTTAATTTTCCCGATGATCGATCAATTGAATTTCTTAAAATGCCCATCCCTACAAAACACAGACATTTCAGTTAACTGTCATAATAGTATTAAAGAAACCAGAAAATATTCACATTTGAGAAGCTGAAATCAGAGAATTTGGACATTTTTTGTTAAAAAATTACTTGAAACGATTAATCGATTGTCAAAATAGTTGGCGATTATTTTAATAATCGATTCGTCGATTAATTGTTGCAGCTCTAATCGTGATACGTATCGTATCGCGAAGTCCTTGACGATACCCAGCCCTATTGTTCACATCCCTAATTTCAATAAAGAACTTTAGTTGTAATATTAAATAACTTTATCTTGTTTTCATGAGACGTTCTTGTAATCACAATCAGCTAGTTCAAACAGAAACATATATTAAAACACATGAATTGACACGTGTTTTCTATTCTAAACAATGTGTTTAGTGTCAATGATGTGAATAATGTTGGAGATTAATGCGTCCTCTTTCTCTCCAGATGTCATTGATGATCCCATCATTGAGCAAGGAGCAGTGGTCCTCAGAGGGTAAGTGCTTTATATTCAACCAGAAATAAACATTGAATACAATGAATTACAATAAAGATGATATATAAGCCCATTAGTCAATTTCCTTAAATCAATTCGTTGGAGTTTTTTTGGGATTAGGTAAACCATACATTTTTTTAAATCATCAAAGAATAACAAATCAGAAAATGCATGATTCCAGTGTCGGATAAGCCAATATGGCACCTATCTTGGATTCGAAAAAATGGCGACCTTCGAACACTCATTTCTCAATAGCTCACCTCCTAGATTACCTTGAATCAAGATTCTAGTAGCCAAATCTACTTTTTTGGGGGCCAGGAATCCAACGGTGTATATATACACTCAACAAAAATATAAACGCAACACTTTTGTTTTTGCTCCCATTTTTCATGAGATGGACTTAAAGATCTAAAATTCATTCCAGATACACAATTGTACCATTTCTCTCAAACATTGTTCACAAATCTGTCTAAATGTGTGATAGTGAGCACTTCTGCTTTGCTGAGATAATCCATCCCACCTCACAGGTGTGCCACATCAAGATGCTGATCTGACATCATGATTAGTGCACAGGTGTGCCTTAGACTGTCCACAATAAAAGGCCACTCTGAAATGTGCATTTTTTTGCTTTATTGGGGGTCTGGGGACTCAGAACCAGTCAGTATCTGGTGTGACCACCATTTGCCTCATGCAGTGCAACACATCTTCTTCGCATAGAGTTTATCAGATTGTCAATTGTGGCCTGTGGAATGTTGGTCCACTCCTCTTCAATGGCTGTGCGAAGTTGCTGGAGACGGCTTATGGTGGAGAAATGAACATTCAATGCACGAGCAACAGATCTGGTTGACATTCCTGCTGTCAGCATGCCAATTGCACGCTCCCTCAATGCCTGTGGCATCTGTGGCATTTGGCTGTGAGACAAAACTGCACATTTCAGGGTGGCCTTTTATTGTGGACAGTCTAAGGCACACCTGTGCACTAATCATGATGTCAGATCAGCATCTTGATGTGGCACACCTGTGAGGTGGGATGGATTATCTCAGCAAAGCAGAAGTGCTCACTATCACACATTTAGACAGATTTGTGAACAATGTTTGAGAGAAATGGTACAATTGTGTATCTGGAATGAATTTTAGGTATTTAAGTCCATCTCGTGAAAAATGGGACCAAAAACAAAAGTGTTGCGTTTATATTTTTGTTGAGTGTATATAAATATATTAGGGCTGTCAAAATTAACGCATTAACGCTGGGAGATTTAACGCAATTAGAATGATCTGCCCCGTACATCCCACCTGCTCTGCACTACAGTCACTGTAACGTTGTGGCTGACCTAGGATCAGCAGCTGACAAAATATATTGCAGTTTAAGCTACTTCTGCAAAAAAATTGTTGTTTATTTTTTTTTAAATATTCCGAATACTGAATTGAGCTTTGAATACTAATTTAATAAACATATACTTGAATAATTCGGGCCAGCCCTATTGACAAGCGAATTAAGAATAATTAAAATTATTTTTAATCTGCTCGCCAAACCTTTGCTCTGCGCTCCATAAGTAGCCTAGACCTACAATGATTTGAATTGTGATATTAATTAGGGATCGATCATTGATAGTTAAGAATATTGTCGATCACGTGAAATTGTTATCGATCATATAGCCGTTGTGTTGCGCAGTGTGAGTCCCGCAGCACAGCAATGACTTTCACTATGTGGCAGCACCATAGACTGTATGGGCAGCAATTAAACATCCTACCAGCAGGGGGAGCTACTTAACTAGTAGTAGAAGACAACAGAACAGGTTAAGACAGCAGCCTGCGAGCTGCCCTAGATGTCAAAACATAAACAGGAAGAAGTCAAGGCGAAGTTTGGCATCGGACTGCTTTAGAACCGAAAATAACTAAGTTAATTAAGCATTGTGAAACCTTGTATAAGTACAACACTTAAACAAACCGAATTATGTACCACTTGTACATTGAAGCCTACATCTGATCCGACCCTGTTTAACGTGTCACGTTAGCGCTGCTAGCATTAGCGGCTAACTTTAGCGTCTATGCTTTCCTACTTCGCCTTCATCAGGGAACTAATTTGCACATTTTGTTTATTAGATGAAGTAACGTTAGGTCCTTTACCACTCAGAGAAACGTGCCGTGCCCTTATGCAGTCTTTGGCAGCATCATAGGAGGCGCATATGTGTTTAAACTTTAAAGATATTGTAGCATTGGCTCATAGCCTCTGGCTTTAACCAGCACCGCATTTTATTATTATTTTATTTTAAAAAGTTGCCTTGTCTTAAGAGATTGTTGTTTGCCTAGAAGATCTTGGAATAAAGATGTACTTGAGTAAAAACCTCTTGTATACAGTCTATGGTAAAAACGCTGTATTTTGGATGTTCTGTTGGCATTTTTTAATATCTAAAAAGATAACGATAATTGATCGTTAATTTTCCCGATGATCGATCAATGAAATTTCTTAAAATGCCCATCCCTATATTAAATAAATCATATTTATTTTAAACTTAACACACAGTGATGTCTCTGTTTTTAGAGCGCTCTCACGCATCGATGACACCGACATGCCAAGCATCAACACTCGGCATTCTTTTTAAAAGGGATTGGTTTGAATAGAGCCTCTTTACCCCTCATTGTAGCTTAAAGCTGAGTGATTTATTGATTAACTTTAACGAGAGAAGAGGAAAGAGAAAGGGGAGCCGTGCAGTGCAAAGTACACTTCTTTTTGATTTTTATATCTCCGGCGTGCAATCGCGTGAAAAGTCGTGTAGTGTAGCCCAGCATAAGTGTAGGAAAAAGTGTTAAGGTTCCGCTATTCTAAGGCTCCCCAAGACTGCGTGCAGTGACGTATCTCCCACCCCACCAAGAGAACGGATTGTCTATCGTCGACCCATACTGAACATGATTTGAAGATCTGAAGGTAGACCCGATCACCCAAACCTAGTGCAGAGACAGAGTTGAAATGGGGCAGAGAACGACCCGGGACAGATTCGCAACCTGAGGACTGAGCCTCTGTTATTATATGGAAGGGCTGGGGGCGCCCTAAAAACCATATCCATTCTTGAAATTGAAATTTAATAATTCACCAATAATATATTTTCAATTAGAACACCAAAACAGCTACTGTAGTAGTGGCAAAACAATAATTTTAAATTCCCCCATCAACTTTGAAGAGGAATGAAGTAGCTAGACATTGCGGTTGAGTTAGTATTTACTTTAATCCGACTGTACACTTAAAGTAGAGCCTACGTGTGGGAAACACTGCGCTTGAAGATACGTTTAGATTACATTTTTGTTTCTGCACAATGTATGAAATATCTGCACATCATGAAAAGCAACTCATTAGAATATGCATAATCAGTCAAAATTTGTCAACAACACATCAGTTTGAGGAATTTAAATAACATTGCTCATTGTGTGTCCTAGGTATGTGATAGAGCGTCTGAATGCGTCGGAGCCCGGGCGACACATCTCCTCTGAGGATCTTGGAGGAAGGCCCGACGAACAACAGGATCCACAGATCAAAGAAGTGGTGGAACAGCTGCTGAAGATCGCAGATGAGCTCAACAGGAACGCTGAGCTCCAGAGGTAAGCTGTGGATCCCTCTCAACAGACAGACGGGGATAGGGAAGTCCTTGTATCACCCGATAATGTAATCGTTTCCCAATGGTGTAATAAGTCCTGAAAATGTAATACATTTTGCACTTAACTTGATCAAATGTAATATAATTGAATAAAATGTCTTGACTGATAATGTAATAAAAATTGGCGGATGCTGTTATACCAAGGGGTGCCCCCAAATAGTCAAATATTCAACAATTTGATGGAATCCTGATTCGACTGCCAATCTCAGTCGAATAGTCACAAAAAGTCTACTTTAATTACTTAGAAATGTGGGAACATAGGGCTGTGGGTAGATATAGCTATAGGAACATAGGGCTGTGCGAACATAGGGCTGTGGGAACATAGGGCTGTAGGAACATATAAGAACTAGGGCTGGCCCGAATTATTCGAATATTCGAATACTCGTTCGGAAAATTAGTATTCGGAGCTTAAATTAGTATTCGGAGCTTAGTTTTTTTTTTTTTTTTTTTTTTTTTTTTTGCAAGAAGCTAGTACTGCAATATAATGTCATCAAATAATTTTATATTTGGATATAAAAGTTAGTAATAGTGTAGTAGTAGTTGTAGTATTGCTCATTTAGGAGGATATTACATCACTAAAGGTGCGAACACACTACACGCGTACAGACACATATAAAATCGGCTATTTTTCCATAGGGAACCATTGGTTTACGCGCGTACATGGCGTGTAGATGCGTCACTCGCGCTAAAGCAACATTTTAGCCGTGTTGGCCGCGTATGAGCCGCGTATATACGCAGCTACGCGCGGAGTTAAAAAAATGTAACTTTTTACGCTCCTACGGGTGACGATTAGCCGTGTTGGCCAATCAGCGTTGGGCTTGACCCGACATCACATACATTGGCACGGTCGGAGAACAGTGTACTGTACACAGAGGCTGATGAGAGACACCGAGGAGGAAAATGTATTGCAGGCAGCCGAGCCGGTGCTGTATGACAGCAGCTCGGGAATAGAAGACGTGGGGAGAGTAAACCAGGAGAATGGACTTCCTGGTTAATTCAGTGAATATGTGCGGCTGTGCTTTAGCCGATAAAACAAGTTAGCGCCGTATAGCATTAGTTAACTCACCCGGTTGTGTGCGGGCGGCTAGCGCCTCATATTATGAACCCAAACATGACGGCTATGTCCGGGGGACTTTCACAACAAGTACAGCGAAGCACCGGTGTTGATCTACGCCAGCCACGGTCCCCTGTCACAGCCAGGTAGGGTAATGTTGGCTACTTGGCTTTATGTTGTGCCGCCGTGCACCGATGCTGCTGTAACTGTGTTTGTTATGTAGCTGCCGTGAATATGCAATGCTGTTTTAATGCTAGGCTATTTGTGCTGTTCAGTTTGACTTTTGGCACAGTTTTTGGCCGTGTTGTTGTTGTTTTTGTGCGAACATGCTCGCTGTTGTGTCAGGTCGGGTCTGATCGCAGCCATGGTTAATTAGGGGAAATACAATATCGGGAGGGAGACTACGCGTGTAGAACCATTTTTGACACAAAATGATCAAGCAACATTTTAGCTGCGTTACGCACGTAAAGCTTACGCGGGTAACGCGTGTAGTGTGTTCGCACCCTAAGTGTCATAGCGCATCCATTACTTCACCTCCGAGCGCGTAAATCTTCAACAAAATATGCAGATACTGTCAAAATCGGTTCCAGGGAGTATATAGGGATTATTAACGTTTTTTTTTTTTTTTTTTTTTTTATGTTGTTTTTGATGGTGTGTTTTTCTGGAACGAATATTCGAATATTCGCTCGGAAAAACCAACAAATATTCGAAGCCTGAAAAATGCCATTCGGGCCAGCCCTAATAGGAACATAGGGCTGTGGGAATATAGGGCTGTAGGAACATATAGGAACATAGGGCTGTGGGAACAGGGCTGTGGGTAGATATAGATGTGGGTAGATATAGCTGTGGGTAGGGATGGGCATTTTAAGAAATGTCATTGATCGATCATCGGGAAAATTAACGATCAATTATTGATTAATCGTTATCTTTTTACATATTAAAAAATGCCAACAGAACATCCAAAATACAGCGTTTTACCATAGACTGTATACAAGAGGTTTTTACTCAGTACATATTTATTCCAAGATATTCTAGGCAAACAACAATCTATTAAGACAAGGAAACTTTTTAAAATAAAATAATAATAAGATGCGTCGCTGGTTAAAGCCCGAGGCTATGAGCCAACGCTATGATACCTTTAAAGTTTAAACACATATGCGCCTCCTATGATGCTGCCAAAGACTGCATAAGGGCACGGATCGTTTCTCTGAGTGGTAAAGGACCTAACGTTACTTCATCTAATAAACAAAATGTGCAAATTAGTTCCCTGATGAAGGCGAAGTAGGAAAGCATTGCACTAATGCAAGCGGCGCTAAGGTGGGTCGGATGTAGGCTTCAATGTACAAGTGGTACATAATTCGGTTTGTTTAAGTGTTTTACTTATACAAGGTTTCACAATGCTTAATGAACTTAGTTATTTTCGGTTGTAAAGCTGTCCGATGCCAAACTTAAGGCCAGGACACACCGGCCCGATAATCGCCGTCGGAGAGTCTGGAAGGGGCGGGGACAAAAATCTGTTTGGTGTGTGCAGTGAAGTCGGTCGTCGTAGATGTCGTCGGGCTTCTTTTGAGCCGCGGGCAGTCTTTCAGTTGGAGCAATTTGATTGGTGGAGGGCTAGCGAATCAGTTAAGCACGGAAGTGAGGCGGGTAGCACAAACAGCTAACAACAGTTAGCCATTGTTTTAATGTGTTTGTTTCGTTCAGCGAGTACTCACATGCATCAACCCTTGTTGACTGCTCGACACCATGACACTCTCTGCTATAAATGGTGCTCTTTATGGTCCATAAATATAAATACATATTTCTATCTATGTTTATGGTCTAGAGAGCTGCCCATCATTTCCGGCTTCCGTATTTTTTGGGGCCACAATACAGATTAGCGCCGCCTGCTGTTGTGGAGACATTACGTCCCGTGCAAGCGCAGAGCGTACGGAAAGTCAGTAGTCGGCTCGGTGTGTTCTTGGCACTTTTTGGGCCGCGACGGGCAGACTGGAGCTGCCTGAAACCAGGCCCCCAGGACTGTGCCTTTTCCGAGCAGCCCTGGTATTACACGCTTTGACTGTCTGGGATGGGTCCGTAAAACAAAATGGAGGTCATAGGGAGCCTTCCCCATTCATTCCCAATACAATTTCATCAAACAAGAATGTATCTCCGCTAAATTTTTCTGGATATCAATCAGAAGCCCCTTTTACACAGAGATTGTGGCATATTGACGGAACAACATCACTCCAAAATGCTGGCTTTGCTTGCTTCTGTGTTATTTACACAGAACCAAGCAACGCCGGCCTGCTGGCGCATCAGTAGCGCCTTTTACACAGCGCTCCGGAATGAAAGAGGTGCTTGTAAACAGCGTCAGGTGTGACGTAAACATTTAGCGCCGCGCCGGTCAGCTGCTTTACAACAACAATACTGGCCAGTGAATTGAGAGCAGAAGTGCTGGAGCTTGCAGTAAGAGGGCCGTATTTTACTGTCCCCACGATGTGCCAGTTGATCTCGCTACGCGCTGAGTCCAACATCTCTGGGACACTGTTAACCAAACTGACAAAAATCACTCCGCTGCTCACTGCTTCACCTCTGTGTCTGTCTGTGTGTGTGTTTGTGTGACAGGTTGGTTGTGAGCGAGTCTCTTTGTGAGACAGACATAAACATACACACAGTGTGTGAAGTCACGTTACTGTAGGCAGAAATAAAGTGTGGATATACGCTCAGACTTAGGATAATAATAGCGGCGGCGGAATCCAGTCAAGACGATGTGAGTACGTTTGGCCGCATATTAAGACAGTAACTTCAGGCTGCAGCCCGCAATGTAAACGTTCCGCAGTAATTTTCTCCATGAATTGTGTTATTTATGTTGGGGGATAATGCTTTGTTAGCTAGATGGAACTCTTGTTAAACATATTGGCCGATTAGAATTATTATTTGTAGAGTGTGCGAGTCTTGAGTTGTGTTAGCAAAACAGTAGCTCTGTGGCTAACAGCTGAGCCCGAGCCTTCAGTCAGCTGAAGCAGACAGTCTAGCGGGGCGAGCAGACTATTCCACCGTTCCTTGGTCGTTCCTATTTACTGGCGTACTGAACTACGTTTTAGTTACATAAGAACCTAGAGCAAGAGCCCTCCGCTGCGCGTCGGGCTCCTGCTTCACCTTGTCGGTCTTTATTTCTAGCAAGTGACCCGTTCGCTATACTTTATCCCTTACTTAGCCTAGCTTAGCTTTCCCATTGTACAACTTCTCCTGGGCAGAAATAGACTCATACACTCTGCAAAATGAAGCGCGGGGGTTTGGATTGAGCAACGGACTTTATGATCAGCTAGATTATACGCCGTTCCTTTTATTTGGTGATTTTTACGGGACATCAGGCCGCCGTGGTTAATGTTAAACACACGTCCTTCAACTGCTAACATGGTCGCATGTTTAGAACGTAGACTATGGAACGTCAAACGCCCCCCAGTTCCGCATCAACAAGCTGGAGCATTTAAACAGAGAGGCGGAACTGATCGTGTCGGGAATCTTACTACCCCCCGAGGTAGTAAAATTCCCGGAACGATCACTCGCACCTTTCTTCCCTCGTTCCGCAACTGTCGCATTTACACAGCAGGGCGGAGGGCCGAAAGGCCGGCATATTCCCGGCTTTCACTGGCTGTGTAAAAGGGGCTAAAGTCTTTAGACCATGTTCTTACATCAGAGTGAATTGTAACATCGCGCTGCAGCTTTTTGCAACATGCATACAATAGCCTAAGCCCACCGTATGCAGCGCCACTCGGTGCTCTCACCTCTAATGATTTTAACTGGCTATTTACACACACTGGCTGTTAATGAAGCGTTCTATAAAATCACATGTTGCAACATTATTTCACTGTGGGCTTCTTTTTTAACCATATGCAAGGCGCTATCCTACAATCCTTCAGTTTCTCTTTATGGGTAGGCCTACAGTAGCCGACATCACATCCAAATATCACTGGAAAATCAGGGGAAGGTGAGGGCGATGAAATGAATAAACTGTTTGGGACGTGACAGGTGACAGCTGTCACATAAGGACATCGCTACAGACTCGCAGGTTAAGCTTCTGCACAGTAGATTCCAGGGTTTTTCCTGGCTCAGAATGGGCCTTTGGGGGGTCAGTACGCAACCAACTTTCTTTGGGGTCGCGGCTATGTGCAACAGTAAAGGCAAACGGTTTGTGTATTTTAAGAGGGTGTGGGGTTGGGAGAGGGCTGTCCAGATAAAGAGAATTTCAGTCAGCCTGTCAATCACTGCGTTACCATGGAGCTCACTTACGCTTATGAAATCACAATAAACAACCTTTAGATATGAAGTCAAAATACTAATAATGACTAGGCCTACCTATTTAATACTTTAATGGTTTCTAATTGATCTAAACCATGGAAGAAGGTAGGGCTGCTCGATTATGAAAATATCATAATCATGATTATTTTGAGTAATCACATTGTGTTATCACGATTATTAAAGACAGTTAATCATTGATTTAAGAACATTATGCATTTATTTTACTTTTAACAAGGTTTCTAATAACACCATGACTTTGGACTTTAAACAAAGGCTGTTCCTAATTGAACTGAAAACAGGGAGAATAGAAATAGGCTAAACATATTTTTAATAATTTAATAAAATAAATATGTCAAAATAAAAATAACCAGTTGTAAATGGTGTTGATAGGGCACGTCTTTTGCTAGCATTAAATGTAAGGGCATGATTTATTTATGTCAAGGAGCATGGTGGATAGGCAGTTGCATTGTAGTGTTGACAGTTGTGTTGGCAGGAGTCAAGGAGCTTGGTCATAGACCACTATGATTCAACTTAAAGTTAATAAACAAATTGGTCTGGATGTTTAGAGGTGCAGATCAGGTCGTATATGCCTTTTCTCTCTCTCTCTCTCTCTCTCTCTCTCTCTCTCTCTCTCTCTCTCTCTCTCTCTCTCTCTCTCTCTCTCTCTCTCTCTATGTCTGTCTGGCGGTCGCGTGTCCGCGCGTGACAAATCTTGCACATTATTTTAGTTTGTTGTGAGTCTGAAGTGTTTTCAGACAACAAAATTTGTTTTACCTTTTAGTCTCATCATCTAGAAGTTTTTCAAAACACCCGGCAATGCGCAACATTTCCCTCCTACTCTCTGGACCAGACGATAGCTCAGGTGAGGGAGGGGCCAGCCGAAGCGCATAGCAGAAGGGTTCGCTGCATTTACAAGCCTGCATGCCCCGGCGTGCGGAACAATGATAGTTTAATAAAGATTATTTTGTTTTCATGATTGAGGGAAGCCGTAATAGTTATCGAAAATGAAATTCAAGTTATTGCCCAGCCCCTCAAGAAGGATGACTTAAATTGGGCTGAATTTGGAGAGGTTTTAAATAGCTATATTATTCTCAATCTTTATCATTTTGGCGCTCCTGATTTTCCTTTGGCGCTGGATAAATCCGCTTTGGCGCGCGCCAAAACTTTCTCTATGCAGGAAAAACCCTGGATTCATATTTGTCAGAAAAATACAGATTACAGGCATGGGCGTGGGGGTGCACATTTTAATTAAATAATTGTTTCTGTGTGTCTCAAGGTTCCGCACGCACATGAATATAAAAAATATAAAAATAGGCTGTGTGCACGTGATCGGCACATGTGTAATACGAAACAGTTAGTGGCTGAGCGAAGAATGTGGACCACTGTAGGTTACTGATTCAAATTCAATTCCAAAACTTATAACTTGTGCTACAGTTTAGTACAATATTTATTCATTTATATTTGGTTGCTCCACCTTAAAGCCACTACGAGTAACATTTAAATATCTTTTAAACAGCCTCATATTTCCTCTGATAGTCATAAATTACCTTTAACAGCAAACGAGACCATCAGTGCAAAGAAAGAGGTTTTTATATAGATTTTATTACTGCTTTTGGTCTGGTCGCACACCCAGTCCGATTTTCGGTTTGCGCATGCATGTGGTCACATATTCGTATTGGTCGCAGATTTCCGTGTAGCGCAGCAACGGGATTTGAGAAGCCTATCCATCCAGGTGAGGGAAGGGGAGCGGGAGCCTTGTTTGAGAGTTATTTGTCGTCATAATGACTGATAACGGGGCTGAACCATCAAAGAAAGAAAATAAAATGCAATGAAGAAAAGCTAAAGGGGAAAGTGATAGACTGGTAGGAGGAGGGTGTTGCCAAGCAACGTGTACACAATTTCACAGGAGTGAACTAGACTGCAGTGTTTACTCCTAAATGAATGAGCGGTACTAAAACAAAGTTTACTTTGCCTCACCATCATCAGATGACCATTATTCATCTGAAATAGTCATTATTTACAACAACATAAACACATTACCTCATTGTGATTCATATAAACTACCATCTCTCGTTCATTCGCTTTCTGTGAGGACACGGAATCTTTCAGCTCTGTGCAAGTGGTAAGTGAACCTGCATCAACTCATTGCAATCAGGTGTGTGTGGCACTGACTGGCATTAGTTGATGCAGAGTCACTAACCACTCTCACAGAGCCGAAAAGAGTCCGGTGCCCTCACACTTTCAACACATGGACATGCACTATATTGCGTCCTAATCATTTGACACTCGCACGGCCTGCATGCGCTAGAAAACAGCTTAACGACAGCTGGCGTCGTAAAAATACTACCGCTTTTGTCCAAAGGGGCTGCCAACCGACAAAGTTACTCGTAGTGGCTTTAAGTCAGTCCAGGATAGTTTAGTTTCAGTTTCGTTTTTCATCTCAGTGTTGGACAGCTGTTCGCTCAGCTGATGGGCTCGAGCCTCACGGAGCAGACAGCGGGAGTCAGTCCAAAGTCAGCGATGATCACTCTCACAAATCAAAAAGCTAAATTATAAAATAAAGCTATCTCTTCCTCCCTTTATCTGTCTGCATATATTTCTCTCTCCACTGCACACTCAGTCACTACTAGTAGCTAAGGAAGCAAAATGAGGATGATAACCTCATTTTGCACTTTATTATTTTAAAATATTTGAAGATTGCAGGCAAGTAAAATACCATGAATAATTACTTTTTTTTTTTTAAACCAAATTGTTTAACAATACAGGAGAATAAATATTTGAAAGCAATACAGAATGCCTGATATTACTGCATTGTGTTATATTCTATGTTTGTCACCGGGAACCTAAATGTTGTCAATTACTTTATATAAATTTGGTGCACACAAATTCACCAGAATGCAGGAAATGAAGGGTTGAATGCTCAAACATTTCCCCAGACCTCCATTTAAAATGTGTCCCAAACCAAGGTTTAATCACAACCTAAACCATTTAAAGGCACTACGAGTAAGTCGGCACGTTGGCGACACCTTTGAACAAAAGCGGTAGTATTATTACGACGCCAGCTGTCGTGAAGCTGTTTGCTTGCTCGTGCAGGGCTGCAAGATTCAAATAATCAGGAAGCAATATGGTGCGTGTCCGTGTGTGGACTCATTTCGGCTCGGTGAGAGTGGTGGTGACACAGCATCTACTAATGCCAGTAAGTGCTAAACACTCCTGATTGCAATGAGTTGATGCATTGTCACCTCTCACGGAGCTGAACGAGTCTTTTGTAGGCTACCGCTCATTCATTTAGGAGTAAACACTGCAGTCTAGGTTCACTCCGTGAAATTGTGTAGGCCTATACGTTGCTTGGCAACGCCCTCCCACCCGCCTATCACTCTCCCTTTTTTGCTTTTCTTCATTGCATTTTCTTTTTTTGCTTTGATGGTTCAGCCCCGTTATCAATTATGACGACAAATAACTGTCTCAAACAAGGCTCCCGCTCCCCTTCTAGGGTGACCAGATCGCATTTCCATTACTTTTCACACGTCCCGCAAATTGAGACGTTGTCCCGCATTGTTATTGAAAGTGAGCCCCCCTTTTTAAATGCGTGTTTTATAATCTGGTAGCCTATATATCCGATAGCTGTGTGGAGACAGCAGTCTGTGAGTGTGCGTCTCTCCGTTTGTCTCTGTGTGTGTGTATCGCACTGTCGGGGGGCTGCTGGGCTCAGTGGCTCTGTGAAGGTGCTGCCTGCTTCGGCATTTCCTTTCTGTTACTTCAAAATAAAAGCCAACTCACGTTTGTCAAGTGAAATGCTTATGTGAAGCCAGTGAAATGCTTTTAATGTGAAGCCGCAGCCTTAACTCTATTTGTTTAACAGTAGCTAACTTAACTGCTGCGCGCTGATCTAAAGATAGTGTTTTTTAATATAGAAAGCCGTGTCTCTGGCATTACTGGTGGTGACACGAGTTTATTTTGCTAAAGAAAACGGCACTTTGTCCCGCACAAACGTAGTCTTTGTCCCACATCTGGTGAATTGGGATCTGGTCTCCCTATCCCCTTCCCTCACCTGGAGCCATAGGCTTCTCAAATCGCGTTCCTGCGCCACACTGAAATCTGCGACCAATGCGGATATGTGACCATAGAGCATGCACGCGTGAACCGAAAATCGGACTGGGTGTACGACCAGATCAAATGCAGTAATAAAAACTATATAAAAACGTCTTTCTTTGCACTGATGGACTTGTTTGCTGTTAAAGGTAATTTATGATTATGAGAGGAAACATGAGGCTGTTTAAAAGATATTTAAAAGTTACTCGTTGCCGCTTTAATGAATTATTTAGTTTTATTTTTATCTACAGGCCTTTCTATAAGGATACTTTGTAATTCTAATCACATTATTTTAAGTTAAAGTCTTAGGTCATGCAGTTGCTCATAATAACCAGTAGGCCTACTTCTGTGTTGGCCATTACTGAACCTCTTCCCAATTACAGCACCCCCCTCCCCCAAGAAAATGTTTCCAACGTCCCTGACTACAGGTTTTGTATTTAGGGGACAGTGTCATGCCATCCTTGTGGAACTATTGGCCTAGTGTAGGCTATAAATATAGCAAATTAGCCTATTTATAGTCATAGTGCAAATCAATTAAATGGTGTAGTGTTTTAATCCGCTGAGTTCAACGTTTAATTGCTATACAATGTCACGTTAAAAACTGCGAGAACGATTGGAAAAATAGACACACATTTATTCCGTTTGTGTATTTGTATGTATTCCTCAATTTGTAGGGAAGCAAAGTCAAATGACTGGTCAAATGCCCCATTTCATGGGGACGCGCACAGAGCCTGAAGCTGAAACCCTCGTTCAACATAGGAAGTTGATAACCGCCTTCGTGATACCGGTCAGCTCTGAGCGAGCGTTTGTGTTATGTTGAACCAGATCAAGAAAAGAGAGCCAGGCTCTGTTGAGTTTGCTTCATAGTATACCCCTCTGATCAAATTTAAATCATTTTCAAAACTTTATATACATTTATTTTATTTTTAATTTTTTACTGATTTTTCCTCAATGTTTATGTTTTATAAAATCGTTACACATGTGCACCCTTCTTATAATATGTCCATATCTTCTTGTTAGACTGATCAACCAGGTTCAGGGCGACTGTGCTCAGGACATCTTCATGAAGGTGGCCAGGAACATCTTTGCTGATGGCATCAACTGGGGTCGAGTGGTGGCTCTCTTTCATCTGGCCTACAGACTTATATACAAGGTAGCACAGAGAAACACATGTCTCACAGAGCAATGCTTCTCAACAGGGCTGCAACTGTGCTAAATCTTTTATCACTATTGTTTTCATGGTGGGGATACCAAGTGATTGTCCTGAAGGTTTTCCTTTGGGGGTTCTATTGGTAATCTGCAATGCATGATTTATTTTGCTGATGTATTTACCAACCATTTACCCTGCACCCATGACCAATACACATGCTACCATGCTCCCATCACGTACAGTTTAAATCTGCATTACTTGTACTTGGAAAAATATCTCACTCCACTTAAGAGGCTTTATGACCTAACCTCTTGATTTTTTTTCCAGGTTGGTGTCTATGGAACTTTCAAAAGGTCATGTTAGGAGCAGTAAAGAGAAGCCACAGGACATACCCACACCCATAGCTGCAGCCGATACTGCCAGGCAGAGCAGCTGCAGGGGCTGTATAGTGTATACTGATACGGCTCCTCCTTCTAAAAGATGGATGGGGATCTATTGTTTCTTTCTTGCAAAATACTGGACTACTCAAACATGGCCAAATATCATATACAGTGCGGCAAAAAAGTATTTAGTCAGCCACCAATTGTGCAAGTTCTCCCACTTAAAAAGATGAGAAAGGCCTGTTATTTTCATCATAGATACACTTCGACTATGAGAGACAGAATGGGGGGAAATAATCCAGGAAATCACATTGTAGGATTTTTAATGAATTAATTGGTCAATTCCTTTGTAAAATAAGTATTTGGTCACCAAAAACAAGCAAGATTTCTGGCTTTCACAGACCTGTAACTTTTTCTTTAAGAGGCTACTCTGTCCTCCACTCGTTACCTGTATTAATGGCACCTGTTTGAACTTGTTATCAGTATAAAAGACACCTGTCCACAACCTCAAACAGTCACACTTCAAACTCCACTATGGCCAAGACCAAAGAGCTGTCAAAGGACACCAGAAACAAAATTGTAGACCTGCACAAGGCTGGGAAGACTGAATCTGCAATAGGTAAGCAGCTTGTTGTGAAGAAATCAACTGTGGGAGCAATTATTAGAAAATGGAAGACATACAAGACCACTGATAATCTCCCTCGATCTGGGGCTCCACGAAAGATCTCACCCCGTGGGGTCAAAATGATCACAAGAACGGTGAGCAAACATCCCAGAACCACACGGGGGGACCTAGTGAATGACCTGCAGAGAGCTGGGACCAAAGTAACAAAGGCTACCATCAGTAACACACTACGCCGCCAGGTACTTAAATCCTGCAGTGCCATACGTGTCCCCCTGCTTAAGCCAGTACATGTCCAGGCCCGTCTGAAGTTTGCTAGAGAGCATTTGGATGATCCAGAAGAGGATTGGGAGAATGTCATATGGTCAGATGAAACCAAAATAGAACTTTTTGGTAAAAACTCAACTCGTCGTGTTTGGAGGAGAAAGAACGCTGAGTTGCATCCAAAGAACACCATACCTACTGTGAAGCATGGGGGTGGAAACATCATGCTTTGGGGCTGTTTTTCTGAAAAGGGACCAGGACGACTGATCCGTGTAAAGGAAAGAATGAATGGGGCCATGTATCGTGAGGTTTTGAGTGAAAGCTGATGGCCAGCTGTGTGTGTGTGTTTGTGTGTGTGTGTGTGTGGGGGGGGAGCGGAGCATGGACATAGTGTGACCATAGTGATTAACTATGATTGACGGATGTTAACTCCTATCATATGAGCTTTGACGGTCATTTGGCCAATCAGAAACAGTGTTTGTCATTGAGGGGCGGTGACGTCAGTCAGAGCGTCTGCAGGAAAGTTAAATGTTTTTCTCTCCGAGTCATCGGAGCGTTCAAGTAGCCGCAGTACTAGTATTTTACCGTGTTAATGTGCCTACTAGTGTTGCCACCCGTCCCGTTTTTCCCAGAATTGTTCTCTTTTTTCACCAGCTGTCCCGGGAAAAAATAAATCTCTCCCGGGACACAATTTGTCCCGTTTTTTGGGGGAAAATGCCAAAACCTCATTTGATTTCCTTCGTTCAGCAGTTAAGGCCGTTTCACACGGGCCGAGGCGTTTGTTGCGCCAACTAATGCATTCTCAATGGAGAGGCTAGCGGGGCCGGGCAGAGAGAAAGCGCAGCGTTCCGTTGTCAGGCGGCACGACAAGCGGGCAGGGGCGGTCTCAACGATCTCGGGGCCCGTTTCAAGACCCAGTGTGGGGCCCCCCACTTTTTTTTATTTTTTATTTTATTTTTAAAAAGATAGTGGAAACCATTTGGTTCATATACGGATTATGAGATAATGGGCCCAGACTCTTAAAGCCCCCCCTCCCTCTCCCCCATAGCTACTTTTTATGAACAGTATATAATTTACACATAGAAAGCTTATTACTGTAGGTGTGAGGGGGCCTTCAAGGCCCCTCATGAAGCCCCTAAAACAGAGCTAATAATGCTTTAGTTTTGCACTTGCTTTTCTATTATTCACCTACTAGTTGAGGGGCCCATGATGATTTATTTCCTTATTTTAGGTGATACCTTTTTGGACCCTGTTATTGACATGAGTGACTGAGCTCTTTGACAATGTGACATGTAAAGTTAATATCAGTATTTCTGGCTTAGGGCCCCCCTGAGCCCTTGGGCCCCTGGGCCTGGTTGCATGCAATTTTCTTCTCAAAGTGCACCAGATTGATGAATTTTACTTTAAAAGGTTGCATTTTTTTCTTCCGGGGAAGCATTCCCCCGGACCACCCTACAAGGTCCAGGGTTCCCACCTCAGTCTCCTTATATATCCTACTGTAAAAAGCACCGTAGATGTTTATGGTTATTATAGGTCATTACACTGGTCAGTCTGAACTGGTAGCCTAATAATGGCCGAGCCCTCCGCCCCAAACATCAAGTGTCCCTTTTTTCCCTAAATCCAAGGTGGCAACCCTAGTGCCTACTCGGTTTATGTGAATCACTTTTTAAATAAATTCACGGAGTTTGCCAACCGTTGTTTTACAGCCATTTGCATTGCTTTATGCTCGCGCTGATTAACAGCCGCGGTTGGCGGATTGTCACTGCAGATTAACGTGTCACCTCAAGTTAATAATGTGCTTTTGTCTATTGCTGTTTTTGAATGGTGCGTGGTGTTCTGGCCGTGCATGTAGTGATTTTAGCAGATCAGCGCCGAAACAACACACTCACCTGCTTCCTCCACTATCGTCTCATTTTGCACCATTATGTTCCTGCGCACGACTGAGGTGTGTGTGTGTGTGTGTGTGTGCGTGTGTGAGTGCGTGAACACGAGATTAACTATGGTGACAGTGTATTCTTATGTGTTATATTGTGTAACAAAGATAAGGAAAATCCTGTTTGCCACAATATAAATAGTTAGTTTATTGTAAGGGAATTTGGTGTGATTGATTTGAGGCTCCATGTTATTTTCTGTCTTATTTAAAGCTGGTTTTGCCAGCATTTTTAACCGTTTTCTAAGCTGTTTTTAACGTTTTTCTTGGTAAATAGGCTGCCTACACACTTTGTATTGGAAGCGTCAAGAAGGTTGGCTGACTAACTTGTTTTGCTCATTTTACTATTCATCTGACAACGTTTTTATTGTCCTTAATTCTCTTCACCAGAATACACCAAATTGCTTCTCTTAAATGTTCAAATCACAAAAAAAATCCTCTGGGGGGATGCCCCCAGACCCCCCTACCGTTGTTTCTTTTCGGGCTTCTCACCTTTTTCATGGCTCATGAGTTTTCATGCCTGAGCATGACAATGATCCGAAACACACCGCCCAGGCAACGAAGGAGTGGCTTCGTAAGAAGCATTTCAAGGTCCTGGAGTGGCCTAGCCAGTCTCCAGATCTCAACCCAATAGAAAATCTTTGGAGGGAGTTGAAAGTCCGTGTTGCCCAGCGACAGCCCCAAAACATCACTGCTCTAGATGAGATCTGCATGGAGGAATGGGCCAAAATACCAGCAACATTGTGTGAAAACCTTGTGAAGACTTACAGAAAACGTTTGACCTCTGTCATTGCAAACAAAGGGTATATAACAAAGTATTGAGATGAACTTTTGTTATTGACTAAATACTTATTTTCCACCATAATTTGCAAATAAATTCTTTAAAAATCAGACAATGTGATTTTCTAGATTTTTTTTTTCTCATTTTGTCTCTCATAGTTGAGGTATATCTATGATGAAAATAACAGGCCTCTCTCATATTTGTAAGTGGGAGAACTTGCGCAATTTGTAGCTGACTAAATACTTTTTTGCCCCACTGTATCTTAAGTCATCATGTGTATAATACAAAGTATTTGCTATATATATATATAGTGAGCTGCATACTACTTCATCTGCTCCTGTTGTTTCTGCCTCCTGGCAGTCTGCACACAGCTAGTTAGCTACCCAGCTGCTACGAACAAACCCAAACCGACACCACAGATCAATATGGTCATAGTCTGTCCCAACTGTTAAGCTCACTGAGATCCTCAGAGTAGCTGGCCACCTCCAGTCACCACAGTACAGGAACATGTAGGGAAATGTTCACTCAGCACTGTTTGCTTTGTGTTTGAAGGCGCTGACCAGCAACCATCTAGAGAACATCAGGACCATCATCAGCTGGGTTCTGCAGGTGATCAGAGAACAGCTGTACTCCTGGATAGTGCAGCAGGGAGGCTGGGTGAGTCCATACACACCTGCAGGCCGGCATTGGAATGTTGATCCGGGATCCCAGGTTTTATTATACTAATAATGTTGCCATATTTGAGAGACAGCCGGCAACACTAATTGTGAAAAACTAATCATACAGTAGATTACCTGAAGTTCTAGTTTTTTGACAGCAGTCAATCACAGAAGGAGCCGCGACCATAGCAACGTCTAAACAGGAGAAATTGGAGAAACTATGTTTATTCTGAGCTGTGTGAAGTTTATAACGTGACAGTTTAACTATATCACTATATTCATCTGTGGAGTAAACCTTGACACAGCAGCCTCAGAGTTTGCGGATGGTGAATCGCAAGCAAAACTAGTCAATAAATTAACATGTATTCTATGTTAGTATAACTTACGGTAGCAAAGCATGGTTGTTTACAAGAAAAAATCTTTTGACCAGCAGTTTTTATCAGAAAAAGACACAGTCCAACTTTGTTTAGCAAGCGCCCCATTAAAGGTACTATGAGGAACTTTTAAATATTTCAGTCTCATTTTGCCTCTGATGATCATAAATTACATGTAACAGTAAACTCGAGCATCTGTGCAAAGAATGCTATTTTTATATAGTTTTTCTTAATGCCTTTGTCATGGGTACATATGTCAAATAGGGGTGCAAGAATTAACAAAAACAGAAAGTTCATCGGACCAACTTTAAATAAAAAATATAGTTCTTTGTAGGGATTTAACGTGGGGATGTCCATGGTTAAGCGTTTAACCGATAAGAATAATTATAACTGATTAATACCATAGGTTAGACGGTTAAAAAAATAAATTAAAAAAATTGCAGCCCAGTGGAGTTGAGGTCTGCAGCCAGACCCCTCTCGAACTTTCAGTTTCATTTTTTTTTCTACTTTTAAATAAAAAAACCTTTGGCCTCGAATTGTCTCCAAAAGCCACCGCTTTGTTTTTTTGTTTTTCATCAACTCTCAGATCTTTCGCGGTTGTTTCACGGTTACATCAATTGTGATATTCCTTCAGCCATTGACATAATTCAGCTTTAGGCGCTCCACAAAAACACTTAGTTGTTTTGCTTAAGCCTTGCTTTGGTAGGAAAACCCTGGATTTAAACTTCATGGATAGGTTGCCCCAACTGGTCTTAACTACGCCCGGTCTTAGACATGAGAATGTTCCATGGAATGCGCACATCACTGGCTTTGCTAGGATAACTTGTGCCGTTAAACGTTATTTTGTTGCTACTGGACATCCGAGACGATGGAGGTAATGAGAAGAAAAGGAAATTTCACTGATTCAGAAATAAGAAAACTGATAGAAATGTACAAGGACACACTGACTGCAAAACAGTCCAACGTAAATACTAACAAACATATAAAAAAAACTTGGCGTGTGATTACAGAGATTTACGCCTGATCTTAGTGAAAAGAATGCTCAGCCCATTTGGTGCATGAGGCGTAACTGTTAGGTTGGACTTTGAACGCCAAGTTACGAACAGGCTTAGCTTACGCCCAGTTGGTGCAACCGGCCCCTAGGTCTTAATTGTGCATCTGTCAGGATCCAAAGTTCTCATCTTGCTCTCTTGATTTTTCTAGGAAGGGGTGATCCGGGGTTTCTCTCAGTGGAGGACAGTAGCCATAGTAGCATCAGTAGTATTGGTGGCCACTATTGTTTACTACAAGAAGACACGTTGAGAGCATCATACCTCACGACCAGGGCTGCAGTCCCATCTCCTGGATAAACAAAGCTTTCTTGACACCAATTACAACAAACTCCTCAACCTCCCTCTCATTGACTCATTAATGAGGGCAAGTACTGTAATCAAGGGGACAACCTCCTTCCTTCTCAGGTTTCCAAGAACCAGCAACTCTTCAGTACCTTCCATGGAATAACAAGAGCTGGTGCAACATGCTCTTGCAGCCATATTGGATGTTCTCACTTCTTGTGTCGTCTGTCAGCAGATAATGGTGTTTGTGAACATGGGACGCTGTTGGCCGACCCTTTGTACCCAGTCCATATCAGTTCTGACCGGGCTTCAACTTTCATTTTTTCAGGCCATTGGTGTGAGCAAAATGAAGATTTAGACCGTAGAAGTCATGAAAAGACCCGAAGAAGAGTCTGAAGGCAACAAACTATGCTGCATCTTAAGTCATGACTGAGCTGAATGTACCGTAGCTTCATCGTGATACTGTAGCTTGTCTCCGAAATGTTGATATCTTTGTATTTTTGCCAAGAGGCAGCCATCTTCACTTTTGAGTTACCCTTTTTCAAGAATCTAAATTGTCAGTGTTGTTGAGTGATCAACAAATTAAAAAAGGCCAGTCCGTCTCCGGTTCAGGTCAGAGATGTACAGTGCCTATAGAAAGTCATCATACCCTTTTAAAATAGTCACCTTTTTTTGTCCTAAATTAAAATACATTAAATCCATACATTGATGGACCGCGCCCCTAATTATCCATACATTTTAACCTCCAAAAGAAGAAAAACTAGCCTGCTAGAAAAAAAATCATACCTCAGTGTTGTCATGGAGATATGACCTAAACATACAGACTAGAATGTTTTTTTTTTGTACCAGGTCTTAAATAGGTTTAATAATGCTGTGAAAACGGCACATTTAACATGGGAGTCAACGAGAAATTGCTCTCTTTTGAAACATGCCCCTAGTGGCCACTCGGTTCAGCTGCAATTTGTCACTTCCGCATTGGATGCTGGTAGAACTAGCTGTGGTTGGGGCTTGGTCTGAATTCTAGTCTGAATTGTACTTGCCCGAAGTCAATTTTTACTGACCCTTAAACAAACTTTATTTTTATTAGTGTTGTTCAAATAATTGGTATATTTGCTCTTTATTTACAATGTACAAACACATCATGGACAGTGTTATAGATGAGTTAAGGGTCATACTGAAAGTGGAGGCTATTATTCAAATATTATTTGAGGTGGAATTTTTTTAATTTTTTAGTTTCTAAACCTACAATAACTGCAAATGGGACATGATTTATAACAAAAACTATGTTAAGAACTTAAACAGCAATTCTTTAAAAAATATTTCTGCAAGACATTTTTTCAGGCCTAAAACAATCCGTTTTGCAGGCTATAAATAATATGTTCATCTGCTAACTGTTGCTGATGTTTGTGTTGACCTGCACACATTAAAGTGTAACTGCACCCTTTTACTTGTTTTTTGAGATAGAAGCTGAATTAAATCACTATGTTGTTAAGGAACACATATATGCTAACCCTTTTTTTATTGTAAATTAAGAACTTTACTAAGATTTAAAAAAAAAATTCCTTCGGGTTCGAAAAATGGCGTACATTTTTGACCCCATGTACCCATGTCACGTCGCCGCAAAGCCGGTCACGCTCTTCACAGGTCCATGGCTGGTCCATGAGCTACTAGTACTACTGTTATACCATCCCTCCAAGGATGTTATTTCGGGGGTTAACACACTTCACTTCTACCGGCAGTGTCTGCATTATCTCGCTTGTGCGCGCACGCTCACACACACACACAATACTTCACTTGATTGACACACGCTACCGCTCGCTCTCCTCGCTCACACACACACACACACTGCCGCTCACTCACTTGCGCTACTCTGTCTCCTAACACTACGATAGAAACCGCCAACAATTTAAAATAAGAAAAGTCCTCCACCTCAGACGACCCATCTGTGTGGCATATGAGCTCACTGGGTAGCGACAGTGCCGTTAGACTTTGTGTCACTCGATTTTTAAAGGAAGCCATGTCATTCAGATTTTCCTGAGTGACAGCTGCTAGCAGCTAGCCCGCGTCCTTCAAGACACCGTGCGGCCCCCTCCCTCCCGAATGTGGGCCGGCTGATGTCGGAATGTTTAAAAACAATTGTTCTAAAAACAGAATACGTAACGCGTGTAGTTCTCTTCTCTACCTCTCTGGCTGTGTGTGTGTGTGTGCGGCGGTGGAGCACCGGTGTTGTGCCAAGATCTGCGTGTGTGTGTGTGTGTGTGTCTGTTGGCGGTGGAGCCCCGCCCACCTTCACAAAACAGAGCAGAGGAGAGATAAATTACATAAGCGTTTATTTAACAATTAGCACCAGTTCTAAATGAAAATAGAACTTTTGTCCATATTAACATGATAGCATCACACAGTTGCTGCAGATCTGGCGGTTGCACATCCATGATGTGAATCTCTGGTTCCACCACATCCCAAAGGGGCTCTATTGGGTTGAGATCTGGTGACTGTGCAGGCCATTGGAGTACAGTCAACTCATTGTCATGTTCAAGAAACCAGTTTGAGATGATGGACATGGTCAACAACGATACTCAGGTAGGCTGTGGCGTTTAAACAATACTTAATTGGTACTAAGGTGCCCAAAGTGTGCCAAGAAAATATCCCCCACACAATTACACCACCACCAACCTGAACCGTTGATACAAGGCAGGATGGATCCATGCTTTCATGTTGTTTATACCAAATTGTGACCCTACCATCTGAATGTCGCAACTGAAATCGAGACTTATCAGACAAGGCAATATTTTTCAAATATTGTATTGTCCAAATCCGGTGAGCCTGTGCAAATTTGAGCTTCAGTTTCCTTCCGGTGTCCTTGTTTTGGAATTCAACAAGTTGTCCTGTCCAGGTCTACATACCTAAATGCACTGAGTTACTGTCATGTGATGGCTGATTTAGTTAAATGTGTTAATTGAACCGGTGTACCTAATCAAGTGGCCAGTGAGTGTATTTGTATAAATATACAGATATTATTAGACAGTTACTAAACTTTTGTACTGACTGAATAGTCATACACGGCTCTGTCATATAGTTGAATAACAACTGTTAAGCAATCGAAAATTGTCTGCAGACAGTTAATGGGACTTTGAAGTCCTCCCACCACACATCCTTATAGATGTGGTGAAGTTATTTAGAGGGTAAACACTTTACTATTATTGATTCTGTACATACAAGATTTGTATGTGGTCAGTGGACCTTTTCTCTACTGTGAACATGCCTGAATTGCAGTGACTCAAGTATCTTACGTAATCTCACTTGTAGAATAGCATTAATATTGTCTGCATTGCTGACAATGGCAAACCCCAACATCAACCTGCTGATGACAAGCAATTGTAGACAGCAATCTACAGTAGCTGTTCTGTTCAGTCCCACTCTGTTAGTTGTTTGACAACTGAAAGAGAGGCAGTTCTATCTTTATTTCTGTTCTGTTTGTCTTTCACTGGTATGCTTATATTTTAGACAACAATCAGATAGCGTTTTTCAGATTTCCCCATGTGATGTTAGCCTGAGCTGACTCCTCAAAATTAGAGGGTTAACTGTATCCTGTTGGTCATCATGTCGCTCACTTTAAAAGTTACTTTTACTTACAAGATATTAGAATAGGCATACTCAGCTAGATACACTTTGAGAGGAGAAGAAACTGTTCAGCCAGGTGTAGTGTGTGATTGGATAGATGATTCCCACACGTAACAGTCAGCATCCTTTAATGGATCTATAGGTTCTGTTGCATCAAAAGCTGCTGTCAAGTAATTTTGCTACTAAATTGTCCGCTTTCTTTTAAAAGGCATATCACACTATTTACAGTCCCCTACAAAAGTATTGGAACAGTGAGGCCAATTCCTTTATTTTTGCTGTAGACTGGAAACATTTGGGTTTGACACCAAAATATGAATATGAGACAATAGATCAACATTTCAGCTTTCATTTCCAGGTATTTACATCTGGATCTGATACACAACACATAAGATAGCATTATTTTTAAAGGAACACCGCATTTTAAGGTGAGCAAAAGTATTGGAACAGATACACATAAAATAAATTAAAGTGAATAAAACTTAATATTTTGTTGTGAATTCTTCTCTTGCAATAACTGCATCAAGCCTGTGACCCATTGACATCACAAAACTTTTGCATTCTCCTTTTGTGATGCTTTTCCAGGCTTTCACCGCAGCCTTTTTCAGTTGCTGTTTGTTTTGGGGGGTTACTCCTCTTTAGCAGGTAAAATGCATGCTCTATAGCAGGGGTTTTCAAAGTGTGAGAGAGTGAGCCCCCCCTCAGAGAACAAATTTCAGCGGAGGAAAATATTCGCCAGTGGAGAACCAGACCCTCCTATGTGGGTTCGGGGGTATGCCCCCCCGGGAGATTTTTTTTCACCTTTTTAAAGTGAAATGCATGAATCTGGTGCACTTTAAGAGGCTGAATATGAGGAATTTTGTGTGAACAAATACTTTGGAGACACTGGGTCTGATGAATTAGAAGCTATTGAAGAAGGACACATGGATTTTCCATAAAAATATTAATTTTAAATAAAAAAATGTATGCAGGGTCCTCTGGGTTGGGCTTGGTGCTCTTTTTCGTTAACGAGACCTATTTCTCTAATATAATGAATGCATGTAAATGCAGTGAGAGGAACGAAGCAGAAGAACTCTTGTCCAGCTATGCCGTGATCTTAATATAAAAAACACAAAATTATTTTATTTTTATTTATTTTATTTTTACATATTCATCCGCGCCCCCCCCCTCCCCCCCCAATATACTCTAAAATAACAATCTCTCCTGTTCTCACTCTCCCCCTTTCTGAAACCCCCACCCCTCCCCCCCAATATACTCCAGTCAGAATTTTCCCCTTTTCTGACCTCACAAACTGGAAAGCCAGAAGCTTCCACTGTGCAGCCCACACCCCTATTTCTTATTGGTCCACGGCCCTGACAGACAGAGGGCGAGGCGTATCTGGCTTCGCTTCCGGACAGGGGGCGGGGGCAGCGCAAAGATTGTATATTTACGAGGGGAGCTGCAGCTCTTTTTAAAAAATAGGCCATTGTGAGATTAGCTGAACATCAGCATAGTACAATACATTATCTGAAAGTTTTTTTCAGCAAACAATTAAAGAAAAATGTATTAGGGACCACTAAGACCATATAATATGGTGTATAATAGTACCGAAAAGTGTATAATATGGGAGCTTTAAAGTGAAATGCATGAATCTGGTGCACTTTGAGATGGAAATTAAGAGGCTAAATCTGAATAATTTTGTATGAAAAAAAATGGAGACACTGTGTCAGATGAATTAGAAGCTATTGGAGAAGGACACAGATTTTCCATAATAATATTAATTTAAAATAAAATATTATGCAGGGTCCTCTGGGATGGCCTTGTTGCTCATTTTCTTTTATGGGACATAGTATTTCTCTGTAATATAATGAGTGCATTTAAATTATTTAAAAATTAAAAGCGCCATATTACATTATATTTTTAAAATGTGCCACGGGCCAATCAATCAGTGTTTGACACCCCTGCACTAGTGGGTTAACTAAGAAATGCAAAAAAAAAAAAAAAATCAAAGGGCCATATTACATTATATTTTTTAAATCAGCCGCGGGCCAATAAAAAGCGGGCCGCAGTTGGCCCGCGGGCCGTAGTTTGGAGACCCCTGCTATAGAGCATGCATTTTACCTGCTAAAGAGGAGACCGTAGGGAGTAACCCCCCAAAACAAACAGCAACTGAAGGAGGCTGCGGTGAAAGCCTGGGTCCTGGAAAAGCATCACAAAAGAAGAATGCAAAAGTTTTGTGATGTCAATGGGTCACAGGCTTGATGCAGTTATTGCAAGCAAAGAATTTGTAACAAAATATTAAATCTTATTCATTTTAATTTATTTTAGGTCTATCTGTTCCTTTAAAAATAATGCTATCTTCTCAGTTGTGAATCAGATAGATGTAAATACCTTGAATTGAAATCTGAAATGTTGATCTATTGTCTCATAATCATATTTTGGTGTCAAACCCAAATGTTTCCAGTCTACAGCAAAAATAAAGGAATTGGCCTCACAGTTCCAATACTTTTGTAGGGGACTGTATCTTATGTTCAGTGGTGTTTTAAAATGTGATCCTCTGACTATTGTTTCGTTATGATAAAAAAAAAATCATGTGATTGGACTACATTTCTGTAAATAAATAAAATTTTATAACACTCATTTCTTGCTTTTAATGTTCTGAGTCGGATATTTTATATACATACGCGCACACAAAGTGCATCCATAAACTATTCACAGTGCTTCACTTTATGAACATTTTATTAGTTATGTTACAGCCTTATTAAAAAATGCATTCTGTTAATTTTTTTATTCTACAAACAATTCCCCAAAATGACAACGTGAAAGAAGTTTGTTTGAAATCTTTGTAACTGTATTAAAAATAAAAAGCGTGTGAAAGTGAAGCACTGTGCATACTTTCTGGATGCACTATGTACAGGTCCTTCTCATATAATTAGCATATTGTGATAAAGTTCAATATTTTCTGTAATGTACTGATAAACATTAGACTTTCATATATTTTAGATTCATTACACACAACTGAAGTAGTTCAAGCCTTTTATTGTTTTAATATTGATGATTTTGGCAAAAAAGTAAAGAAAAACCAAAAATCCCTGTCTCAAAAAATTAGCATATTTCATCCGACCAATAAAAGAAAAGTGTTTTTAATACAAAAAAGTCAACCTTCAAATAATTATGTTCAGTTATGCACTCAATACTTGGTCGGGAATCCTTTCGCAGAAATGACTGCTTCAATGCGGCGTGGCATGGAGGCAATCAGCCTGTGGCACTGCTGAGGTGTTATGGAGGCCCAGGATGCTTCGATAGCGGCATTAAGCTCATCCACAGTGTTGGGTCTGGTGTCTCTCAACTTCCTCTTCACAATATCCCACAGATTCTCTATGGGGTTCAGGTCAGGAGAGTTGGCAGGCCAATTGAGCACAGTAATACCATGGTCAGTAAACCATTTACCAGTGGTTTTGGCACTGTGAGCAGGTGCCAGGTCTTGTTGAAAAATGAAATCTTCATCTCCATAAAGCTTTTCAGCAGATGGAAGCATGATGTGCTCCAAAATCTCCTGATAGCTAGCTGCATTGACCCTGCCTTTGATAAAACACAGTGGACCAACACCAGCAGCTGACATGGCACCCCAGGCCATCACTGACTGTGGGTACTTGACACTGGACTTCAGGCATTTTGGCATTTCCTTCTCCCCAGTCTTCCTCCAGGCTCTGGCACCTTGATTTCTGAATGACATGCAAAATTTTCTTTCATCCGAAAAAAGTACTTTGGACCACTGAGCAACAGTCCAGTGCTGCTTCTCTGTAGCCCAGGTCAGGCGCTTCTGCCGCTGTTTCTGGTTCAAAAGTGGCTTGACCTGGGGAATGCGGCACCTGTAGCCCATTTCCTGCACACGCCTGTGCACGGTGGCTATGGACGTTTCTACTCCAGACTCAGTCCACTGCTTCCGCAGGTCCCCCAAGGTCTGGAATCGGCCCTTGTCCACAATCCTCCTCAGGGTCCGGTCACCTCTTCTGGTTGTGCAGCGTTTTCTGCCACACTTTTTCCTTCCCACAGACTTCCCACTGAGGTGCCTTGATACAGCACTCTGGGAACAGCCTATTCGCTCAGAAATTTCTTTCTGTGTCTTACCCTCTTGCTTGAGGGTGTCAATGATGGCCTTCTGGACAGCAGTCAGGTCGGCAGTCTTACCCATGATTGCGGTTTTGAGTAATGAACCAGGCTGGGAGTTTTTAAAAGCCACAGGAATCTTTTGCAGGTGTTTAGAGTTAATTAGTTGATTCAGATGATTAGGTTAAGAGCTCGTTTAGAGTACCTTTTCATGATATGCTAATTTTTTGAGATAGGAATTTGGGGTTTTCATGAGCTGTATGCCAAAATCATCAGTATTAAAACAACAAAAGACCTGAAATATTTCAGTTGGTGTGCAATGAATCTAAAATATATGAAAGTTCAATTATTATCATTACATTATGGAAAATAATCAACTTTATCACAATATGCTAATTATATGAGAAGGACCTGTATAACCTGCATGAGATCTCCAAATCAATGTTGTGAGTCAGTAAAACGCTGCTGACTTATACCCCTCTCCCACTGGCCCAAAAATCCACCTACACCCGCGTTCATCTGGCCTTTTTGTCCTTTAAGGGTTACCCCCTGCATTTAGATCCGGGTCAGTTGACCCTGCATTACAAACGGGTATTTCTCACCTGGCTCCGCTCAGCTTTTCGGTGGAAACCCAAGTTCAGGATCAACGTGCTAATTTCTGACATATCACGCCTCGCCATGTGTTTACTAACAATAACCTTTAGTTAATAATAATAACTGCTCCACCGGACAGATCACTGTTTATGGTTTCAATTTCGATTCAAGTCGTGTTTAAGCCGGTGAGACCCAGCTGAGCTGAGGCGCTAAATGTGTTAGACTATAAAACTATAATATCTATAGTTTGTTAACCTGATCGACCACACCAACCCGCAAACATGAAAAAAACCTGCGCTGCAAACAACTGAGGACCTCCAGGTCTTGCGTGCATCCATCAGTATGCAGACCATACGGGCAAGAATAGAGAAAGAGACAGACAGAGTAAAGATACTTTTTAAATATATAGCCTAGTTTGGGGTTTTAACTTTTATATAGGCCTGGTCATCTTCAGTGACTTTATTTAGCTGACTATCTAATGCCTCGTTTCCACCGAGCAGAGCGGGTCGGAGCGGCGCGGTCCGCCTATTTTGGCTTTTGCAAAAAGTTGGGAAGGGTCCCAAAATAAACAAGCTCAACCGCTCTGAGCTGCTCCCATTTTCAGTCCTCTTCCGTCCGGGTCAGGGTCGTCTGAAAGGGTGGCGAAAAGATGGAGCTACACACTGCCGTCCGTTGATTGGTCGAAAGAATCATTTCTGCATTAAACCGCTGTGTGTAGTCACCTCGGCAAGAGTCAAGTGAGTCTTGTGTCTAGCTAAAATTGTGTGGGGTTTTCCCTCTTCATTAAAAGAGACTGTGATGTTCGATCACTGTGCCTGTCGACTCGCCCCGAGCCGTCTCTGTGCATTTAACGGCGTATAGGTTACGCTCACAATATGGGGGGAATAAATATAGGAGCGGCTGGTTTGACCAAGCAAAAACAAGAGACCGCTGGCTTGACCGAAGTTGATCCACAGCCCGATAGTTTGACCCATATTCTGGCAGCGGCTATCGCCGTCCAGCTTAAACCCTGCCCTACCATAAGAGTAGGGTCGGCGGTGGAAACACCACCCAGATTTAGCAGGCTGTGTTTGGAAAGCCATACCAACGTCTTACTCATACTCATTTTGACTCTCAATTTGAGTATGTGACGGTTGTGTATGCGAGTTTGGGTAGGCGAGACATTCCCGGATGAGTAACCTCCGGGAAGATTCTGGGTATGGATTGACAGGTTACTTTTCCTACTCAACCGCCCCACAATGTATTGTGTCTTTTCAGATGACACAGATTTGTGATAGTGATTTTTTTTTTTCATTAATTCATGCAAAGACATGGAAGACAGAGAAACAGCGCAGCAGCCATCCTTCGAATGTAAGTAGGCCTAAATAGTGTATTTTACGGCTTGTATGGGATGAAAATAGATCTGAAAATACCTTTTTTGTTATCGGAAATGTATTTCAAGCAGGGCTGTACAGTGCGACAGTTTTGATCGCATTTGCTACTGAAATTGATCACGTGCGATGATGAATACAAGTCCATTCGCACTAGTGCTAGTTGATAATGAGGAGAGGCTGTCTTTGAAACACAGAGGAGAGATGCACAACACTGCTTAGAGGGCTCTACATTAACACTCCAAATGGGGGTAAATGTAGTCTTAGGCAAGTAAGTTATTGAGTCCACCCTTCACTTTGGGTGGTGAACGATATGTGTCCTCGGGATCTGTGCTCGTGCAGCGATTCCACCTTGTAAAAACTTCACCAAAGGTAATAACCGGAAGGAGATTACCGCAGTTAAGTTAGCGCGTGTGCAAACAGAACATTTCCTGTGCGCCTTCACGTTAAAAGCCTGTTACTAGCCAAACGTGAGTTGACTTTTATCTTGAAGCCGGTAAGAACAGGAAGTTAGCGCTTCACAGCCCTGCAGTGCTCTAGCTAGAAAGTTAACTCATTCAGCTGCAGAGAAAAGTCAACAGTAGTCTAAAAACAAAGTTTGAAATAAGCCACTGAAGAACAACTTCCAACACATTCACAACAACCTATTTAATTTATCCTAAATTGTACCAATATGTATACTTATTTATTTAATAGGCTATGTTTAATGTTTTAAAGTTTGGTTTTAATTAACAGAAGGACATTTTCTAAAAATGTTTATTATTATTAATATAATTATATGTATATACAAAACATATATAGATATAGATATTTTTTTTTAAATATTTTTATGGGGGAAAATTATTCTGAATCAGCAAAAAATTGCAATTGGCAGGTTAGATTCTTTTGTCTAAATTGCAATCAGTGCACCCCTATTCATTCTTCTATAATTATTACTGCACACACTAGGATATAATATTAATTGAGAATCTCAAATGAGACCAAGATGACAGGCTCAGAGGTAATTACAGTGAAATGCAAGGGTTAAGGTTATGCAAGTTTTCGATCATACTTTGTGTGCTACCAAATTTATTTTTGTGCTACTGAATTTTTTTGCTTGCTAGCACCAGTGCTACCACCTAAAACAATAAGCGTACAGCCCTGATTTCAAGTTGCTATTCGTGCTGACAAAGCTTGTTATAATGTTATGTTGATAATAGCCTACAAGTCGGCTGATAAAACTGTACTTGTAAATGATAAACGTTAGGCTACCTGTTGCATTATTGATTAAGGCTCAGACGAACGAACGGGCTTATTATTGGAGAGGGACATAAGCAGCTGTTATAAATGTAGTGAATGTTGAGGTGTTATCAGAGAGTGAGCCACAGAGTGGCTGTGTTGTTAATTAGGTGATTAGGATGATGCGCTGCAGCTGAAAGGAGTGAGATTGGGAAGAGGGAGGTTAGAAAAAGGGCAGGGAGATTGAAGTCAGTGTTATTGGGGAGCGGACTGAATGTTACAGGGCTTGGGCCCAACTAAGACAAGTTCTATGCCGAATGCACTCGGGCCTGGGGGGTGGTGCCGTTTCTTATGCCGCTAGGGTTGCCGGCGGTGAAGATAGAAATAGAATAGGCAAAGGTTCCAGATAAATGAGGTACGAGTTACTGATAGTGTGGGGATCCTTTAGGAGTGCTCAAGCAGCTCTCCAATCTGTAAAGAGGCTCTCCTGCAGTTAGTGGAGCTGCCTCGCTCAGAGCCGTGCACGTCAGCCAATCCGGACCAGCGCCAAAGCTCAGACCCCGGGGGAGGGTCTCAACTCCTGGGAGAGTTAAGTAGCTTTAGATAAAGTATTTTTGTATTTTATATTTGTATAGCTGTTCGTTAATGAAAAGTATTTTAATTAGACGCGGCAGTACAGGGGACCTAGTGGGGGAATTAATAGGGGTAAGACCGTTTGTCCAGTGCGCTACAGGGGGGGCTCTGATGCCACGGGTTGCTGTGTAGTGGGTTGCAGTGCAAGTTGGGTGTGCAGTGCTTTATTATAAGCATGCAAATGGTGCTTAAAGCCACTACAAGTAACATTTAAATATCTTATAAACAGCCTCATGTTTCCTCTGATAATCATAAATTACCTTTAACAGCAAATGAGACCATAAGTGCAAAGAAAGACGTTTTTAAATAGTTTGTATTACTGCATTTGGTCTGGTCGCACACCCAGTCCGATTTTCGGTTTGCGCATGCAGGCTCTATTGTCACATATTCGTATTGGTCGCATATTTCAGTGTAGCGCAGCAACGCGATTTGAGAAGCCTATCCCTCCAGGTGAGGGAAGGGGAGCGGGAGCCTTGTTTGAGACAGTTATTTGTCATCATAATGACTGATAAAGGGGCTGAACCATCAAAGAAAAAAAATAGAAAATGCAATGAAGAAAAGCTAAAACCGTTAGCAGTTTAAAACCTTAAAACACGGCATGGGCTAACGTGCTGCTATGTTTGGCTGCGCGCAGCTACTGATCCTGGGTCAGCCACAACTATAAAGTGACTGTAGGACAGAGCCGGTGGGATGTACGGGGCGGATCATTCTGCACATGCGTTAAAAAAATTAACACCGATAATTCCAGAAATTAATCACCCTGCGTTAACGCGATAATTTTGACAGCCCTAATAATAATACTAATAAAAAAAGTGTAAACTACACAGATTATGTATGTGTAGCGGGTACAGGTGGTTCAGATTAATTCAGCTATTAGAAATTCATCTGAAGATTAATAATACTTTAATAGTTTATTAAAGTTCAAAAGGGGCACCACCATTCATTCAAGAATGGAAAAGTAATAGCAAATTGTCTCGTTTAATCAATGATTTATTCTCAAATGTTGATTAGTTTAATGTTCAGTTAAACAAATCAATAAATCCTAGTCTCAATGATCATTTCCATAAAATAATGTAATCAAGTAATTGCTATTATGAATTTGGTAATATGATCTTAACACTGAAGGCTACAGAATATTTCACTTGTTGATTGTTGACACTCCAATAATATCCACACAAATAAATCACAAACACTTCTGGTTACAATATAAGAACATTTATTTTAACCACAATGAAACTTAAGGTAACATCCGTTTTATACACGCATAAAGCAAATACACTTAATCAAAGAAAACGTGTGTGTGTGTGTGTGTGTGTGTGTGTGTGTGTGTGTGTGTGTGTGTGTGTGTGTGTGTGTGTGTGTGTGTGTGTGTGTGTGTGTGTGTGTGTGTGTGTGTGTGTGTGTGTGTGTGTGTGTGTGTGTGTGTGTGTGTGTGTGTGTGTGTGTGTGTGTGTGTGTGTGTGTAAAAAGTCCCACGTGACGTATGACTCGAGGGGTGAGGAAAAAGTCCCACGTGACGTATGACTCGAGGGGTGAGTCAGACCGCGCGGGGGAGCTAGGGAGTCGGTCAGTGAGACTAGGGGGCGTGTAGAATAAATCTTACCAAAGGTACAGGGAGGGGCGAAAGGCCCAAAATGGCGGCGGGCTAGGCTATTCTACCTCCACCCGATAGGGGAAGTAACTGCCACGGGTACTCAAAAGGGCGTCTACTTCAGAACAAAGGACATGAAGAAGGGGTTCTGGAGGCGGGGGATTTCGAAAAACCACTCGCTCTTTAAATGGATTCTACCAAAGATCTTAACACCAATTCTATCTGATCAAGACTACAATTAGGGTTATCTAACGTGTGTGTGCATGCAGGAGAGGAAGAGGAGGAAAGACCACGCTTGAACGCGGGGAGGGGGGAGAAGAAAAGAAAAGTGTGAGGTTTTAAAACACAGCAGAATTAAACCACACTGCTTTCAACTCACGCTGAATGAGCTGATCAAACCAATTTTCCCCGTTCTGGTTCTCCGTGGGGGAGGACGAACTTAGATAATCACACAGCTTGTTCAAAATAGCAAACACCAATTTGAAAATAAACAGTATTGTTCAACACTTTAAAAAGTAATAATAACTAAAACATCTGCCCAGGTAATATAAAGCCAAAATCTCACTTGGGGGGACACCTAAGTGTCCACTGCTCGTCGTTGTTGAGGCGGGCAGGCCAAATCCTTTCCGGGGCTGGCGGGGCTCGCAAGACGGCGATCCAAATCCAGGCTCCGAACCTTTGGCGGTCGGGGAGCTGGTGAGTCAATCTCTGCGGTCTTCAGATCGCAGGAAAGAGGCAAAGGGGCACAGCTGATTCTGTGCGGAGGATGACGGTCGGAGACAAATCGATCGGCTTACGGTCCGCTGTCCAAAAGGCTAGTTTCTAGGTAAACCGCCTGTGTCCTAGTTCTTCTTCTGGTCGTTCCAACGGAAAAGTTTACAACTCACTTTGATGTTCTGGAGATCGCCGCGGCCGCAGGCGACAGCTTTAGTAAAACACGTGGTGGTTGGTTCAGGGGTTGAAGAGGGCCCTGTAGGTTTGTACAAACTTGTTGTCTCTATATGGATCAGCTAAACAGCCGAACACCAGAAGACGGAGAATAAGCAGCGCGCGCGTCCTTTTAAAGGTCCCGGCTTACAACCGGGGTGGGGTTTCAGGCTAGCGTTTGGATACGCCCACCTGGAGCGGTAAGGGTGCACTGCAGTGTTTTGGCCGCACGGTGGCGGCACAGAGTTGTCCATGGGTTTGACCCCCTACATATGCAAACAATAGTTTATGCAAAACCGTTTCCAAACTAGACTATTTTACTTTTACAAGGGAAGCACTTTTACACAAAATACAAAGCTATATTTGACATGCCATGTTATCGTTTTTTATTTATTTGTTTATTATATAAGTGTGGGCTAATAAACTCACTCAAACGTTGCATTTTTGTGATAGAAGTCAAGTCTTCGAAATAAGAACCATTGCGCGACAATTTACTATGCGCGCATACAGTGGGCGCAAGTTTTAGATTACAAGAGATTTAGTAAAAATATATATTCTCTTACCTGTCTTCAAATGGGTCGATGTTTTCACTATAGTCCCATTCGTTGCATGAGTCAAACCCTTCTATGTCCGAATTTCCATCTTCCTCATCGCTGCTTCTCAGAATCTTTGCAAGAGCAACCTTCTCGGGCATCATCTTTCTCGCCATCGTTTCAACTGAATGATACCTGTCCTATTCCCTTCAGTAAGAAAAAACCCAGGTACTACGGTAATAAGGTATGTCCTTAGTGTTTTACTTAGTGCTGATTGGTGGGTTTCGTTTCAGAAACATTGATAGACAAGCACCTCCAACCAATAGCGCAACGAGACAAGCAGGTCCAACCAATAGCACATGGAGTGACGCACAATGTGCTGGAGAAGGAGGCTCACTTCTCGCGTTGTTTTCTAAGCCTGTAGTGGACGGAGAGTAACGCGAGAACATACCCCGGAAACGGGAGAATTTCTAGTTTCAGACGATGTTTACATTTCATTTCCCAGCCGTTTATTCACAGAGATATTAATAAAAATATGCGCGCACACGCGAAGTTGCGTGAATCGACTTCAGAGGGTAACAGCAGTTGATAGTCAACTTACTAGAAGTTGACACTCAACTGATAGTTGAATATTTGTAAAGAATAGGGGTGTGCGGAGACACCATTATCTGTTCAACCAACAAAATGATCTGTATCTGTATCCGGATACACAACAAGAAGTGGGCGTGGCGTATACCGGAAGTTTATTTTACATTAGCCTACATTAAAGGTATGTAAGGTACATTAAAGTCACTCCTAAATTGATTTTCTAAACTAATATTCATTGTCAATGCAGTTGTTGTCCCTTCAAAGCATCACATTAATGTAATATTGACATTTAAGTAAAAAATACTGTATTTTTACCTTTTCATCTCTCTCTTCTTTGTTCTAAGAATACGAAGAAATTCAGGGAACAAAAATATTGATAAATAACATCCCACATCTGTGCATAGGCTACTCACTGTTAGTAAATGAGGGCCAGTGTTTTACTTTTAACTAAACTAAGATCTCCCTTTAACTGGGGGAAATACAGCTGTATTTCATGATTTTTTTATCTCTATCTCTCCCCCTCCCTCTTTTTTTACATATGTTTAATTAAACTAAGATATAAGAACAATCTGTATCAACGTATGTGCCAATCTCATAAACCCTAAATAATATCTTAGCCTTTCCACAAAGCCATATGTGATTTTAATGTGTCAAGTTTGCAGTTTCCGATTTTATTGTATGGGTCCTGAAGTAGGCCTAGGCGTATAAGCATTGATTGACAGCTGAAAAAGTACAGGTCCTAAGCATCAGTTTGATGGAAACGTTGTGGTGTTTGAAAGAGTTTAAGCAGTAGGCCGCCTAGTGAATGTAAATACATCGGGGAAGGGCTGACGGTGACTCGGGGTGCAGCATATTCCATCGGTTCGTCTCTTCTCCGCCACGGCAGCGGGTTACGAGGAAACTCAAATAAGAACGGCAGCGAATGCGACCGGTAGAACCCTCTATTCAAGGGAAAGGGCGAACGCTCTGCGTTTATCAGTGGATAAAAACAGAGAGACGGCGGGTCACGGGACGCGCCCGGTCCTCTCATGTCCACCGCAGAACAGCTGTTAGTGTCATTCTACCTGTTGTGTCATTGAGGCGGAACGCACTGCGTCAATTAAGCGCATGATATTAAAAAAAAAAAATCCCTGAATAATAACGGGACTATTCGGAAATTATCCGTATCTAACTCATTATCCGTGCTTATCCGAATACATATTCGGATTCGGGCTCATCCCTAGTAAAGAACATGTAGTAAAAATGATGTCTGTTGCAGACTGTTTTTGTAAAAAGAAATTAACAAAATAAAAGTATCCTATAGTTAACTAACGCTTATTTAAATGCATGTTACATGTTTGTTGACAGTTCTGTTGAGTGTCAACTAACTCACTGTTGAATGTCAACTAACCATCTACTAATTGTGCAACTTAATGTTAACTTACAGTTAGTTGAATGCATGTTTCTTATTTGTTGAACAAGCTCTGTTGAATATCAACTAACCATCTACTAATAGTGCAACTTATAGTTAACTTACAGTTAGTTGAATACATGTTACTTATCTGTTGAGATAGTTCTGTTGAATATCAACTCATTCACTGTTGACATGCAACTGCATATCTACTGATGGCTTGTTGAGTGTCAACAGTGGACTATCAAACTAAAGTGTTACCAAAAATCACTGCTCGGCCCCATTCAAAGCGGATAGGAAAAATTCAAAATGCTTTAACTCAGTCATTTTTCATCCATCGACTTCATTCAACATTCTACATGTTCAGCTCCTTCAGGACATTACATGGTAGTGTCCTGATTGAGCTGAACACAGGGTCGGGGGTTTGCGTCCCCGTTCCAACACTACATTTTAGACTTAACTGGATTTTCTTAAAACTTTGCACTGTGTTGATTATGACTCAAATATGACATCATAAGAGTTCAGAGGTCAAAGGTCAAATTTCAAGGTCACTGTGATGTTGCCTTTTGTGACTGCATTATCTAATGAACGCTTCCACGGTTTTTCTTCAAACTTTGCATAAATGTTGATACTGACTCAAAGATGAACTGATTACATTTTCAAGGTCATAGTTCAAGGTAACAATTCATTAATAATTTCAGCTAGAAAGTCAATTCAAGCTTCCACATTTTTCATACATTGTAGTATTCAACCATTCTGTTCATTCAGATATAATCATCCTTCATCAACATTCAGGAGTGAAACTTCTTCAGCTTCAGCTCAGCAGCGCAGCATCCACGCCGCAATTTCTTCAGGAATTGTATTTCTGGTTTAAGCTACTGTCATGTGCCCCCTTTAAATTGCCCCTTGGGGACGAATAAAGTGATTTGAATTGAAGGTATCAAAAATTGGATACCGCCCAATCCTACTTCATATCCTTTAACAAATGTAGACATATTATCTTAAATCTGCCGAACTCTACCTGTTTTGATTACGCTATACTGTACTTTCACCCATTTCATTTTAATTGCAGCCATTGTACACCGCTGTCTAAATGTTTAAATTATTGTGAATTTGATGTATTTGCATTGTATATTGTGTATGTGTTGTTGTTTTTGCTTTGCATTTGTTTGACTCAACTTCATTGTACATGAGGGTCACCCTTCAATTGATCTCTTGAGTATAAATTAAGGTTAAATAAATATAAATAAATGCAAAGCCACTTACACAATAAAGGCATTTGTGGGTACAACCCCATCCCCCATCAAATACACTACATGAACAAAAGTATTGGGCCACAGCACTTACAGTTTTTGCCAAATGCTTTAACATTTAAAGTGAATGCTATGACTTAAGCATCACAATGTTTTACTTGTATAACCATGCCCTAAACAAACACTCAAAGTACAAACTTAATTTCTGCTTTGCACTTTTTGCAAAACACTACACACTGTTTCTTACGTTAGACACTTTATTCAAAAAGGAATTCTCCTGCAATTATTGAGAAAAAGTCTATAATACAAAACACAACTAAAATTGGAAACACACACTCACAAATAGACTTTTGTTTCCTTGTGTCTCTTGAATAATCTGCAGTAGCTCTTAGTCGAGCTGCTGATTGGGCCATGTGATACAAAAATAAACGGCTGTCTGGTGGCAAAACTAAAGCTGTGGAAAAAATCTAAGTTTAGTGTAGAATTGAACAGATGTTTACGTTTTAGGTTAGAATTTATTTATTTATGTGGAGAATCTTTTTTTTTGGGATTGTATCAACAGTTCTTGTGCTCTCCTCTAGATTCACCATTTAGGACAAAACATCAACTTAGCATTTATTTATTTTTCATATAAAACTCTAGTAATATTAACCTATTTGTTATTTTATTTTCATTATCGATAGATTTTCTATATATCTGTCATGTTTGAATTTCGGGTGCAATTAGTGTTACAGCCTCTAGGGGTCATCAGTGGGGATATTAGAGACACTATGGGCCAGTTTCACAGACATGGATTAAGACTAGTCCTGGACAAAATGGAATTTTGAATGGAGTTTGTCCATTGAAAGTACAATTTAGTCCAGAACTAGCCTTAATCCATGTCTGCGAAACCGGCCCTATATCTTTAAATGTTGCAATAATTATTATGGCACACAGGGTTTAAAGCTCTTTGTCCTTAGTTAGTGGATCTTCAAACTTAGAAAGTCTTTCTTAGATCTGTTTTGACCTGACATGTATAAGAGTTGGAAGTGTCTCTATGGGTCCAGGGTTAGGAAGGACCATGAGTTACATTGTCCCTGGTTTTAATCCAGCTAGGGAGAGTTATGCTCGCATCTCTTTTCCTCTTCATGTCCTGTTATCTGTATATTTTAGGGATAGAAGAAACATTTAATATAAACTAAAGCACATGATCATATATACATGTTTCTACATTTTACATTTATTTTTTCATTTATACAACAATTTTCAACTATATATGACAAGCATTAATCACACACACAATGACCCTACTGGGAAACCTTATTATTACCACGTTATTTCAAAATCTTCTTTGACATTTAACATCAAATAATGCAAACAATTCGATCTACATGTAACATGAAACATCAATAAAAACTTTTAACAACACTGAGTAAGCGTTCGGGAACTGAGGACATTAATTGTTGACATTTTGAAAGCATAATTTCCCATTCTTGCTTGAAATACAACTTCAGATGCTCAACATTCCGGGGTCTCCATTGTGATATTTTGTGCTTCATAATGCACCACATTCTTTCAATGGGAGACAGGTATGGACTGCAGACAGGCCAGTCGAGTACCACTCTGTTCCTACGAAGCCAAGCTGTATTAAGACGTGCAGAATGTGGCTCAGTATTGCATTGCTCTCTGTGGTTCTCTGTATGGCAGCATGTTGCTCCAAAACCTGTATGTTACTGTACCCCCATACTGTCACAGACGCTGGCTTTTCAACTTTGTAATGGAAGGACACACCGTCCATGAATTACACAAACAATTTGAAATGTAGACTCATCAGACCACAGCACACTGTTCCACTTTGAGTCAGTCCATCTCAGATGAGCCCAGCCCAGAGAAGTCTGCAGCATTTGTGGATGTTGCTGATATATGGCTTTCACTTTGCATGGTAGAGTCTTAACTTGCATTTGTGGATGTAGCGACAAACTGTGTTTACAGACAATGGTTCTGAAGTGTTCCATGGCCCATGTAGTGATATCCTTTATGAAATCATGTCAGTTTTAATGCAGTGCCACCTGAGGTCATGGGCATTACATTTTAATTTTGGACCTTGCCCCTTTACGTGCAGAGATTTCTCCAGATTCTCTACATATTTAAATTATATTATGGATTATAGATGGTGAAATCATTCCATTCTTTGCAGGAAAGTTGTCTTTAAAACTGTTGGACTGTTCTCCTATGCAGTTCTTCCCAAAGTGGTGAGCCTCACCCCATTATTGCTTGCGAAGAATGAACCTTTACAGGATGCCCCTTTATATCCGTTCATGATAATACCACCTGTGTCCTGGCCTTTAAAGGTCCAATATTACGCAAAAGGCACTTTTTCAATGTTTTTTAACATAAATCTGGGTCCACGGTGTGTCTAGAGGCTGCCAAAGTATAAAAAAAAAACTCTCCTCTTCTCACCCTCCCCCTTACTGAAAACCTCCCCAATGTAGGCTACTCCGTTCAGAATTCAGAACCTCCCCCCACATTAGTAACTTAGTAAAGTTTTTTGCCTGTTATTTACGAAGTGTAGCATCCAGCTTTTGGTCCTATTACACTAACTGAGTTTTCCCATTGCAGTCTAATAATGCCTCGTTTTTAACATGACAAAGGATGGGAAGCTATTCCTGTAGAAATCAAACTTTGAAGCTAATGTTTTCACTGGTATTAATCATGTCAGGTCATGTCAAACTGTTCAAAGTATGGCTAAGCTTCTGCGTTAGCCCTTTCAGTTATTCACGTGAGGGTAAACACTGTTCGCAGTCCGCAGTGTCTTTCTAGTATCACGTAATCACGGCAGAGACGGTGGGAGGGCCCGGCAGAGAGGTGGGAGGGGCCAGACAGATCGCAGGCTGCAGACACCAATATAGGTCATCCTGAGACCAGAGGAAAATCAGGCTATAGAGGACTGCTACAATAAATGACCTGAATGGGTTTTTCAGCAAACATCTAAAAAGATCAGTATTAGGGACTACTTAGACCATATAAAATTGACAGAAAAGTGCATAATATGGGAGCTTTAAGAAAGGTGGTAGGATGGCCTAGAGCAGGGGTGTCCAAACTTTTTTCACTGAGGGCCACATACAGAAAAATCTACGAAGGGCCTACTTTGCAAAAATAACACATTTATCAGGACATGTAGCTGCTCTGATGTTTAATAATAATAATAATAATGCATTTTATTTATATAGTGCAGAGCGCTTTACAAAAAAACTAAACAATAAACAAACAAAAAGAACATGTAGAGTTGGGTTGGTGGGTGAACTAGGGGTAGGCGGAGGAGAATAGATGGGGCTTGAGTTTGGACTGGAAGATGGTGAGGGACTCACGGATATGTTGGGGGAGGCTGTTCCAGAGCCTGGGAGCTGCCCTGGAGAAAGCTCTGTCGCCAAGGCTGCAGAGTTTTGATGTGTGGGTGGAGAGGAGACTGGCTGAGGAGGATCTGAGGGCCCGGGGGGGTTGATAGGGGGAGAGGAGGTCAGTGAGATATGGGGGGGCCAGATGGTGGAGGGCTTTGTAGGTGAGGACCAGGAGTTTGTAATCGATCCGGAATGAAATGGGGAGCCAGTGGAGCTTTTTGAGGACTGGGGTGATGTGGTTCCACGAGTTGGTGTGAGTGAGGAGACGGGCAGTTGGAGTCAGTTGATGGAGGTGGTGCTGATGCCGGCGAGGAGTGAATTGCAATAGTCAAGGCGGGAGGAGATGAAGGCATGGATGAGTCTTTCAGCAGCATGGGGTGTGAGGGAGGATCTAATCTTTGCAATATTACGGAGGTGATAGAAGGAGGTTTTGACGGTGTGGCGGATGTGGAGTTCAAGGGAGAGGGTGGGATCAAAAATTACGCCAAGATTGCGGGCCTGGGGGAGGGGGAGACCGTGGTGACATCGATAGTGAGTGTGTGGGGGCGGGGGGGTTTGTGAGTTTGCTGAGGGTGGATTTGGAGCCAATTAGGAGGAGTTCAGTTTTGTTGCTGTTGAGTTTGAGGAAGTTATTTTTCATCCAGAGTGTTAGAGAAGACAGGCAGGATTCAATGTGGGAGATGGGGGGGTTTGGTGCTGAGGTAAATTTGGGTGTCATCAGCATAACAATGGAAGTCCATTGAGAAATGGCGAAGTAACTGATCAAGGGGGAGGAGGTAAATGATGAAGAGGAGGGGGCCGAGTACAGAACCTTGTTTAGTTTCATAGTGTCTTCGTAAATTATAATCCTTCTTCACGGCAACACTTTCCTTGCAAATTAAACAGACACACTTCCCCTCAGAGCCGGCCCAAGCCTTCATGGGGCCCTAAGCAGAAATTGATTAGGGGGGCCCATCTCCAATGTTAGCGCTGCCCAAATCATTGACTATTATTAAATGCCATTCAGACACCCAGTGTTTTCTGCTATTGCCTCGATTGTCCAGCTGGGTGTAAATAGTAGCCAGCCGAGATCCCGACCCTCCTAGGGGGATCTGGGGGTATGCCCCCCTGTGTGATTTTTTGTTTTACTTTTTAAAGTGAAATGCATTAATCTGGTAGCCTGGAAATCCAGACCCTGATATCTTGAACGATAGAGGGTCTAGCCACGATCAATAGTAATTTCCAACTCAAGGGGCGGCTCCTACTCGTGCATTTGAAATGCCACTGCACGCAGTTGGATAGCACTACATCCAATCAGAGCGATGCACAAGGTGACGTGTTAAGCCCTGTTCGTTTAACAAACAGCTGTTAAACTGTTAAATTAAACTTTTGCCATGGTCGGTTGGCAAAACAGAACATTTCACTTACTTGCTAATGAAAGATTTGAGTGCCGTCTTCCAAATCGTCAAGGGTCGAGGCCAAATCAGTCTCAAACTCACACAACATATCTGCAGCCATCTTTGATGTTTACTATCACGGCTTCGACGTCGCTTGCACGTCACCGTCGTCATCCAGTTACGTCCGCCCCAGAGCACCATACAAAGGGCTCTGGCGCGCCCATATTAGATTTGAAATTGAACCAATTGAAACGTGAGCCAGGATTTCTGGACTTTCTGAAAAAGCTTCAATGGAGAGTGTCCAGACCAAAAGGCGCAGCAAATTTAATTTGCCAGCGCCTAGTGGCAGGTCTGGGAATGCCAGGCTATGAATCTGGTGCACTATGAGAGGAAAATTAAGAGGCTTAATCTGAAGAATTTTGTATGAAAAAATAATTTGGAGACACTGTGTCAGATGAATTAGAAGCTATTGAAGAAGGACACATGGATTTTCCATAATAATATTATAATATAATAAAATATTATGCAGGGTCCTCTGGGACGGGCTTGGTGCTCTTTTTCTTTTATGGGACATATTTCTCTGTAATATAATGAATGCATTTAAATTATTTAAAAATGAAAAGGGCCATATTACATTATATTTTTTAATTGTTTAACAAGTGGGTTAACTAAGAAATGCAAAAAAAAAAAAAAATAATTTAAAGGGCCAGATTACAAGGCACTTAAACTCCATCTGCTCCAGGGGCGCTGTAGTATGGCTGACCCTGTGTGAGGACTCTGGAGTGGAAAACTTGAGAGGGGAGATGCGAAAAGACACATTTCAATGTGCTCTGTGTACAATTGACAACATTTTTATTAACTTAATGCCCCTGTCCCAACTTTTTTGAAACGTGTTGCAATTAAAATTTTTTAAATGTGTATATTTACAAAATACATAAAGTTTATCAGTTTTGTTAATGTATTTGTACTGTTATTTATTGAATTATTGTCTCGTCTAAATAAAAAGTATTTCAATGATAGCAATCACTTATAATAGGCAGAAGGTCTAATGTATGATCACACGTTTGGTGAAGACCATGTGGCACTGCACTTCCTAGAATCAAACAGTGGGATTCATGTCTTTTTCTAGTTTCTGTTGGCGCTGCTCTTGGTTCTTTCTGGTTCTAAACTCTTCTCTTTATTCCAAACTAACCAGAACGTCTTACACATCCCTCCCTAGAGTGTAGACCATACACTGATCTTCAGGGAGGAAACACTGCAGCTGGTTGTTCAGTGACTATAAAGGCTGAAACATTCTCCCAGCACACATGTCATTCTCCACTCTGTAGGACACTGCACTTGTATTGTGTTGGGTCAGCTCTGAGCAGTGCTGGTGGGGCATAACAGCAGCCTTTCTTTAGGCCGGCTGGACATGCAGTCAGTCCCTGTTTCTACAACATGCAGGGAGCAGTGCACAGGACACATCCATTTCCTGGTGTCTCAGAGCTGCCCTCTCATCTCTTGTGGAAGCTGGGACTGTGAATGATCTGAGAGAGCTTTGCAAAGGAGTCCATGGTGTCCACTGGTTCCTCTGTATGAGCTGTGCTGTGTGCTGTCTGCTCAGGGGGGTCCAGTCCATTTGCTGAGGCCTGATCCATAGTGCTGATCCTGGGGAGGAACTGTGCAAGAGCGGGGTCCCCCCGGTCTGCACCCAACACCCTCTGCCGGTGGGTTCCCATACTAAGCAGGGCTCCATGTCTGGCAGAGACGTAGATGTTGTACCCATCCGCCAAAATCTGCTCCCTGAAAGTGCAGTCGTCTCTGATGTAGGTGTGCTGAAGAGAAAGAGAGACGGACACGCATTGAGATGGATGAACCTTAAAGGTGCTGTAAGCGGAATGGTTCTTTTAGCTAACTTCCTGTCAGTTACTGCAGTTAGCAGTCCCCTCGCTCGTCCCTACGTCACCACATTAATGCACTGCGGTCTTCAAGCAGCGAGTTATCTAGCATCATCTCAGATCCATAAGTGTGATAAAACAGACATTGGGAAAGATGTTTACCTGCTCCGCCATTGTAGGCACATAAACATTCACCCATCTGTCCTCTGGCGTACACCGGCAGTAAGACCATGAGTGAGACGGGTGTCGGTTTGTAGCGTTCTCTCTTGTGATTGGATATAAATTACGGGATCCTACAATAAGTTTATTTGCCGATGACATGCAGAGCAGCTGACTGAGAGATCGGCTTTATGAAACGCACACATTATGTAAGTGATCATTGTATGAATAAAGAGCTATTTTAGGTAACGCTTTATACTAAGGTTCTTGTAGTAAGCCTTAGTTAATAGGTAATAAGGACCTTATTAGATGCTTATTAACATTAATTGTGTTAATAAGACTATATTTAAGTGTTAATAATAACATAATTTTACACTTATATTAACATAAATAAACCGCTTACTTCACCTTTAACTGATCGCTGGGACCCAATGATATTTCTGTCAAGACCCATCAAACAAAGCTTTATGTTTGAAATTACTTCATCTTGTTACTTGTAACTTTGTTTGTGGAAATATTGATTTAGTTTCACAAAGACTTCCCATACATCTCCATGATCTACACTCTTCAATGGTCATGCTTTCTCGGACATTATTTGTAATGCACTTTTCATACAAGCAAATGTAGCACAATCCGTCGGATTTAGCACAGGGAGACCCCAGGAGAAAAATAAAGAAAACGTAGGCCTATCTCACAAGAAAAGAGAAGAAGTCGCGTTATTTGGTCTCTTTGCTTACTACGAAAAAACAGACTACAACAAGAACATCCTCATCCCTCTTCTGTAAAACATTGTGGGTATTTTAAAGATGAATCCACACAGAGCTGCAGGAGAAGGGGTTGCGGATCCTCCCCATTAACTTGATGCGCCTTGGCATTAAAGCAGCTACGAGTAACATTTAAATATCTTTTAAACGGCCTCATGTTTCCTCTGATAATCATAAATTACCTTTAACAGCAAACGAGACCATCAGTGCAAAGAAATACGTTTTTATATAGTTTTTATTATTGCGTTTGGTCTGGTCGCACACCAAGTCCGATTTTCGGTTCGCTCGTGCAGGCTCTTTGGTCACATATCCGTATTGGTCGCAGATTTCAGTGTGGTGCAACAACGCGATTTGAGAAGCCTATCCCTCCAGGTGAGGGAAGGGGAGCGGGAGCTTTGTTTGAGACAGTTATTTGTCGTCATAATGACTGATAACGGGGCTGAACCATCAAAGAAAAAAAAGAAAATGCAATGAAGAAAAGCTAAAAGGGAGAGTGGTAGACGAGCGGGAGGGCGTTGCCAAGCAACGAATACACAATTTCACAGGAGCGAACTAGACTGCAGTGTTTACTCCTAAATTAATGAGCGGTAGCCTACTAAAACAAAGTTTACTTTGCCTCACCAGCATCAGATGAGTCGACCATTATTCATCGGAAATAGTCATTATTTACAACAACATAAACACATTACCTCATCGTGATCCATACTAACTGCCGTCTCTCGTTCATTCGCTTTCTGTGAGGACACGGAGTCTTTCAGCTCTGTGTGAGAGTAGTTCGGTGACACTGCATCAACTCATTGCAATCAGGTGTGTGTGGCACTGACTGGCATTAGTTGATGCTGTGTCACTAACCACTCTCAGTCTCACGGAGCCGAAAAGAGTCCGGTGCCCTCACACTTTCAACACACGGACATGCACTATATTGCTTCCTGATTATTTGACTCTCGCACGCCCGGCACGAGCTAGAAAACAGCTTCACGACAGCTGGCGTTGTAAAAATACGCTGGCGTCGTAAAAATACGCTGGCGTCGTAAAAATACTACCGCTTTTGTCCAAAGGGGCCACCAATGGACAAAGTTACTCGTAGTGGCTTTAACTGTAGAGAGGGTGTTCAGTATGGTCAAACAGATAGTGACAGAGGATTGACAACTCTACCCTTTGCTCACTCCAGGGCCGCTGCTAAGCTTTTGGGTGTCCTAAGCTTACATTGTCAGTGAGGCCCCCCCACAAAAAAAAAAAAACCAAGACAGGAAATTTTTTGCCCTTGCAAGATCTCTGCGACTGCTTTTTGGCACATTTGCTGTAGTGATGAGTTTTTGCGGACAGCATTTACTAACAGAAAGAACAGCTTAACGTGTGAAACAAATTGCCGAGTATCCTACTAACTGCTTTTGCAAAGGAGAGACTGCGCTCTGTGGACGTGATTGACAGGTGACCACAGAACAACTGTTGATGGGTGAATTTGGAGGCGGGCTGTCGCCGTGCCCACCTAATCAGAAGCTAGGAATGGTCCTGGTATAGTAAATAGACATATTTTAATTGGCTGAAAAAATAAAAAATACATTTTCTTCACTTTGATTGGGTGGGCAGGGCGCACATTTTGGTGGGCAGGCCCACCCTAGCCAATTGGCTGCCGCTGGCCCCGCTTACCATTATGAATCACCATTCAAAAACAGCTCGATAAAGCTGGGTACACTATAATTGGGGGAACCATCTAATTTGCCTGAATTGAATGATAGGTTACACAATTAAGAAAAAACAACGATGGGCCTGTTCATAACTAATTTATATATTTTTTGTAATGTAATGATTATCATGAATTTTTTTTAAGAAACCTCAATTTTGGGGGGCCCCCGGATCATCTCTTTTTCCTTTGTAATAAAAAATAAATATTTGCTGTTTCTGTTCGCTGGTATCTATACATGCAACATGAATCCTAAACTAGGCCGTTTCCTTAAGGATTGCATGATGCATTTTTAAATAGTAGCTCCTTTTTTAAACAAAAAAGACAAACAAACTTTGGTAAAGGGGGCTGCAGGTTCTTCGACAGCTATTGACTTTGGCCAAAGAGAGGCAGTCAGAGGCCAAGGTTGTTGTTGCTGCTGCTGGCTCTTTTCTTTCAGGTTTTTCACTTTGCAAACACATCCTACCCTGCACACCGGACAAAGGTTGATGAACCGTGCGTCTGTTTGAATGAATGCCTGACTTGTATGCAGTGTTTTCTGAACGCTGATTAACAACACATGAGGAGCAGCAGGACACATCAGGTCAACAGGGCTTGTTAAAATTAATGGTGTATCCATTTTGAAAAGCATTGTTTTGTTTTTTTCTGCATTGCTGAGATAAAAAATGTGTAATATGTCAAAAGAGCACCATTGTTTAGCAATAGTTAATAGTAATCAGTAACAGATTCATTTTCCTAGTCATATTGCAAGAGAACTCTAGGTGGAATTAGTTTAATGGTTTCTTCACTCGTGATTTTACAAAACTAAAAACAGCAACAACAACCAATATTAATAAAATAACATTCATAATATTTAAAAGGCCCAAAAGGAACATGAGCACAGACTTCATGTTGAAGTGGAAGATGAAATACAAATACTGAAGAATTTGTATTTGGCAGCTTAACTGGAAGTATTGACTATATACCCTTTTCCCACCAAAATGAAAACCCGTATCGACGCTGCTTAAATAGACGAGTGTCCCTTTTCCCACTGCCAGCAGACCCCGCTCTGATCTCCAGCTGTGCAGTGAGGCGAACAGAGAGACAGAGAGAGAGAAAGTTTATAGTTTTGCTTTTTGCTTTTTGCAGTGATCACTAGTTCTGACTTTATTAAAGACTGACTCTAGCAGAGTCAGACACTCTTTTTTTCCCTTTTTTTGTTTTTACCCGCATGTCAGACACTCACCAGCTCGGTGAGGTGTGTAACTTGTGACACCGTCACATTAAATCAATGTGTCATCATGAAAGGATTAAAGGAAAGAGATGTAGAAGGTATTGTTGTAAACATGCAGATATAGGTTACTGTCCTTTGTAATAGTATTATCACCGGTGGTGAACTCGGAGCTTGCCGGCATGTTTACTTATGATCCGTCACTTTCTGACTGAACAGCCTCATGGAAATGATATTTCACAATTTTTTCATATTATAAACCAACACAATTCATTAAAGCGAGTCAATTGGTAATTTTAGAGTCATGATATTAAGATGAGACAGACTCCATGTTCTCTTCTCTTTACAGATGGCTGACATTATGAGCGCTGCGCTGTTAGTCAGCTAAATAAAGTCACTGAAGATGACTAGGCCTTTATAAAAGTTAAAACCCCTAACTATAGGCTATATATTTAAAAAGTATCTTTACTCTCTCTGTCTGTCTCTTTCTCTCTTCTTGCCCGTATGGTCTGCATAATAGCGGATGCACATGGGACCTGGAGGTCCTCAGTTGTTTGCTCTTTTCATATTGTTGCGTTGCGGACGATCAGGTTAACAAACTATGGATATTATAGTTGTATAGTCTTTCTAACACATTTAGCGCCTCAGCTCAGCTGGGTCTCACCGGCTTAAACACGACTTGAATCGAAATTGAAACCATAAACGGTGATCTGTCCGGTGGAGCAGTTATTATTAATAACTAAAGGTTATTGTTAGTAAACACATGGCGTGATACGTCAGAAATCTTGCCAGATTTTTACTCCGCCGAAAAAGGGCATTGATGTGACGTCGGGGTTAGGGAGATACGCCCATCGAGGCTCCACGGGCGGCTAGCTGTCACTCGAGGCCCTAATTATTTGTAATTTTAGTTTAAGATATTTTTTTGGCTTTTTTCATGCTTTTATTGACAGTGTGAAGAGACAGAAGTGAAATGGGGCAGAGAGGGGAGTGACATGCAGAGAACCACCCAGGCGGGAATCGAACCCGGGTCTACGGGGAACCCGGGACACCCTACCTACTGAGCTAAGGGTGCCCCCTAATTATTTGTAAATTTGAACCTCCAAAAAAAAGTTAAAAACTAGCGTAATCCCAAAAAATTCACCCCCTCAGTGTTGTCATGGATATATGACCTAAACATACAGACTAGAATGTTTTTTTGGACCAGGCCGTAAATAGGTTTAATAATGCTGTGAAAATGGCCTATTTAACAAGTAGTCTAGGTCCTGGGAAAGTTTTGTATGCATTTAACTGAGAATATCTCAACTGTTATAGACTAATATGACCCCAGTGAACAACGTGGGATGTGTGACAATCTCTATCCGGGGCGAAAGTCCTGAAAATGACCACAACAGGTTACACTAGTCTCACACTACGTGGTGAATGGGACTTTTTTTTACCTTTATACGTAGATATCCTCATACTTTTTACCATATTAATCTTCATATTAATAGAAATACTTTTTTTATTACACTTTGTCTAATTTTTTTTTAAAAATATGCAAATGAGGCAATATCTCATTAAATATGCATAGCCTACATATAAACCCTTTAGTAGAGGTGCTGGATACGATTTGTATGCACTTCATTTAGCGGAGAATATCTCAACTGTTATAGACTAATATGACCCCAGTGAACAACGTGGGACGTGTGACAAAATCTCTATCCGGGACGAAAGTCCTGAAAATGACCACACCAGGTTACACTAGTATCACACTATGTGGTGAATGGGACTTTTTTTTCCTTTATAGATATCCTCATACTTTTTTACCAGATTAATCTTCATATTAAGATAAATACTTTTTGTATTACACTTTGTCTAGAAATTTGATAAAATATGCAAATGAGGCCATATCTCATTCAATATTCCAATCCCACCTCAAGACCCACCTCCTCCGCCTACCCCTAGTTCACCCACCAACCCAACTCTACATGTTCTTTTTGTTTGTTTATTGTTGTTTTGTAAAGCGCTCTGAGTGAGAGAAGAGCGCTATATAAATACAATTTATTATTATTATTATTATTATTATTATTATTATTATTATTAATATGCGTAGCCTATATAAACCCTTTAGTAGGGGCCCTGGATACGATTTGTATGCACTTCATTTAGCGAAGAATATCTCAACTAGTATAGACAAATATGACCCCATTGAACAACATGGGATGTTTGACAATCTCTGAAAATGACCACAACCGGTTACAATATCACACTACGTGGTGAATGGGACTTTTTTTCCCTTTATAGATATCGTAATACATTTCTACAAGATTAATCTTCATTAGGGCTGTCAAATTAACGCGTTAATTTCGATTAATTAATCACAGAAAAATTAAAAGATTAAAAAAATTAACGCAGATTAATCGCACTTCTATAGTGCCCTTTGACCCGGTGCAAAAGAGGTGAGACGAGAGCGCAGCTTGCGGACGCGGCCCGCACGGGATTAAACAGTAAAGAAAGAAGCAGGGCAAAGGGGCCGAGGTCTCTATGGATGTGTTATGGGATGTTTCGGGCAAATAAGCATGAAGGTAAGAAGACATCTTATTTTATTCTCCGCAGTGTCTGTGAATTATTCATTTAGTGGGCGCCAGCAATGTAGGTTCAAAACTCAGTTATCTTCCTCTGTGTCTCACTTTCGTTTGCTAGCTGCGTGTGTGTGTGTCGGTGTGTGTTTGTGTGTGTGTGTGTCTCAATATTTTTGGCTTTGAGTAGTACGATGGCGAATGAGTCGGCGCGTTTTGGAGATAGACAGTCTTCATTTAGCCTGCTGGTTTTATTTCATGTAGCCTAGAAACCTGGCTAAGGAGAGGAGACAGAGCTACGAGAGAGAGAGAGCGAAACAAACTGTAGGATAGTCTTCAGCTGTTTATAAACAGGCAAAAAAGTGTCATATAAGTATGCGATTAATTTAGATGAATTAATCACAGTCTGTAATTAATTAGATACATTTTTGTAATCGCTTGACAGCCCTAATCTTCATATTAAGAGAAATACTTTTTGTATTACAATTTGTCTTAAAAAAATGTAATAAAATATGCAAATTTGCAAATATCTCATTAAATATGTGTACATATAAACCCTTGAAGTTACAGATTTTCTGAGGGGATCACAATGTTCACAATGACAATGATTATAAGGTCATAGAAGAGTGTAAACATTCTGATTTGATTTGAAGATTAATCTGGTAAAAAAATATGGGGATATCTATAAAGGAAAAAAAAGTCCCATTCACCACTTAGTGTGATACTAGTGTAACCTGTTGTGGTCATTTTCAGGACTTTTGTCCCGGGTAGAGATTTTGTCACACATCCCATGTTGTTCACTGGGGTCATATTAGTCTATAACAGTTGAGATATTCTCCGCTAAATGAAGTGCATACAAATCGTATCCGGGACCTCCACTAAAGGGAGTCAATGAGAAATTGCTCTGTTTTGGTACCACCTCTTAGTGGCCACTCGGTGAACACATTTTTCTTAAGGCCAGATTTAGGAAGGTTAGAAATACCTGGATGTCTACTACATCTAGATATTGTCTCTTTAACAGAGGTGCTGGGCAGTAGCACCATCTAATGAGGCTGGAGGAGTGGTGACTACTCTTGTCACAGGAGACAAGTTGAAATACGTTTTGTTTTGTTTGTAATATCGTGGACAGTCCCCTTTAATTAACTGTATTAAAGGAGCAGCTTTAGCCTGTCCGGCTAATCTCTATTCTAGTTGTTAACAGACAACCTAAAATGCCTCAGTTAAAAGTTAAAATACAATAAATAACATTACATTTATAATAACAGTAGGCCTAAACGAAAGGAGGAGAGACATACAACATTGTACACACAGTTGGAGCAAACAGAAACAAGCAAGCACAGACAATGACAAGGGTTAGGGTTACCCGGCCTAACCCACAAAGCAGTTCATGCAATAAAGACAATACAGAGGAGACGAGAGGAAAGAATAGTCACAGAGGCCCCATTTAGGGCCCATACAAGACATGACATGACATGGAGGCAGGCAGCAGTGCAAGATTGAATATTGTGTTTTTATTTATCCTTCTATATTCTGAGGTTTGATTCATTTAATATTTTAATAATAATATTTTAGACTTGAATGTTGGGGCTTTGTTTTTCAGATGTCTCACTTCATTCATTCTCTCAGTCATATTCTGGTTATCCTTCATTTTAAAACATTGTGTTTAATAAATATTTACAATCTAATCAAAGTAAGTATTCAAATAACTATTAGATAATATTACCAGTGTGATTAATATGTTGCCTAATTAGTAATGGTGGCAATCAGACAAATATATTTTGCTTCCTAATATATTAATAACTTTTGGCTAAATAATAACTTTTAGGACCATTTCCATGTCATTAATAAAGATGTTTTAATGAGCCTTCCTCCTTACTGATGAGTACAGTCTTCCATCTCCTTCCATGCAGAGGAAGCGTGCGCTGGCTAATCCTCTGATGACCACACAGCCTGGGTCCACAGGACGGATCTCCAGCACGCCTGTAGTTCAAATGTTCATCAGTCATCACTGTGATTTAGTCACTAGCATAGCATCATGCTTTGCAGCTCAAGTCTGTATTTTAAAGTGCTTGACTTACTGTATAGAGTCTGGTGTGCAGAGCCATGTATGTGTCCATCCCCAGTGATCAGCAGGTGTAGCCCTGCTCTGGCTGCGTACAGGTGCCTGAGCCTCACCACCTGGCCCCAGCCATAGGCCATGTGTGGCCCCTGCTCCGACACAGGCATACACACCACTCCAACAGCAAAGAACACATTGGCAACTGATACAGTGACCACAAGCATTAGCATGATTCATCAGTTCCTGTGTTGCTGCTCCCTCCAGTTTGGCAGTGTGAAGTAAGCTAGTCTCATGCTAAGCTAGTCTTTTAAATGTGCTCCTTATCAGCTGCAGATAACCCTGTTTCCCATGCTGTTTTCCTAGAAGCAGACTACAACACACCCCTGCACGTCATCCAACTGAATTCCAGCTCTCCGTTTGTCCCAGGCGAGCCCCTGACATGTCTATGCAAACTTAATTGAAAACTCTGGCAAGTCATGGTTCAGTCAAATCAGCTGACATGCTTTCTTTTTGTTACGACAGGACTCATGACATTTTTCTTGAATTCACAAAACATTTTTCAATAGGCCCTAGATTTCAAATTAGAATGTTTCTTTTAGAAAATGCATATGGGTTGTGGGAAATATTAAAGGAAAATGCAATACTTTGAAATCCAGAATCTTATTGGATTAGATGTACTGCTTGGTAAAGTTTTTCAATACCTAACAGTACAAATAATTGTTGTTGTAGTAGCAGTAGTATCATAAGAGGTAGTAAATAGGAGTAACATTGTTTTTGTTGTTGTAAGCCTAAAGCAGTTTGGCACAAGGAAGAGTAAACCTTGGCTCATGCCTGTAACCTGCATAAGTCTTATTGATGTTCATGTTGCAACATGATGTTACATAAAGTTCTACCAAATGTACTCAAATGTGTCAGATTGCACATTATTTATTTGTGGATAGGCTAAAGTCTACAGATTGGTCTGAATCCAAGCCGAGCTGTGAGACTGGGTCACTCCACACTAGAATAACAGACTTCTTTCCGCTCTTATCACGTTGTGGCCTGTGCTTCCGCTGCGCAGCCTTGCGTTGACATACAGCAAAGTTAAACTGTAATGGAGAGCAAACATCACCATTCACCAAAATGCAACCTGAGGCCAAGTTTTTAGATGTGTAAATTCCTCCTCTCTGAAAAAAGGAGGGTGCTTTCCCATAACCTAAAATAGCTTCTGTCACTAGATGGAAGCCTAGAATAGGAATTATCTTTAAAGCAAATCAATAAAAAAAAAATATTTGAAACGTACCCCTCTATATTAGAAGATGTATCTACATAAATTTAAAGCAATAGTTTTTAGACTTACATCTATCTATCAACATATATAATTATTATTATTAAATGTTTTTTTTGTGTGTGTGTGTGTGTGTGTGTGTGTGTGTGTGTGTGTGTGTGTGTGTGTGTGTGTGTGCGTGTGTAAACAGGTAGTAACATTTAGTAGGATAAAGGCTGCTCAGAACTAATTGATCAAAGATATCCAGTTCATCATCAGAGAGGACCTTAAGCTTAAATCTGATGGTGTCAATATAGAGTCCATATTCACTGAAATAACACTGTCTAGAACTGGTAGAAAAATCATCATTGGCTGTGTCTATCGACCCCCAGATACTGACATTGATCATTTCAATGAAAGTATGACTAACACATTGGACCTAATAAACAATGAAGGTAAAATGGCATATATTCTCGGAAACTATAATATAGATCTCTTTAAAAGTGAAACGCACTCGTCAACCCTGGACTTTCTAAACAATTTATACTCAAGCTATTTCTATCCTATTATTCATAAACCAACTAGAGTAACTGAAAAATCTGCTACATTGATAGATAATATTCTGACTAATTCATTAAATAAAGTGATTAGTTCGGGTACACTTTATGCTGATATCTCAGGCCATTTCCCAATCTTCCAATTCACCTTGCTGGGCGAAAAAAAGAAAATTCAATATGATGGTAAAGCAAGACATCGGAAATGTAATGTAAAAAACATGGATAAATTTAAGAATCTACTGGATGGTCTATCATGGGAGTAAGTGTATTCACAGACTAATGCAAACTTGGCTTATCAAGTCTTTATTGAATCCTTTAACTCTGTATTTAATCAATGCTTTCCTTTAGTTACAGCAAATACATTCAAAAAACAGGTATATTCTAACCCCTGGTTCACCAAAGAGATCCAGAAGTCCTCAAAGAAAAAAAATAGACTCTATAAAAAATATCTAACCAATCATACACCTGTGAACCATTTGAATTATAAAATATATAGAAACAAATTTAACCACCTCCTTAGAATAGCAAAGAAAAAATATTTCAGTGAAAAGTTCAAAGAATCCTCTACTAATATTAAAGAAACTTGGTCAACTATAAATCACTTATTAAATAGAGGAGGGAAATCTGTGAAAATTCCATGTCACTTCTCTGAAGCAGGGAGATCCATCACTAATCCGCATGAGATTGCATGTGAGTTCAACAATTTCTTTGTCAATGTGGGTCCCTCCATTGGGGGTAAAATTGTTAGCTCAAGTGGAAGTCCTCTGGATTATATTGATGGTTGTTTTCCCTCTTTTAACACCGTTGATCTTCCAGATTCCAATGAGATACTGAAAATCATAGACCAGCTCAGGCCAACAGCGGCAGGACATGATGAGATTAGAGCTACTCTTGTAAAAGAAGCAAAATCCTCTGTCATTGACCCATTAACTTATATATTTTCAATTTCTCTAGAATCCGGTGTTGTTCCCAGTGACCTAAAGGTCGCTAAAGTCATTCCAATCTACAAATCAGATGATCCAAGTGCTTTTACTAACTACCGCCCTATCTCAATTTTACCATGTTTCTCAAAGATTCTTGAGAAACTGGTCTATACAAGAATTTTGAAACATGTCAATTCCAATAAAATATTATACAAACATCAATATGGATTCAGAAAAAATCACTCTGCATTCATGGCTTTGACTGAACTTTTTGACAAAATCGTCACTGCATTAGACAATAACGACTTTGCTGTAGGAATCTTTCTTGATCTTTCGAAAGCGTTCGATACAGTAGACCATAATAAACTGTCTATATATGGTCTGCAAGGAAATGTCTTCAACTGGCTAAAAAGTTATATTGTTGGCAGACAGCAATTTGTCCATGTGAACAACTATGATTCTGAAAGAGCAGTATTATCTTGTGGAGTGGCACAAGGTTCTATTCTTGGTCCACTTTTATTTTTGATTTATATTAACGATCTTGCTTCTGTACCGAGCTCCTTATTTCCAATTTTATTTGCAGATGACACCAATCTAATTCTTTCTCACAAACACTTTAAGACCCTCATTGATGAAGCTAATAATGGACTTCTTGCCTACTCAAAATGGTTTAAATTGAACAAACTATCATTAAATATAAAAAAAAACTAATTTCATGGTTTTTTCTGGAAGGATAAATGATGATATAAATGAAGCCAAGCTTGCCATTGAAGGCAATGTCGTCAAAAGAGTTTGTTCTACTCGTTTCTTGGGGGTAATTGTCGATGAAAAATGTTGTTGGAAAGAACAAATTGAATATGTGTCCAAAAAAATCTCAAAATCAGTGGGAATCATCAGAAAAATCAGCCAATTTCTAAATAGATCCTGTTTATTAACATTATATTATAGCCTAGTTTATCCATATCTCAGTTATTGTAATATTGTATGGGCTAGTACCTATCCCACACATTTACAAAAACTCCACATAATTCAAAAACGATTCATTAGAACAGCTACAAATTCGAAGCCCAGAGATCCATCCTTTCCTTTATTTTTTAAACTTAAAATACTAACCGTTTATAATATAAATATCTTGCAAACGTGTATTTTTGTCTATAGAGTCAAATTTCAAGGTCATACTCTACCAGAACACTTCCAATTATATTTCCCGCGCAATGTGAAATCTCACTCTATGTTAACCAGACAAAGAGACATGCTGCACGTTCCTTTTTCTCATACCACCAGAGGACAGAACTTTGTGAAGTGCAGAGGTGTTTCGCTATGGAATCGCTATTCGCACCTGGGGCCGTATTCACAAAACATTTTAAGGCTAAGAGTAGGTCCTAACGTGCTGATTTAGGAGTAACTCTCAAAAATAAGGGGCGTTTCACTCCTAATTTTAGGACTCCTAACTTTTTTAAATAAGTGTAATTCACAAAGCATTTTAGCGCTAAAACTAGCTCCTAAATCTATGAAAAGCTAGGAGTCCTCGAGAGGACTCCTAAGTCACTAAAAGTAAATCACAAACACTCATTTGATGGCATTTTGGAGAGATTTAATGCTAGTGAGCTTTACAAAAGGTACCTTAATAGCTGTAAGGGTTTAATGATCTTAGTAAAGCTATGTTTAGAAAGTATAGACACATTTATATTTATTATATTTATATAAACAATTATTTGTTAAGTTCCTTTTCCTGCAGTTGCTTTGGGTTTACGATGCACTGAAAGTTACTGTTGGTGTCACGTTTGGGTTTAATTTCCTACTAGAGTAGGCCCATATGTGGCGCTTCCATCTCCTCCATTCCACAGGTCCGCTTCTGTATAGTTGCGTGTCTCGCCTTTTTCCTTCCGCATGCACTTTACGATTTCGCCAGTTGTTGATTCTAAATGGTGAATTTCCTGGTTTGTCGCTGTCTGACTATTGCTGCATAGTCCGCCGTTGAGGGAAATACAGTGAGAGTGCATGGCGTGCAGCTGTTCAATGAGGATATTTTTTCCAATTCAAATCATTGTAAAATTTAATATGAATATAGACCTATGTGGCGCTATTGTAGGTTAATTGTGAACGAATGTGTACCTGCAGTATCTTGGTTTCATGTTAAATCAGTGTCACTTGTCATTAATTGTATATAAAAACTCTTTACTTTAATACAGCGACACAATATGGATATCTCCCACAGTGTTTCTATTATAAATTCACTCTTAGCTCTCATTCCCTCTCAGCCAATCACTGTGGGCATAGAAGGTATGAACATGACATCATCCATAGCAAAAGGGTCAACACCGCCCTCTAGACTTAGCTTAGGAGTCCCTCCCATTCCTTAGTAAAAGTTGGTCTTATCAGCTTTGTGAATAGGTTTTAAGAAATAACTCCTTACTAAGAACTTTTAGTGCTCCTTAGGAGTACTCTTAGCGCTAAGATAAAATGTTTTGTGAATACGGCCCCTGGTGTTCAGCTCATCCTCTTTGCCTGTTTACAGGAAGAAGTTAAAAGAACAATTGCTGGAGGGATAGTGCAGTCAAGTTGCTATTTAATGATTGTCTTATTTTTGTTTGTTGTTTTTTCTTTTCTTTTTATTTAGATGCAGTTTATTCGTTTGTGATTGTTTGTGGGTCTTGATGTTTTTTGTTTTTGTTTTGTTTGCTTGGTTTTGGTAATTGTTTTCTTTTTATATATATATATATTTTTTTTATTATATTTTTTGTTTTGTTTATATGTAACCTGGAGAGGTCACTCGATAAGCCCATTCGGGTTTCTGACCTCTCCAGCACATACTCTTTTAGTCTTTACATGTGTTAATGTATTTGTTGAGTGTGCTGAGTGTGTGCAAATAAATAAACTGAAGGAAAAATAAATAAATAAAAAATTGCCCCTAGTGGGATTAATAAAGTTATTTGAATTTGAATGAAAAATGTTTGTGGTGTTGAGTTAAAGGGATAGTTCAGTAGTTTTTAAGTGGGGTTGTATTCAGTGGCGACTGGTCATTAGGGGCACGTGGGGCAAAGCCCCACCTACTCTCACAAGAAAAAAAATATATATATACACTCAACAAAAATATAAACGCAACACTTTTGTTTTTGCTCCCATTTTTCATGAGATGGACTTAAAGATCTAAAATTCATTCCAGATACACAATTGTACCATTACTCTCAAACATTGTTCACAAATCTGTCTAAATGTGTGATAGTGAGCACTTCTGCTTTGCTGAGATAATCCATCCCACCTCACAGGTGTGCCACATCAAGATGCTGATCTGACATCATGATTAGTGCACAGGTGTGCCTTAGACTGTCACAATAAAAGGCCACCCTGAAATGTGAAACTGTCAAAAATAACGGAAGATAGCAGAGACTGGACAGTGAATTAATGCAAGTGTGCTTCATTTGTACCGTGTACTGTCGTCCTGTTTACATTTTAGTTTGTGTCAACTGCTTCCAGTCGCCGTTTTATAACGTTATCAGACGGTGAACAAAGCTTAGAACGCAGGTCTTCACTTTCTCCCCATTTTGAATGGCTACATCATTCATTTTTAGCCTAAATAGCAAACAACTCTGTCAGGGGTAATCATACTGTTTCATGTTATGTGGTCTACAATGCAGGCCTACCTGTCATGCATGCTTTATTTTACTACACCATTTACGTTTTTATAATATGTTAAGGCAATGTTGAGAGGTAAAATAAATGAAGATATTTTGCTGTAAATTAACTCCAAATTTAAGATGACAACCTCAACACAAGTTTAAAAAAAACTACAATAATAAACATTACTGATATCTGAGATTCCCAAAAGGTTAAGACAATGTACACATAGGCCTGCAGTAGGTATTACTTAAGTCATGGGGGAGAAAGAAAGGCAGGCATGTAATTAAGATTTAGGCAGATATAGTGATAATATGCAGACAGTAAAAGTGCCTGGGCGGAGATTTAAACCTTCCTCATTTATTTTTATATACATACATAATAATGCCTGTAACATATTAAAAAGCTGAATCGTTTTCTTCATTACAGGAAAATAGCAAAAAAAATTTTTCAGTATTGCCATTATATAAATGACTGATAAAATAAAGCATATTCAGATTAAATCTTTCTTCAACTAGAGCCACGCGCGCGACCGGGAAATTCGCAGACATATTTTTTCTTTATTATTATTATTACATCCATTATTGGTGCTTTGTGTTTGAGAGAGAGCATTCCGCGACTGATCAGTGAAACGATCAACAGCGCGGATTATGTGACCTACTCTCATCTCAGTCGACATCCCGCTGTCGTCACGTCTTGAACATGTTGCCAACTGGTGACTTTTTCCGCTATATTTGCCAACTTTCCGCCATAGCGCTAAGGCTAGTTAAAGACCAGAGACACATCTTGCAACTTTTTTTTTTATACCACGCTCACCAGAGCCGAGTAGCCTACTAGCAACGGCTGCTGTCTGCTCCTCCTCACCGCTGACTGCCCTCACTCACACGGTTTGTGTGTCTGATAACAGCCCCCTGCTACCTGCAGCAGCCAGCAGCTAGACAACACCGTGTCGCTCTGAGCAATCTTGAGCTGCCAGGTGACGTTTGAAAACACGTAAACAGTTTTATAGGTCCACATTCAATTGGCGACTGCATATCTATGAAAAAAAATCTAACCTTGTAGTTATGGCAACTAACAAAGTTTTTAAAGTTAGTTTGTATGTAAATAGGCCTAGGTCAGGGGTGTCAAACTCATTTTGGTTCGAGGGCCACATACAGCCTCTCTGATCTCAAGTGGGCCGGACCAGTAAAATAATGGCAAAATAACGTACATATGTCAAATCCAAATCTTTAGCTTTGTTTTTCAGTTATATGCTTTATAACTCAGCCTACATATGTAACCTACAAAATACCCCCAAAATTTTGGGGGTATTTTGCTCAAAGATGCCAATACGCACTAATGAAATAAACAACTGTTTATTTGAATACACAAATACAACAGGCACTGACCTTACAGTTGTCCAATTTTGTTTACTATATGTACAGGGACACATTTTGTGCAAACATGCAGACAGTACAAAATACAATTAAATAAAAGTGCAACTTCTACTGTTTTCATTTATTTTTAAATACAGAGGTTATTTGTTGTTTTGGAATACGTTTTTCCCAATTTAATTTAAATTTAATTTAACTTACTTTTTTTTTTAAATGCTCAGAAATGTGTGCTCTACAAGTCGCGGGCCGGATGTTTGACACCACTGCCTTAGACACTTGACACAATCAATCATCAATATTAGCATGCTATTTGGCCACATATATTGGCCTATTTACAGCCCTCAGAAAACTGACAGCTCTTCTTAGATGCAAGTTCATCAATTCATGGCTTAAAATCCTGAGCTGTAGAACTTTCAGCAGACATTCCTAGCTGTAAGCCACGTAAGTTTCCTAACAGTTGGGAGCGTATGCAACGTGCGGATATGGCACAGGCTCCATGAAGAAATTTTTTTTTTTTTTTTTTTTTTTTTTTTTTTTTTTCAGAATTGATTCAAATCGGCCGAATCGATTCGCGGGCCACATTAAAACGTGTCGCGGGCCAGATGGCCTTGAGTTTGACACATGTGGCCTAGGTAATTTGTATAGGCCTACTACCTGGTCAGCATTTTCTATTAATTTAGCCTTTTTCAGAATTGCTTATTATGCAAATCAGTTGATTATGTCATCTAGCTACTACTAGTTAATGTTGGGCCAATAACTATTTTCCTTATAGAGGAGTCAGCAGAGATAGAGAAGGAAAAATCACAGGGCTCAGGTGTAGAAGGGGTTGTGGTGAAAATGGGTCAAAATCCTGGTCTTTCTACCATTCCTGCCAGGGTATCCATTTTGTGTTCATAGAAACAGGCCCAGGTTTCACACTTAGTGAGTATAAATACATTTAGAAACTATATTATATTAGAGTGTCATTTTGTGTAATTTTGGTTGGTGGTGTGCCCCAGGATTTTGTAAATGTAAAAAATGTGCCGCGGCTCAAAATAGGTTGAAAATCACTTTGTTATGATACACAGCATGGGCCATGTATTACTAAACCAACTCGCGTTGGTGCAGTGTATCAGTCCACATATCAGCAGTTAAATTTAGCGCACCGTATTGAACAAATATTAATTTTTTAGGAAAGCGTTTGTATATTAAGTGAAATAGTTTTTCTGCTGGCCCCCTCTGCAGCAATACAACACTGACATCTCTTCCAATCCCCTTATAGTGTCTGCACAGATCACCATCTCCATAAGGTAACTTACTCTAAACTATGCACAAGTACCTCATACAACCCCACTTCGATAATACTGAACTATACCTTTGAGGTCAAGTCCTGGCTCCACAGGAACCTGAAGTTACTGACTCATCATAATCCCTTGGATGCTGAAGGCCTTTTCCCATCTTTCTCCCTTAAACCTCAAACACACTGTACGTTAAAGTGCAGAGTTGCGCACGCTGCGAGACAAAAATCATTTGTTTGACCTAGGGTTGGGCGGTATCCATTTTTCAATACCTTTGAACTTCCCCAAATTATACCCCCTTATACATTAATAACTTTTGGTATAGGCTTTCTATTGCTAAATTTTACAAGATTGCATTGAGTTAACCACTTACCAATATACCCACCAAAGGATTCGATTCTCGGATGAAGAGAAATACATTTTGAGATGGGGTGCTTTTCACAGCAAGCCAGTCCATTTTTGGGCTATTTACATTGAATTCCATTCAGGCCCGGTACTAGACAGTTAGATTTGGGTGGGCCTGTAGAAATTTTAGGTGGGCACACTGGGCAGAGAGACCGAAGATGCGAGCGCGCGCAGAGCGCGCAAGCCAACATTTTTAGCCCTTGTAAGATCTCTGCGTCTGCTTTTTGGCACATTTACTGTGAATTGTGTAAACACAATATGCAAATAAACTTGGAGTGTTGCTGTGTGAGAGATTTGATTCTTGCATGTTTTTTTTCCCAAATGTTTATGAATAACATATAATATACATTACATACAACATAATGTATCCTTTTTTTAATAGGCTGATTGAAGAGAAAGCTTTGGGACTGGGCAACCTGGATGGTGGTAGTCCAGAGCAATATACTATACACACTACTTTCCACTATTGCCTCTGATGTCCAGCTGGGTGAAAATAGTAGCCAGCCGAGGTCACGACCCTGCTAGGGGAGTCCGGGGGAGATTTTTTTTTACCTTTTTAAAGTGAAATGCATGAATCTGGTGCACTTTGAGAGGAAAATTAAGAGGCTAAATCTGAGGAATTTTGTGTGAACAAATAATTTGGAGACACTGGGTCGGATGAATTAGAAGCTATTGAAGAAAGGCACATGGATTTCCCATAGAAATATAAATTAGAAATTAAATATTATGCAGGGTCCTCTGGGATGGGCTTGGAGCTCTTTTTCTTTTACGGGACATATTTTTCTGTAATGAATTAATTTAAATGCAGTGAGAGGAACGAAGCAGAAGAACTCTGTTGTCCAGTTATCTTTTTTTCCACAGACAAGGCTGAAATAGGCTATAGACTATACACAGTGCATGGGCAACTGAGGGCAGCCCCATTTTCAAATATTTTTAAATAAACTCAATACACACTGTGCATGCCATGGACTTGAACGTGACATGATCAGTTAACCTCGAATTACCTCCCAGATGAACTGATTCAATTATTAAGATATTAACTATCTACCAAAACATTGTATTCCTTTTATTGTATGATAATTTACATTCACATAATATGATGTTGATATCAAACACACAAACTAAAAAAATAAATAAATAAAAAATAAATTTGGGGTGGCCCTCTTGGCAGTCGGGACCCTAAGCAACCGCTCATTTAGCTTATGCCTCGGGCCGGCGCTGCTGACCAGTGACGGTATAAGCGGGTGGGTAACTTGGAGGCAGGCTGTCCTGCCCACCCAATAATACAAGTAGAAGCAATGCATGGTAATGGTATATTCTTTAGTATTAATTAATTGTCTGAATTTGATTTGACAGCGAATGAACAGGTCCGTCCGATACTGGGTCTGGACTTCCACCTAAAAAAAAATATATATATATTTATTTTTTTGATCGGGTGGGCACGGCCCACCCTGGCCCCTGGCTACCGCCGGCCCTGATTCCATTCATTTTCTGTAAGGTTAGGGTTGGGGTAGGGTTACTATCTCCCACAAAGAAAGTCTGACGCTCAAGAAAATTACTTCACTTATTAACATCAGTCATGCAAATATACCAAAGAAAGTATATAAAATGGATTTAGCATCCTGGTTGACCTCAATTATTCCTATCGTCCTGGTTTATGCGCGTCGCCATCTTATAAGATTTTTAATATGCCTCATTTCCTTTTACCAAAAAAGGCATTGCTGTAACTTCGGGGGGGAGGGAGATACGACAATCTAGCTGACGTATACCTCCAAGGCAAAGTGAGGGCTAACGGGCGGCTAGCTGTCACTCAAGAGATTACGCCCCTAATTATTTATACATTTTAACCTCTAAAAGAATAAAAACTAGCCTGCTATAAAAAAAAAAATCACCCACCTCAGTGTTGTCGTGGAGATATAACCTAAACATACAGACTAGAATGTTTTTTTTGGACCAGGCCTTAAATAGGTTTAATAATGCTGTGAAAACGGCACATAACAGGCAACAGTGGAAAATGAGTTTCTAAAAATATTTTCATGTTATCACTCATCTCTTCAAGACCAAAGAAAAATATTTCCACATCAAATTTTTTTATACTTTGTATATTTTGGGTTTTACGAGTTGTATCTCCCAGGATACGTTGCCCTATTAAGGTATACAAAAAGCCGAAATGGTAAAAATATAAATTTTTAATTTGATGAACAGAAATTATAAATTGTTGTTTATCTTGTCCATTTAAATTACAAATACTACTTTTTAAGTACATTTTATTCAGTTTTACCAATCTAGTTTCATCAAATTGGATCAGCCACATCCAGATGGGCAGGCTTGAGACGGTCCATAGTGACCCGCTCTAGCTTATCCCCCATGTCCACCACAAAGTTCTTGGTCCCCGCCTCCAGGACACAGAAGGGCCCATCGTAGGGGAGGCTTCAGGGGGATCTGAGTGAAGGGGCTGGAGTTGCCCAGGGCAAAAGTCCAATGTGACGCGCCCATCCACAGAACCGCAGCGTCCTGAAGGAACTTTCCCGGGACCACCAGTGGCTGTCTGTAAACCAATTCAGCAGATGAAAACTGCAGGTCCTCCTTAGGGGCAGAGAGCCAAACAAGCCAACAACCACAGGAGGCAGTCAACCCAGTTGCGACCCTTTAGCCATGCAGCTCGGATGTGAACTGTGGGCCTCTGTACAAGGTGAGGTCAGCCGGCATACCAAAACGGGCTACCTATGACCTGAGGAACGCCCAGTCCACTTCAGCAAATACAGAGGAATGGCTTCTGGCTACCTGGTGGTGCTGTCCACCAAGGTGAGGAGGTCAGTGAACCTACGGGAGGAAGGCAGGGGGCCCACCAGGTCCTTTTTGACCTGGTCGAAATGCCCAGAATCGGCGCAAAGGGGGCTTTGGTATCATGTGTACCTTGAACACGCTGACAGGCCAAACTGAAGCTAGCCCAGGTCTTTACATCTGAGGCGGGGCCAGACAAATGTAACACTCAACAGCTTAGTATACAGCTTGTGGTCCACGAAGGCAGTGAAATGGAGGCCATCCAACAGGAATGTTGGGACTTTATGGTGCCGTGTGCATGAACCTGGCACGGTGTCCTACTTGTGTACCAGTTTAATGGCTCCCTTTGTGGAAAGCAGTGCCCAAGGAAAGCAATGGATGACAGGCCAAACTGTAACTAAGCAGGATTGACTATTAGTCACTGCACCCTGATCCTTTCAAACAGCTGCCACAGGTGCGTCAGAGGCTCCTCTGAAGCCGATGCAGGTATGATGCTACACTGTGCGCCTACAACGACCAGCAGCCACCAGCTGGAAATTATATATTTAATTAACAGCAGCTTACTTTCCCTGCCAGTGGCTTTGGCCATCCCTGGGCAGTTAAGTTTGTGTTTTGTGCCTGGAAGGCACTCCCCTCCCCCAACGGTTAGGGATAGGGCCTTCCAGGCAGCACTGCCCTAAGTATACATAAATATAGAAAGATCATTTTAAAAGTGAAATACAGTAATAATGTTGTAATGGGCACAACTGTTCATGATAATATATGGTTCTGCAGTCATTATCAACATGCTTTCAAGTTTTAAATAAAATTCAGAATAATGAACATTGACCAAATTTCTACCCCCTAAGCAGGCAACGTATCTCTGGGGATACATACATTTCAAATTCTGCTAAAAAACCCACAAACACAGATGGATTTTTTTTTTCTTCATCAGCATGTTAAGACAAATGTCCTAATTCAATATATGAATTTAGATTGTTATTTTAATGAAAATAAGTATGTCTAATATATGATTACTTACACCCTGGGAAGCTGGCGCTTCACCACTGGCGTCCATGTTGATTTCTGATCAGGCTGACTAAACAATGAAAGATAACTTGAACCAAATCATGTCACCTAGATGCTAATAACAGACAAGTCTTTTGATAAATGCTAACTAGATTAGTGAAAACCTTCCAGCAAGCCCCCTACAGGATGTTAAAGAGTATGTATCTCCCAGTGCACGTTGCCTGTTTTAGGGTTAACACGGGTGTCAATGAGCAATTGCTATGTTTTGAAACCTGCCCTTAGTGGCCACTCGGTGAACTCAAATTTGACACTTCCGCATTGGATGCTGGTAGAACTCGCTGTGGTTGGGGCTTGAAATATACCCACCAAAGGATTTGATTCTCGGATGAAGAGAATTACATTTTGAGAGGTGAGCCTTTCACAGCAAACCAGTCCATTTTGGGGCGATTTACATTAAATTCCATTCATTTTCTGTAGGGTTAGGGTTGTGCTAGGGTTGGTATCTCCCACATGGAAAGTCTCACGCTCATGAAACTTACTCCACTTAATAAAATCAGTCATGTCTGTGAAAACGGCATATTTAACACGGGTGTCAATGAGAAATTGCTCTGCACGCCATTTTGGGGCGATTTACATTGAATTCCATTCATTTTCTGTAGGGTTAGGGTTGGGCGAGGTTTGCTACCTTCCACATGGAAAATGAAAGGGTATTTTAAATATAATTTAAAGTAATACACTAAATTGCAATACAGATCACTTTATAGTTTAAATATTTAGGGGTCAATATCACTCCGTCCATTTCAGCTCTTATGGCTGCAAATTTCACTCCCCTACTTAACCAGACTAAATCTGTGGGGTGGGTGGGGGTTATAAATGTTTGATGTTTGTATGAATTTTTTTATGAAAAAAAAAAGTTATACTTAAAGAGGACCTTTGATACTTTTTGACTTTTATGACCTATAAACGTTGTTATAATGATTTATAGTCATGTTTAACCATACTAGCTTATCAAATAATGACGTACATGCATTTAGACGTATTCCCTGCTGACAGTCTGGGGTGGCTGTGCAGAGCACTAAACACTAGGGCAGCCGGTCGAGAAATCACGTGTTCAAATCGGTTCAGAATTTCTGGATATTCTTGACGTCACGAAAGCGGATGTTTCCATGTAGCCTATGGTAATGCTGCTCAGGCAAGCTCCGAAAAGCTCCGGCCATGTCCCCACCTTCCTGCTCTCAAATCTCCCTGTGCGCTGCTGAAAGTGTTCCGGAAGGAAGGTAACCAATCACAACGGAGTGGGGTTTGCAGGAGGGGGGGAGGGGGCGGAGAAGCACAAAGCCGAGTGTGGAGCAGACTGCTGTGCTCGCTCAGATGAGAGGAAGAGTTTCCCGAAAATCTACATGGTTTTTTGTGATGTGATTTGTGTCAGGTTGCTCTATAGCAGTTTTTAACAAGAAATTAAGACCAGACAAGTAGTATAATAGGAGATCTTTAAGTAGTGCTTCAACATAATTTAAGTGTATTTATTACCTCATTTGCATACCAAAATAGTACAACTTATTTTGTACTTAAGTATACTTTTGAACATACAGTTCATTCATACTAAAATAGACTTCAGTAAGGGCTTTTTATTCATCAAAAGTATACTAATAGTTTAATATAAGCATTTAAAAAATAGACTTCCGACATATGGCAGGACGGGGAATCAAACCACGAACCCTGTGGTTGCAGGTCTAACACTCTGCCCAATTTGCCACAGCAGCTTAATGCTTTCTTAATGCTTTCTAATAATAGACTGACTTACATTGACTATGTGCAATACTCTAACATATTTTCAGATAATTCCTTTTATTGCACAGGTTTTGTTACACAAATAGAGAAAATAAAAATTATCCTTTTAGGAGGAATACTTTTAATCAGGGGTGAGCATAGTTAAAAACCACAATTGCCACAAATTAAAAGGTACCAACATTTATTACATTAAAATAAATCCTAAAAGAGCAATTGTGTAGCTGAAATGTTTAATATAAAATTATAAAAAATAGGTTACTATGCCCTATCTGGTTGCAAAGAGAGTATCGAGATGTGAATCATGTAGAAAAATTTGTACTTTTCTTAATATAAAAAAAGTGAATATTCAGGGGGTTAAACATTCATTGGTGAGTTACCCTTATATTATGGTTACATTTTAGGAATGTATATGATAAATGCACTCTTATGAAACTAGCTATAAATGCTTTTTATCAATTTCAGTGTTTTTAGTCATGAGATTTTGTGATAAAATTCAAATACTTAAGGTAACTTTCACATTAAAAAATACACTCAAACATAGCACACTTTTTAGAACTATACTTAAGCATATTAAGAGATGCACTCAAACATAGCACATTTTTTACGACTATACTTAAATGCAACTTAAGTGAAGCAAAAATTAAAGTATACACTTAAATATAATAATAAAAATCATACTTTAGAATAGTGCATTGAAACACAAAATAATATAAAGTATACTATTAAATAAGTATATAGGGTGTTGTATACTTGGACAAACTTTTAATATACTTAATACACTTAAAATGTAAATATAGAAAAATACACTTTTTTTCACTTGGGTGCTCACTAGCCGTTTGACATTTCTTCTTAGCAAACCACTCCAGATTAAATCCACGGATGCCTTTGCCAGTGGATTGGCTACAGGCCCGCCGCTCCCTATACGCAGAGTACGCAGACTGCGTAGGGCACCAAGTACCTGGCGGGGGCACCAAAATTAAGGTTGCTAAAAAAAATCATGATAATAATTAAATAATTGAACTACAAAAATATATAAATAAGCTGTGAAGAGGTAGCCTGGTGCTACCAGACCATCGTACTTCATTTCATTTGTACAGAAGGTCTGGCAGTGCTGTAATTGGCAAACGTTCACTCATGGAGACGGGTGTCTGTTAAAGTTTAAAACTATTGGATCTGCCCAGTGCCACTCTGGATTAGCCTACCAATCGCATAACGTTTGGTCGTCACTTGTGTCATGAGCCGGCTTCTGGCAACTGAAACTGGAGCGCGACTTCGACGTCATCGTTCTCAGCCACTCGCTCTGTTCGCTGATTGGACCGGCTGTCGAATCTCCGGCAAAACTGGGAAATGGGCTGTACACCAGACTACTGAAGGGAAAATAAAATTTGGCCGGAAGTAGGCGGGTGGGCGGAGCCAGGCTAGTGAAGAGGCCCACCGTAGTTTTTTTCTTAATTGTATAACCTATATCATTTAATTTGGGCAAATTACATGTTTTTACCTAATATATAAAAATAGCCTCCCCCCCCCCTTCCCTGACCCTAATGGTACAGCCTTCAAAGCTCTCTTGTTTTCGCATCGGATACAGAGCATGCTTCTGCCGGTGTCGGTGATATCAAGCTGCTTCTGAATGGCGGCCGCGGCGATTCATAATGGCAAGTAAAAGACAACAGGAATCTGGCGCAGAAAAGCGGAAGAAGAAAAAGCTGAGAGATGACACCCGTGCATCCCTTGTTGGTAAGTGTGTGAGAATTATAGGTCTAATTGTTTTGCTAACGTTCAGTGATATTGTAATGCTAGCATATGACAGTTAGACTACACAGTGGCAGAAGCTAATAGTTAAGACACTGTGTGACGGCGTGTCATCTTAAAAATCACTTTCTGTCACAAACGCTACTCATCAGCTGTGTAGTCTGAAGCATATTCTAGCTTTTCACAATGCATGTGACACGTTTGCAAATAGTTGAAGGTTGTCACTGTAGACATTATATGAAGCCTATTATATGAAGTCAACAACATTCTAGTGAGGCTATGGAAAGGGTGACATCTGCTGGCCAATTTAAAATATGGTATCTTCACTTACCAAACTTTTTCAACATTGTTTTGTTTAATGTGTATAATTGGAGTATATATATAGGTATTCAAGGTTTTGTCTATGTTCCACTAAATGAATATAATATAATAGTTTAATATACTTTCATAGTGACTAGATAGCAATGGAATAATGAAGTGTTTTACAGATAAACAGCAGATTTAAGATTACGCATAATATGGTGTTTTATAGTGACTTTTTATCCTATTATAAACAGTAGTGCGACATGATATTTTTGTTATCGGAAAATCCTAATGTTTCGGTTATTTTATTTAGCTTTTGCTAAATCACATTTTTTTGTATTTCAAAAATATTCACAGGGTCAATGCTAAAATATGTTCAAGGAGCCACACGTAGCCAGGAGGAAGATTCAGATGATGAGCAACCTCAACAACCCCAGCAACCATCCACAAGCCGCCAGCATACTGAACAACTCCAGCAACCGTCCACCGTGTCTGAAGGCTCCAGTTCAGTACAAAGCTGTGAAGAACCATCCTCAATTTCCGGTATACAGACACAACACACAACTGTACCCTCAGAAGGTACTGTATCCACACCCATCACTGAAAGCCTTCCAGCAGATGATGAAGAGAAGAATGTGCCATCTCCAACAGAGCCTGCAGTTGTTATTGTTTTATTATATTGTAATGCTGCTGTTAAGAACGTTTTATGTATAACGTATTTATTACTGATGGTGCTCCTGTTGTTGCTGTTTTGTTTTTGTTTTATATATTACTTAATATACATGTTCATATTTATGTATATTTAATGTTAACTTATAATAAATAGCAACGGTTTGATTGCAAATCCTGAAGGTTTTGTGTGTGTGTGTTTGGGGGGGTGCACCCTGACCAGCCCAGCTTAGGGCACCCAAAAGCTTAGCAGCCGCCCTGATTGGCTAATACCGAAATCCAGTGGATGGTGGGCACTAAGGCGTTTTACTCCTAATTTTGAGTGTCTCAAATCTGTTCTCCAATAGATGATCTACTTCATTCATGTTGACTCGTTTTCGTTTGTGTGCTTCTGAAATGTTGTTAGCAAAGTTATCCTGCTTCTTTGCTACTTTTCGCGCTAAACTATTTGTCAGTGGTGACGCCACATACGTACAGCCAATCAACTGTGAATTATGAAGTGACGCTGTAGCAGTGGCGTAACTTTGATGTTCATATTGGTGAGGACACATTTTGGCGAAACGTCACACAATTTGGCGAAACGCCCTCGCTCCAGACCCAGCATCCAACCGCTCACTAGTTTATTAACCAAACCAGTTTTATCATGTATCTATGTAGACTACAGTTTAGTCAAGAGTTGAGCAGCTATCAATCGTTTTGCACTAAAAAACGTATTATAGTTTATAGACAGTAGGGCTGTCCCCGACTCGGAATTTCAGTTTACGAGTGAACCGGGGAGTTGGAGCGCAGCTGAAGCGCGAGCGTGCCCGAGCCTCGGCGAGCCGGTGACGGCTGCAGAGAATGGTGATTCACGCGAGTAAAAAAGACAAGATGCTCGTGGTCTACGGGGGCTTAATTGTTTCCAAGGCGACCTATCTTTACTACAGCACATAGCAGAGCAGAATCAGCATATATAGTGCGCAATTTGCACAGCGCAAACGCTGAGCATTCACCAAAAAAAAAAAAGTTTCACAGCTAATGTAGCCGTTAGCACACTCAGAATCTCGTAATTATGTGAAAAGATTTCGTAATTACGAGATAAGTATCTCGTAATTACGAGATAAAGATCTCAGAATTATAAACGCTGATAAAGAGGTGGGTGATCGATTTGCCTGGCATCGATTTATTCAGTTTCAGCACCACCGCGGTGGACAGCTCCCACTAAGAGCGTCTTTCAATGCTTCTTTCGCTTCATCTTACGGCTCTGCAAAGAAGGGACTTAAGAAGGCATCTGGGAAACACCCGTATCTTAGCGCTCCTTCTTAGGCGAACCCTTCTTTCGAGCCTTCTATGGTCCCAAAGAATGATCGAATCTGGGAAACGCGGCCACTGTCTGTCCTTCCATCAAGTGCTTTATTTTACAAATAGCCCAGCTCAATTCAGATAATTAATTACATTGGACAATAGCCAGACAAGTTTCTTCTTTCCTCGACAAATATGGACTCACACCCACACAAACACCATGCAACGGTCCAACGGTCCCGGCCGGTTCTGTGTTTCTTTCATTGTGACACTTTAAGGTTTTAAGATTAAACTGTGTTGAGCCTGCTGTCTCTCCTCAATCTCTTGTTCTCAAATGTGCCTAATCAGCGATCGATCGTTTCATTAGCCTGCACAGAGACGCACATGTCAGCACGTAGCAGTGATGCACATTTACGCACGGGGGTTCCTTGTGCGATGCGGAGGTCCGCACGCTAGCACCGCTGATTAATGGATGAAGTTCATTCATGAGTAAAAAAATCTTAATCATAATTGAGATGATTATGGGTACCCCTGGTAGTCCGGGACCCAAGGCAATTTATACCCTTGTCTAATGGCTAAGTTCCCCTCTGCAAACACACACACACACACACGTTTAATCACAAACTCCTGACATCTAAAAGTGTCAAGACAGAGGACCTACGTTTTAGCCTGCAGACATAGGTTTGTGTTTCTGACAAAATAAGCAAAACATGTAAAGCACTTAGAATCTGAGGCTTTGGATAAAAAAGTGTTTTATTAATGCAGTCCATTAACCATGGACCCACTCAACTAAAGCTAATATTGATAGATATTCTGATCATTCAAAAAGTACATTATGGGTATTAGAAACATACAAGTAACAACACACCTTAAATTTATGGTATCAGGATTTTATTGTCAACATCCCGTAAATAAGAGGTTAACCATGTGCACAGCACATACAGTGTGATATTTTAATAGGCCCTGTATAAAACTACAGGGCAACTGATAAAAAGTAGCTGATACAAACTTGTCAAGACCACAGGACTCAGAATCATATGTAGAACAGTATTGTGTCATCACCTTGCAATATGAATAAAATACAAGCACTTCTATAGATAAAGGCTGAATTTCTTCTGTTTGAAGATACACTCCCAATACCCACATTCTAAAAAATCCATTCGACTCACTGTTTATGTTTTAATTTTAAAGTGTCACGGAAATGACAAAATACATGTTCTCCCTTCAACCCCTTTAAATACAAAACAGTGGTTTTCCTTTTTGTCCATCTTTAGGAATATCTGTTCCTCAGATTGTTTCTCTCCTCTTCTTGTTGGTTCTGCTTACAGAAATAAATAAAAAATGACATAGAAAAAGTTCCACAGCAACACAAAACCTTTGTACTTCTGTTTCTAGGACTAACTCTGGAGGGGAAGTGGCTTGTTCCTGGGATTATCTAAGGCAACAGGTTCACTGTTGCTCATTTTGACTTTTCAAATAAAGAGATGGTTGAGAAGATGCATATCTCAAATCTTGGTATATAAAAACAAAGTGATCTGCATGGCAAGATACAACTAGGTACGTGACAAAATGAGTTGTGTGTGATTGGGTGACCCTTTAACAGTGACATTTGTGATATTGTTGGGCAGTATTATAAAATCCTAGAGTGTAGGCTACCTGTGATCGTCATGTGGATGTGGACTGTTTGAGCAGAAAGCATGCTACAGCAGTCACACACTGCTGACTTGAACAACTGGTCTTGCTTGGACTATAGCTGAATAATCAAATGAGCAGCTGCAGTAGAGAGCCTGCCCTGGGTCACTGACACTGGGCAGAAAGGTATTCCACTGTAAACATCATGCCCACCATGCAAAGCAGCCACAGTGAGCACAGCTGTGTGCACTAGACACCGCAGTAAAGGCATACCTGCATGCAGCTGAGATGTTGGAAAGGAGATTTAAGATATTTTATGCAAAATGCCGTTTTCATGTTTTTTCAACATAAACCGGGTTTGCTAGAGACTCCCAAAGTATAGCAAAAAACTACCTCTCTTCTTCTCCACCTCCACCTTTCTGAAAACCTGTGTTCTAAAACCCCAGTCAGATTTTCTCCCTGTTATGACATCATAACGGGAGGAGCCACACCCCCTCATTACCAACCTAATTTAGCACTACCTCCACCTGTGATAAGAACACACCCCTAGATCAATCTAACTGGCAGATAGGGTCAGGGTCAATCAGTGCAGACTGGGCTATTTGGAAGGCGGGCTTAAAGAGACTAAAACATTGAGTTTCAGACAGAGGCGGAAAAGGGCAGCAATTCAGCAATGCCAGTGTGAGAAATATAAAGCCATTAAAACAGTTTCCCGTAAAAACTCAAACTACAATTTTGAACCTGAAAATGTGCATCATGTGTGACCTTAAAGCAGCCACACACAGAAGAGATTTGAAAGGCCAAAACACAGAGGCTTTTCCACTAACTGTGACAATGTATACAGTGATATGTAACAGCAGTGAACATGAACAGCTTTGGATCAGTCTAGACAGCCATGCTG